>NC_141014.1:4720133-4806195 GCF_052327205.1 Somniosus microcephalus | reverse complement strand
AATACTGAGGAGGCGGGTGGGGGTTGTGCTGATTTCGAGTCACTAAGGCAGACCCGGGGTTGTGTGAGGTGTGAGCCGGGCGGCGATGAGATGCGGGAGGCGGGCGGTCCCTTTAAGAGTCGGGGCGGGGCGGCTCTGCAGCTCGGGGCGGGAGCGGGAGCGAGCGCGGGGCGGCCGAGAGAAAAGCGTCAACACAGCCCGAGCTCAGCCGAGTGATGGGAGCGGGGAGCCGGGCAGCGGCGTAACGGGAGCGGGCGATGGGTGAGTGAGTGAGCGGCGGGACCCCGGGCCGGCATCACCCCAAACCCCAACCCCCGGCCCCCCAAACCCGGGACCCCATCCCTGGCCCCGGGACCCGACATCATCCCCTGCCATCCCCGGGAACCCGCTCTCCAAACCCCGGGACCCGGCCCTGGCTTCACCCCCTCCCCATCCCCGGGTACCCCCAACCCCCGGGCCCGACCCTCATCCGACACCCCCCCCCCCCGCTTCCTGGATCATCTCCCCCCCCCCCCCCCCCGCTTCCTGGATCATCTCCCCCCCCCCCCCCCGCTTCCTGGATCATCTCCCCCCCCCCCCCCCCCCCTTCCTGGATCATCTCCCCCCCCCCCCCCCTTCCTAGATCATCTCCCCCCCCCCTTCCTGGATCATCTCCCCCCCCCCCTTCCTAGATCATCTCCCCCCCCCCCCCCCCTTCCTAGATCATCTCCCCCCCCCTTCCTGGATCATCTCCCCCCCCCCCCCACTTCCTGGATCATCTCCCCCCCCCCTTCCTGGATCATCTCTCCCCCCCCCCCCCCCCCCCCTTCCTGGATCATCTCCCCCCCCCCCCCCCCCCCTTCCTGGATCATCTCCCCCCCCCCCCCCCACTTCCTGGATCATCTCCCCCCCCCCCTTCCTGGATCATCCCCCCCCCCTTCCTTGATCCTCTTCCCCCCCCCCTCTTCCTGGATCTCCTCTTTCCCCCCCCCCCCCCCCTGCTTCCTGGATCTCCTCTTTCCCCCCCCCCCCCCCCCTCCTGGATCTCCTCTCTTTCCCCCCCCCCCCCCTTCCTGGATCTCCTCTCTTTCTCCCCCCTCCCCCCCCCCTCCTCCTGGATCTCCTCTCTTTCCCCCCCCCCTCTTCCTGGATCTCCTCTCTTTCTCCCCCCCTCTTCCTGGATCTCCTCTCTTTCCCCCGCCCCCCCCCCCCCCCCCCCCCTCTTCCTGGATCTCCTCTTTCCCCCCCCCCCCTCTTCCTGGATTCCCCCCCCCCACCCCACTCTTCCTGGATCTTCCCCCCCCCACCCCGGTTATACCCCCCCGGATATCCCCCTGTCCTGGATACCTCCCCCTTCCCCTGTCCTGGTTATGGATCCTTGGCTTTAGACATCATGAAGGCACGGATATATGCTAAGCCTTTATAAAACACTGGGTAGGCCTCTGTTACATTTTGTGTTCCATTCTGGTCTCTTTACCCAAGGAAAGACATACAGTACTTACTTGCCTTAGAGGGAGTGCAGTGAAGGTTCACTAGACTGGTTCCTGGGATGAGGGGATTGCCCTATGAGGAGAGATTGAGGAGACTAGGCCTATTTTCCCTAGAGTTTAGAAGAATCAGAGGTGATCAAATTGAAACATATAAAATTCTTAAGGGGCTTGACGGGGTTAATGCTGGGGAAAATGTTTCCCCTGGCTGTGGAACATATCGAACATGGGGTCACAGTCTCAGAATAAGAGATAAGGGGTCGGCCATTTAGGACTGAGATGAGGAGAAATTTCTTCACTCAGAGGCTTGTGAATCTTTGGAATTATGGATGCTCAGTTGTTGAGTCTATTCAAGACAGAGGTCGATAAACTTTTGGGAACCAAGGGACATGGGGATAGTGCGGGAAGGTGGAGTTGAGGTAGAAGATCAGCCATGATCTTGTTGAATAGTGGAGCAGGCTCGAAGGACCGTGTGGCACTAACTAGAAAGCTCTACCAAGCAGCTGGCATGGACCAAATGGTGTATATGCTATTTCTGTATCGGCTGTCTGTTATTTTAGGTTGTACGTCTGATTTCCTGTACCCTCCCCCTCTTATCTCCTCCATCTCTCTAGCAACGCCTGACCAGGAAGTGTTTTGCGTTAATTTGACTTGGCCTCACCACTAGCTCTGAGCGAGGCACAGGTCAGCTGTGGAGATCTTTTTAAACGCAATAGTAGCAGAGGGCTGCACCCACTTAACGTTGAGTTGAACTGTCAGTCGAGGACATCCCTGCTCGTGCAATGATCGAATAGTCGCCACGTAGATTGGTCTGGGGCTGGTATCAAAAGGTCAAGTGAAAATCTCTTCCAAATTTCCACCTGCTGTAAAATTGGCCATGTAAATCACAGAATCACAGAATCACAACAGTGCAGATAGAGGCCATTTCGGCCCATCGAGCCTGCACCGACACATATCCCACCCGATCCCCATAACCCCTACACCAACACATATCCCACCCTATCCCTGTAACCCCACGTATTTAATCCCCCTAACACTAAGGGTCAATTTATCATAGCCAATCAACCTAACCCGCACATCTTTGGACTGTGGGAGGAAACCGGAGCACCCGGAGAAAACCCACGCAAACACGGGGAGAATGTGCAAACTCCACACAGACAGTCGCCCGAGGCCGGATTCGAACCCGGGTCTCTGGCGCTGTGAGGCAACAGTGCTAACCACTATGCCACCGTGCTGCCCATAATGTCGGAAAATAGATTCCACTTGGAAAGGAATAGTTGGAAAACGGGATTTAATTCGCCCACCTGCTTAAATCCATTTAATGTTGTCCAATTCAGCACTGAGGAGCCTCGGAGATCCTGCTCAGAAGAGTGGCTCTTTCTGGGACTCTTGAGAACCATCGCAGCGCAGAAGACCAGCATTGAGTCCAACACTGTAACACCCATTTTCAAAAAGGGAGACCGCTAACCTGGCTAGTTACACAGGAGACTATTGTAGGAGATTAAGTGACGTGGCACTAGGCAGAGGGTAGAAATTTGGATTAAAAACTGATCAGAAAGAAGAAAACCGAGTTGGAATTCTGGACCGATTCTCCGTGATTGGGTAGTGGTTTCCAACAGGGTTCTGTTCTGGGGCCACTTCTATTCATTGGATAAACCCTAGAGGGAGTGCTGTCCAATAATACTATAGGAGGGAGCGTAAATCTGAGGACCAGAGGAAGCTACAAGGGACATCGAGAAGATGGTGGAATGGGTAAAGGAAGTGGCAGATGGAATTCAGTGTCAGTAAATGTGAGGGAGCACATTTTGGTTTAAAACAATACTTTGAGTAAGGGAAGGTCGGGTGGGGTAGAGGAAGGTCGGGTGGGGTAGAGGAAGGTCGGGTGGGGTAGAGGAAGGTCGGGTGGGGTAGAGGAAGGTCGGGTGGGGTAGAGGAAGGTTGGGTGGGGTAGACGAGCAGCGGGATTTGGGGATTCAGTTCACAAAACATTAAAAGCAGCACTTAAAGTCTATCGGGCTGTTTTTTAATAAACAGCTAATGGAATATTAGGCTTTATGGCTAGGAGTATAGAATATGTAATGGTGAATTGACATCAAACCTCTAAGATCACGGCAGTGTCAGCCGTGGCTCAGTGGGCAGCACCCTCTCGCCTCCCGAGTCAGAAGGCTGTGGGTTCAAGTCCCACTCCAGGGACTTGAGCACAAAAATCTAGGCTGACAGTCCAGTGCAGTGCTGAGGGAGCGCTGCACTGTCGGAGGTGCCGTCTTTCAGATGAATCGTGAAACCGAGGCCTCGTCTGCGCTCTCGGGTGGACGTAAAAGATCCCATGTCACTATTCCGAAGAAGAGCAGGGGAGTTATCCCCGGTGTCCTGGCCAATATTTATCCCTCAATCAACATAACAAAAACAGATTATCTGCTCATTATCACGTTATTGTTTGTGGGAGCTTGCTGTGCGCAAATTGGCTGTTGTGTTTCCTACATTACAACAGTGACTACACTCCAAAAATACTTCTGTAAAGCGATTTGAGTCGCCCGGTGGTCGTGAAAGGCGCTATAGAAATGCAAGTCTTTCTTTTAGTATTGAGCTCCACACTATAGGAAGGATGTTGAGACACCAGGATGCTGCCTAGTATGAGGAAATACAAATACAAAGCGATAATGTGAAAAATTGGGGCTCTTTTGTTAGAACAGAGGAGATTAAGGAGTTATTTTATGGAGTTGTTTAAAATTACAACAACTTGCATTTATATAGTGCCTTTAGCATAAGTTTAGCGTTTCACAGGAGTGTTATCAAACACAATTTGGCAGAGCCACATAAGGCGATATTGGGACAGGTGACCAAAGTCTTCGTCAAAGAGATAGAGCACTCCTTAAAACCTAAGGGAAGAGGGGCAGAGGTGTTTAGGGAGGGAATTCCAGAATGTGGGGCCTAGGCATTTGAAGGCACGGCCGCCAATGGTGGGGCGATGGGAATTGGACCCTGCCACAAACTCCGTTCCCTGGCCGCGGGCTCCAGCCCTCTGCCCGGCCGCGGGCTCCAGCCCTCTGCCCGGCCGCGGGCTCCAGCCCTCTCCCCGGCCGCTGTCTGAGACTGAGTCGGACCATTTGCAGACTGCCTATTCCCACCTCCATAACATCGCCTGTCTCCGCTCCTGCCTCAGCTCATCTGCTGCTGAAACCCTCATCCATGACTTTGTTACCTCCAGACTTGACTATTCCAGTCCTTTCTTGGCTGGCCTCCCATCTTGCACCCTCCGTTAAAATTGAGCTCATCCAAAACTCTACTGCCTGTATCCTAACTCGCACCGAGTCCCCTTCACCCATCACCCCTGTGCTCGCTGACCTACATTAACTCCTGCTCTGGCAATGCTTCCATTTTAAAATTCTCATTCTTGTTTTCAAATCCCTCCATGGTCTCACCCCTCCCGCGATCTCTAACCTCCTCTAGCCCTACTACCCACTGAGATCTCTGCACTCCTCCAATTCTGACCTCTTGTGCATCCCCGATTTCCTTTGATCCACCATTGCCGATTGTGCCTTCAGCTGGCTTGGCCCTAGGCGCTGGAGTTCCCTCCCTAAACCTCTCCACCTCTCTAACTCAATCTCCTCCTCAAGGCAGAAGTCTCCAGAACAGGAAATGCTCTTTGCAAACATGGCCATTCACAATTTGCAAAACCTCAATGTGCTGGTATTAAGAACCAAATCATTTGGGTACCTTTCCCTTTTAATTGAAATACGGTTTCCATGTGTTTTGAAAGTTGTGAATGGCCATGTTTGCAAAGAGCATGACCTGTTCTGGAGATGCACAGCAAGACCTGGGGGTGGGGCACGGCTGTGATGTCATAATGGTTGGGTGTTGTCAGAATGGAAATGTTATCTCGCAAAGTAACCAACTGTTGTAAATGTTTCCCTCGGACACGACTCCTTTTCAAACGCGGACAACTACGTGTGTCAGCACATCCCGTGATTAGTCTACATGAGTACAATGATCACCCTCACCCTGGAGGTATTTATCATGTGTGGTATCTCTTGAAAGGGGCGTGTAAAGTCTTTCGAATCTTCTGATAGGTCGCTGGGCAGATGTACTACTTGGTGTGATACAGAGCTGTACAGACCATCTGCCCTGGAGTGGTGTTGGGGGTGCCACAGTTAGCCTCTGGGTGTGGAGCAGAGTAATTGGCCAGGGTTCCTCCTCTTAACCATTATTGGGTGACCCCCATTGTGGGCCTATGGACGCGGCTGAAACGTGGGTCAATGGCCTTCTGATGTTTACTATTTAGACTCGTGTGCAGGCGAGCTATTGGAGGATGTACATGGGGTGGTTGTCATCTTTAGAATTGTAACCCTGCAAGGATGAGCACCCTTAGGAACGGAGAGAAAGCAGCGAGGGAGGAATCAAACACTTCATTACTCAGTGCTTGGCTTCAGGGTCAGTGTGCTGCCCACTTTGAACCCTGCTCACTGATGGTTTGACCACCCTTTATGCCAATCTCGTCTCTAAAGAAAGATTTGCATTTCTGTACCGTCTTTCACAACCTCAGGACATCCCAAAGCGCTTTACCGCCAATTAACTACTTTTTTGAAGTGTAATCACTATTGCTGCAGACAATTTGTGCACAGCAAGCCCCCATAAACAATCACCAGATAATCTGTTTGTGAATTAACAACAGAAAACGCTGGAAATACTCAGCAGGCCAGGCAGCATCCGTGGAGAGAGAAACAGAGTTAACGTTTCAGGTCTGGGACCCTTCATCAGAACTGGAAAAGGCTGGAGATGTAACAGACATTAAGCAGGTGCAGAGACAGAGGGGGGGTGCGGAGGAAGGAATATACTGTGCTGAGGTAAGGCAGGAAAGATAAAATGTTGCAAATGGGAATGGCAAAATCATACAGCATGAAAAATGGGCGCAGGGGTTATAATCTGAAGTTGTTGAACTCGATGTCGAGTCCGGAAGGCTGTAAAGTGCCTAATCGAAAGATGAGGTGCTGTTCCCCGAGCTTACGTTGCGCTTCATTAGAACAGTGAGTGAGTGCTACCCACAGCTGACACCACAACGCAGCAAAGTATTTAAGCAATTCTGCCATTTCCTGATCCCCATAATAATCTCACCGTGCCCATTGCTGAGTGGCCCCACCTGCTCCTCAACGATTCTCTTTTTTTTCCCCCGTGTTTATTAAAAACTTTGTCTATTTTTCCTTTTCAGTAGTTGGCCCATTAGCCAGAGCGAAGTCTAGTGCTGCGTCGTTTCTTGTGGTTATTTTGCAGTGACTCAATCTTGAATACATTCTGTAACTTCCTTCTGATTTTAAACTTCCTGTTAATGGTGTTTTATGTACAACAGGCCCCACTGCCTTGAGGAGGACCCATGCCTGGTATTATTGTCGCACCATTCTTGCCCCCAGAAGGACGCCTGCCCGCGTGTTCCTAACTCCCACACGAACCTTGTGTCGTCATAAACCAAACAATTCTTGGTTTTGATGCCTTCGCCCAAATCATTGACAACGGAGACGAGCAACAGTCCCAAGTTGGATTCCTGAGGGACTCCACCAATGACTGTGTAGAGCTGTTTCTGTTAGTTACTTCTGCCTCCCAGAAATCAACCACTTCACCATCCAGCTTAAAATCTGCCCACCAATATCACATAGCAATAGCTGTCTGTATGGCACTTTATCAAAGGCTTTCAGGAAATGGAGATATGCAGATCTCCAGGTATCATCCCCCATCCTCATTACCCCTTCAAAAAAATTCTGTCTCTGTGATCCCTACACAGCTCTCTGACCGATCTTCAGATTTGCCTCCATTTATTATTTAGCTCAACTCAGACTTTATACAATCACTGGCAATATCTTTCCTTTCTGCCCACTGACTTAAGGGATTGATCACGCTAATAGGGGTATTCCACAGACCACTTCAATAGTGGAAGGGAGGTGGAAGAAGAAATAATGTAAGCAAATCGATGAAATGAGTAAAGGACATAGAATAATAATCATGGGAGATTTTAACTGCCCCCAGATAAATGGCAAGAAGAGGTAGGGGATGGAGTTTTTACAATGTGTACAGGACTCCTTTCTTACCAGGGCAATTTGGCACATTGGATCCAAAATTGGCTTAGTGGCAGGAGGCGGAGGGTGATGGTCGAAGGTTGTTTTTGTGACTGGAAGCCTGTGTCCAGTGGTGTACCACAGGTATCGGTGCTTTGCTGTTTGTAGTGTACATTAATGATTTAGATATGAATGTACGAGGTATGATCAGTAAGTTCGCAGATGACACGAAAATTGGTGGAGTGGTAAATAGTGAGGAGGGAAGCCTCAGGCTACAGGACGATATAGACGGGTTGGTCAGATGGGCAGAACAGTGGCAAATGGAATTTAACCCTGAAAAGTGTGAGGTGATGCATTTTGGGAGGTCTAACAAGGCAAGGGAATACACAATGAATGGTAGAACCCTAGGAAGGATCAGAGGAACCTTGGTGTGCATGTACATAGATCCCTGAAGGCAGCAGGACAGGTAGATAAGGTGATTAAAAAGGCATATGGGATACTTGCCTTTATTAGCCGAGGCATAGAATATAAGAGCAGGGAGGTTATGATGGAGCTGTACAAAACGCTAGTTAGGCCACAGCTGGAATACTGTGTGCAGTTCTGGTCGCCACACTATAGGAAGGATGTGATTGCATTGGAGAGGGTGCAGAGGAGATTCACCAGGATGTTACCTGGGCTGGAGCGCTTCAGCTATGAAGAGAGACCGGACAGGCTGGGGTTGTTTTCCTTGGAGCAGAGAAGGCTGAGGGGGGACCTGATTGAGGTGTACAAAATTATATGGGGCATAGATAGGGTGGATAGAAAGGAACTTTTCCCCTTAGTAGAGGGGTCAATAACCAGGGGGCATAAATTCAAGGTAAGGGGCAGGAGGTTTAGAGGGGATTTGAGGAAGAACTTTTTCACCCAGAGGGTGGTTGGAATCTGGACCTCACTGCCTGAAAGGGTGGTAGAGGCAGGAACCCTCACAACATTCAAGAAGCATTTGGATGAGCACTTGAAACGCCATAGCTTACAAGGCTACGGACCAAATGCTGGAAAATGGGATTAGATTAGACAGGGCCTGATGGCCGGCGCGGACACGAGGGACCGAAGGGCCTCTTTCTGTGCTGCATAACTCTATGACTCCATGACCCAGTACGTATGAAGTTCAACAAGAGAGGGAACCCTGTTGGATCTAGTAATGGGAAATGAACCAGAGCAGATAAGAGAAGTAAGTGTAGGGGAACATCTAGGCAACAGCGATCACAACATAATGTTTAAGATAAAGATTGAGCGACACAAGTAAGACCAGGACGAAAGTAATAAATTGGAAAAAAGCTAATTTTGAGGGGTGGGAATAGCATTGGGGAAGATAAACTGGAAAAAAGTATTGACAGAACAGCAGTGGGAACTATCTCAAGGTGGTGATCAATAGAGTCCAGGAGAAAAATATTTCACTAAAAAACAAGAACATTAGTAGCCAATAATGAAACACCATGGATGAATAAACAAATAAGGGCAAAATTAAAACTAAAGAAAAAGGTACTTAATAAAGAAGAAGATGTCAAAAAGGAATAAAATAGAAGATGTCAAAAAGGAATAAAATAGGTTAGGAAAGAAGTCAAAATACAATTAGGAAAGCAAAGAAAAACTGCAAAATATCAAAAAAATTAAAATAAATAGTAAAGTATTCTGTAGACACATACATAACAAAAGGAAAACCAGGATAGGGATTGGGCCATTAAGGGATGAATACGATAAACTCACTGCTAATGGCAGGAATATTAATAATTACTGTGCCTCAGTATTTACCTGGAGTGGGCCTTTGGCGTAGCGGTAGCATCCCCGCCGCTGGGCCAGAAGGCGTAGGGTTTCGAACCCCGCTCCAGACAGTCCCGGCAAGTGGAGTCGGAGCTCCGGCTCTAAATTCTGGGTTGACATCCAGCGGGATACTTGTGGGTGTGGGTGGCCCCCCTCTCGTATGGGTTGTGGGAGCCCGTAAAACCCTCCTGCCATAGGACTAACCATCCTAATGGCTGGTACAAAGATGGTTACGGTCACGGAAGGAGCGTTAATCGCAGCCAGAAATCCTTCCACCACTTCATACAGTTCCCCAAAGGGAGCAGTATGAAGACACGTACGACGACGAGTATTTACCAGCAAGACTAATGGGGTGGACATGACATTAGAAGATATCAAAAAGGATTTTTTAAAAATTCGTTCATGGGATGTGGGCGTCGCTGGCAAGGCCAGCATTTATTGCCCATCCCTAATTGCCCTTGAGAAGGTGGTGGTGAGCCGCCTTCTTGAACTGCTGCAGTCCGTGTGGTGAAGGTACTCCCACAGTGCTGCTAGGGAGGGAGTTCCAGGATTTTGACCCAGCGACGATGAAGGAACGGCCGATATATTTCCAAGTCAGGATGGTGTGTGACTTGGAGGGGAACTTGGAGGTGGTGGTGTTCCCATGTGCCTGCTGCCCTTGTCCTTCTAGGTGGAAGAGGTCGCGGGTTTGGGAGGTGCTGCCGAAGAAGCCTTGGCGAGTTGCTGCAGTGCATCTTGTACAGTGTAAGATGGTACACGCTGCAGCCACGGTGCGCCGGTGGTGGAGGGAGTGCATGTTTAAGGTGGTGGAGGGGGTGCCAATCAAGCGGGCTGCTTTGTCCTGGATGATGTCGAGCTATTTGTGTGTTGTTGGAGCTGCACTCATCCAGGCAAGTGGAGAGTATTCCATCACACTCCTGACTTGTGCCTTGTAGATGGTGGAAAGACACAAGTGGCAAGGATATAAAGATGTTTAAGATAGAAAGGGGGGGGAGATAATTGATAAACTAGACTTGGAGAGGATAAAACCCCTGGTCTGAATGGATTGCATCCATGCATATTAAAATAAGCTGGAGAGTAGATAGCAGAGGCACTATTATATATTTATGAAAATTCATTAGAAAAGGGAATAGTGCCAGAGGACTGGCAGACAGTTCATGTTATTACTACATTTAAAAAGCAAGATGGGACTATAGACCAATTAGCTTAACTTCGGTGGTAGGATGTAATAGGACTCAAAGACGTAATAGAAAAACATCTAGAAACTGAAAATATAAAGAAGTCAGCACGAATTTCAAAAGGGGAGGCCATGCTTGACCAATCTTACTGAATTCTTTGAAGAAGTAACAGAGTATGTAAGGGTAATTAATATACTGTACTTGGATACTCAAACAGCCTTTGATAAGGTCTCGTGACTAAGATCAGAGCATGTAGAGTCAGAGGACAAGTAGCAGACCAGACGGCAATCTGGCTGCAAAACAAAAGAGACTGGCGGAAGGTGGGAAGTGGTGTTCCACAGGGGTCGGTGCTGGGACCACTGTTGTTCACCATTCACATTAACGGTTTGGATTCGGGAATTGGAAGTCATTTAAAAATTTGCGTATGACACCAAATTGGGTGTTCTAGTTGATACTGAGGAAGACTTTGACAAAATACAAGAAGACATTACAGTAATTATAATAACTTGCAGGATGGGCGTGTAAATGACAAATGAATTTCAATGTAGGTAAGTGTGAGGTGGTGCATTTTGGTAGGAGGGATAAGGAGGCCACCTGCTCCTTGGAAAATAAGAGTCTGAATCATCGAATGATTCAACACAGAAGGAGGCCATTCGGCCCATCGTGTCTGTGCCGGCTCTCTGGTAGAGCTATTCAACGAATCTCGCTCCCCTGCACTTTCCCCGTGGCCCTGTAAATTTTTTCCCTTCAAGTATTTATCCAATTCTCTTTTTAATGTTACTATTGAATCTGCTTCCACCGCCCTTTCAGGCAGTGCATTCCAGATCATCATAACTCACTGTAAAAAGAAATGTTTCCTCATGTCGCCTCTGGTTCTTTTGTCAATCACCTTCAATCTGTGCCCTCTGGTTATCGACCCTTCAGCCATTG
Source organism: Somniosus microcephalus (assembly GCF_052327205.1). NCBI lineage: Eukaryota > Metazoa > Chordata > Chondrichthyes > Squaliformes > Somniosidae > Somniosus > Somniosus microcephalus. The sequence goes on along the minus strand of NC_141014.1, from coordinate 4,794,777 downwards.
GAAACCGTTTCTCTTTATTTACTCTGTCTAAACCCTACATGATTTTGAACCCCTCTTTTAAATCTCCCCTTAACCTTCTCTGCTCTAGGGAGAACAACCCCAGCTTCTCCAGTCTCTCCACATAACTGACGACGTCCCTTATCCCTGGTACCATTCCAGTAAATCTCTCTGCACCCTCTCCGAGGCCTTGACATCTTTCCTAAAGTGTGGTGCCCAGAATTGAACATGATACTCCAGCTGAGGCTTAACCAGTGTTTCATAAATGCTCAGCATAACTTCCTTGCTTTTGTACTCTGCCTCTATTAATAAAGCCAAGGATCCTGAATGCCATTTTAACAGCCTTCTCAACTTGTCCTGCCACCTTCAAAGACTGTGTACGCACATCCCCAGGTCTCTTGGTTCCTGCACCCCCTTTAAAATTGTACCATTTAGTTTATATTGGCTCTCCTCATTCTTCCTACCAAAATATAGCAATTTACACTTCCCTGCGTGAAATTTAATCTGCTGCATGTTTGCCCATTTCACCAGTCTGTCAGTATCCCCCTGAAGTCTGCCTCTGCCCTCATTCTTTACTACATTTCCGAGTTCCGTGCCATCTGCAAACTTTGAAATGATGCCCTGTATACCCAAATCCAGGTCATTAATATATATCAAAAAGAGCAGTGGTTCATTTAGCTGAAAAGTTAATAGCTTTAGAAAGCCAGTCTATTGAATAGATTAAAATCTGTGCGCTTGTAGCTGGCCATGTTTTTGGAACTTATACGACCTCATCCTTGTGCACTAGCGTGGATGAACAGGTTGCCTCTCTTCTGGGATGATGGCGTTGGCCTTCTGAGATGTCATAGTGATGATCCTCCATTTGTAGCGATGCTATCATTCCTCCTCGATCCTTTGCTCCTGAGTAAATTCATCTTTCATGCTGGTAGCTGTATCTGAAATGGCTGGCTGAAATCTCCTTGATCTCAGTGACACACTCCTATCTGCCGCTATCTGGCTGGTATAATTGGACAGCATCACTTCTGCAACCTTTCTCTCTCTGTCGGCGATGCACTTTCCAATTTTATAGAGACACCCTTCTATTTTTAAATTTCCAAAATGAGTAGACAATACCACATTGGGGGGGATAGTCAATACTGAGGAGGACCTATCGGGACAGGATGAACAGGCTGGGTCCCCTTTCTCTTGAAAAGAGAAGGCTGAGGGGTGAGCCAATAGAGGCCTTTAAAATTATGAAAGATTGTGATAGAATAGACACAGAGAGAATGTTTCCACTTGTGGGGAAGAGCATAACTAGAGGCCATCAATATAAGATAGTCACCAAGAAATCTAATAGGGAATTCAGAAGAAACTTCTTTACCCAGAGAGTGGCGAGAATGTGGAACTCGCTACCACAGGGAGTGGTTGAGGCGTATAGTATAGATGCATTTAAGGGGTGGTTAGATAAGCATTTGAGGGGGAAAGGAATAGAGGGTTACGCTGATAGAGTTAGATGAGGAAAGCCAGGAGGAGGCTCGAGTGGAGCATAAACACCGGCATGGACTGGTTGGGCCGAATGGCCTGTTTCTGTGCCGTATATCCTCTGTAATTCTACATGTACTGGACACTTGTACTAGTTTTTGTAGTAGAAGATGCAAGAACTACTAAAAGAACTGAGGTCTGAGCTTTATAGCGAAAAACACTATCTTGCATATCTTTAATTTCCAAACAAACCTTCCCTATTCTATTGACCAATCTGAGTGACGCATGTGGCATTTGTTAGGGATGGGCAATAAATGCCGGCCTTGCCAGCGACTCCCACGTCCTGTGAATGATTTTTTTTTTAAATGTGTTGGAGAGTTGAGTCCTTCTGGTGTCAGTAACCTCACACAGACTTGTTGGCATTCCCGATCTCCTCCACTTCAATGAAGCACTGGGCCCGAGTCATGCCAGGTCACTCGTTCACTCTCGAGCTTCTTAGATCTTTGCTAACAAAAGGGTTGTACACGGGTCCTACATAAGGTAGGACATCTTTATGTCCCCTGAATGAGCTATCGCTGGACCTGTGGTGGTGATGACTTGTCTTCAATCCCTGATGAGGATTTTTTTTGTTTGTTTAAGCCTTCGAGGTTTAATTAGCATTTGTCCTTTACTTTCCCAGCATTCAGTCTTGTGACAGACTCCATTTTTGAGGACACATTTAAACCAATTCTTGGGGCAATTCTCCTCCACAGTCTAGTCACTAAATCCAGAAAGGCTACTACCGCCCTTCAGAAGGTGCAGAGATGAACATTGAAGGTGGTTCTGGACATCTGTATTGAATTTCAGTTCTCTTCCCTTGGAGAAGAGATCAACTTTTCATCATTTTGAAGTTGACAGAATTGATCCAGGCAAATTGTTCATTGTGGCAAAGACCTCAACTATCCAGGTGCGAGGTTTAAAAATTAGGAGCAAGAGAGGGAAGTCTGTCAGATTCTTTTTGAACCAAAGGATAATAGAGTTGTGGAATAAATTCTAGGGAAGGGCATTGAATAAATAGATCGAAGAGGAGTGTTTCTGGAGAGAGTAGGGATTGAGCAATATAGTTAGGTAGGTGGGGCTGGGATATGGACAGTCCGCTGCCCTGCTCAGACTCCTGCTGCTCACACCTGTCTGATGTGGTACTCGACTTCTGACGTACAAATAAAATCTGTTTGAGGAGAACGTTGCAGATTTTTGGTAGTCGTGGCACCCGTGGCCATTGCGACATTACCCAGCGCCCACACCCTGCAGTCTAAACATTTAGGACTATTCTCGAGAGTTGGAAGGTACTCTTACCTTTTTGTGGCGTACCTTATACATGAATATTTTAGGTTTGTGCTGTGCGGTGCACAGGGTTTGTCCGGTTTGTGTTGTGTTGTGCACGGGGTCTGCCCGGGTTGTGTTGTGTTGTGCGCGGGGTCTGTCTGGTTTGTGTTGTGTTGTGCGCGGGGTCTGTCCGGGTTGTGTTGTGCGCGGGGTCTGTCCTGTTTGCGTTGCGTTGTGCACGGGGTCTGTCCGGGTTGTGTTGTGCGCGGGGTCTGTCTGGTTTGTGTTGTGTTGTACGCGGGGTCTGTCCGGTTTGTGTTGTGTTGTGCGCGGGGTCTGTCCGGATTGTGTTGTGCGCGGGGTCTGTCCGGGTTGTGTTGTACGCGGGGTCTGTCCGGTTTGTGTTGTGTTGTGCGCAGGGTCTGTCCGGGTTGTGTTGTGCGCGGGGTCTGTCCGGGTTGTGTTGTGCGCGGGGTCTGTCCGGGTTGTGTTGTGTTGTGCGCGGGGTCTGTCCGGGTTGTGTTGTGCGCGGGGTCTGTCCGGGTTGTGTTGTGCGCGGGGCCTGTCCGGTTTGTGTTGTGTTGTGCGCGGGGTCTGTCCGGGTTGTGTTGTGTTGTACGCGGGGTCTGTCCGGTTTGTGTTGTGCGCGGGGTCTGTCCGGGTTGCGTTGTGTTGTGCGCGGGGTCTGTCCGGGTTGTGTTGTGTTGTGCGCGGGGTCTGTCCGGTTTGTGTTGTGTTGTGCGCGGGGCCTGTCCGGTTTGTGTTGTGTTGTGCGCGGGGTCTGTCCGGTTTGTGTTGTGTTGTGCGCGGGGCCTGTCCGGTTTGTGTTGTGTTGTGCGCGGGGCCTGTCCGGTTTGTGTTGTGTTGTGCGCGGGGTCTGTCCGGGTTGTGTTGTGCGCGGGGTCTGTCCGGGTTGTGTTGTGTTGTACGCGGGGTCTGTCCGGTTTGTGTTGTGCGCGGGTTCTGTCTGGTTTGCGTTGTGTTGTGCGCGGGGTCTGTCCGGTTTGCGCTGTGTTGTGCGCGGGGTCTGTCCGGGTTGCGTTGTGTTGTGCGCGGGGTCTGTCCGGGTTGTGTTGTGTTGTGCGCGGGGCCTGTCCGGTTTGTGTTGTGTTGTGTGCGGGGTCTGTCCGGTTAGCGTTGTGCGTGGGGCCTGTCCGGTTTGTGTTGTGTTGTGTGCGGGGTCTGTCCGGTTTGTGTTGTGTTGTGTGGGGTCTGTCCGGTTTGCGTTGTGTTGTGCGCGTGGTCTGTCCGGTTTGTGTTGTGCGGTGCGCGGGGTCTGTCCGGTTTGTGCTGTGCGCGGGGTCTGTCCGGTTTGTGTTGTGCACGGGGCCTGTCCGGTTTGTGTTGTGCGGTGCGCGGGGTCTGTCCGGCTTGTGTTGTGCGGTGCGCGGGGTCTGTCCGGTTTGTGTTGTGCGGTGCGCGGGGTCTGTCCGGTTTGTGTTGTGCGGTGCGCGGGGTCTGTCCGGTTTGTGTTGTGCGGTGCGCGGGGTCTGCATGGTTTGTGTTGTGCGGTGCACGGGGTCTGTCCGGTTTGTGTTGTGCGGTGCGCGGGGTCTGCATGGTTTGTGTTGTGCGGTGCACGGGGTCTGTCCGGTTTGTGTTGTGCGGTGCGCGGGGTCTGCATGGTTTGTGTTGTGCGGTGCACGGGGTCTGTCCGGTTTGTGTTGTGCGGTGCGCGGGGTCTGCATGGTTTGTGTTGTGCGGTGCACGGGGTCTGTCCGGTTTGTGTGTGCGGTGCGCGGGGTCTGTCCGGTTTGTGTTGTGCGTTGCGCGGGGTCTGTCCGGTTTGTGTTGTGCGGTGCGCGGGGTCTGTCCGGTTTGTGGTGCGCGGGGTCTGCATGGTTTGTGTTGTGCGGTGCACGGGGTCTGTCCGGTTTGTGTTGTGCGGTGCGTGGGCTCCGCCCGGTTTGTGTTGTGCGCAGGCTCCGCCCGGCTTGTGGGTTCTGTCCGGTTTGCGGTGCGCGGGGTCAGTTCGGGCTGCCGCTGACCCCGCCCTATTCTGAGGAGGGCAGGAAGAGTTTGCCGTGTGCTTCCTCGAGGAATCCTCATCGATGAGTTGCTGAGCCGAGGGAGGGAACCACTCGGTTTGTACGCATGTGATTCCACCCATTGAAGGACTGTGTCCATCACTGCCCCAGAACCATCAACAGCAGCGGGCGGGGGAGCAGTGTTGTTGCCAGGCTGGCTGGGGGGAGCAGTGGAGCGGGATGGAGTCTGCCATATCATTCTATGTTAGAAATGCAGGCTTTTCGCTAATCTATTTAGTGTTCATTCCACACTGACAACACTCTGATATTATGGGCACTGCACAAAGCGTGGGATTCTTGATAATCTGTCAGTTCTGCAAGTAACTACATGAAATTGGACTCTCCTTCATTCGCAGGAAGCTTGTTTACCAAACTCTAACCTTCAGTGGAATGTGTGACTGACCTACAATAAAAAATTAAACGCTCCAGTACCCCACACCGGCGAAGCACCTGGGAGAGCGGGCAAATCCAGGGGAGCACCTGGGAGAGCGGGCAAATCCAGGGGAGCACCTGGGAGAGCGGGCAAAGCCAGGGGAGCACCTGGGAGAGCGGGCAAAGCCAGGGGAGCACCTGGGAGAGCGGGCAAAGCCAGGGGAGCACCTGGGAGAGCGGGCAAAGCCAGGGGAGCACCTGGGAGAGCCGGCAAAGCCAGGGGAGCACCTGGGAGAGCGGGCAAAGCCAGGGGAGCACCTGGGAGAGCGGGCAAAGCCAGGGGAGCACCTGGGAGAGCGGGCAAATCCAGGGGAGCACCTGGGAGAGCGGGCAAATCCAGGGGAGCACCTGGGAGAGCGGGCAAATCCAGGGGAGCACCTGGGAGAGCGGGCAAAGCCAGGGGAACACCTGGTAAAGGGCTGCGGGGGCTTGAGGAATACATGGGAGCGGTCGGAGTTTGGCCATGTCTGTGATCGAGGTGTTGGGGGATGGACCACAGGATATAGCCAGGTTTGGGGTGGCTGTTGAGGTGGAGATTGAATTCCCTGGATGAGGAGTCGCTCAGTGCAGAGGCTGAGGGAGCAAAGGAGAATTGGGGTAGAGAACGAGGAATTTAAAGGAGGGGGAATAAGATAAGGCGCTGGAATGAGAAGGTGCCAGAGGTGTATGGGAGAGTCCAAGGTGTATGGGAGAGTCCAAGGTGAGATTTGGTGACGAGAGCCATGCTGCCACCGCGGCAGTTTGGATAGGGCAAGTGGTGGAAGGTATAGCCAGGCAGGGAGGCTTCATTAAGGGGCAAGGTGTCAACACCCTTGAGCCTAGTTTCAGTCATGGCCCTAATTTCGAGGCAATCATCCCCAATAAGATCATGGGTGGGAAGCACCTAGGTTACCAGTGAAGGGAGGGGGGGGCGGTGCAGCGCGGAACAGTGCTTGCTGATCTGCTGACGGTGTCCAAGGGGGCAGTGGTGGGATAGGAAGGAGGTTGGTGAGATTAGCCCTGAGCGGGCGTGCTGGGTGACCAAGTTGGTGACTGGACAGGATGTGGCAGTTGGGGTTGCTGCTCGTAAGGAGGCAGCGACGAGTGCCTCGCTAGAGGATGCCAAGAGAGGCACAGAGGGAAGCTGTGGGCTCATCCCAGGATTGATTCTAGCCCGGAGCGGTGGCAGGAGAGCAGGAAGGCCGAGGAGTGGTGAAGGGTTGGGGTAGGGATTGGGAGAGGCAGCACAAGAACATAAGAAATAGGAGCAGGAGTCGGCCATTTGGCCCCTCGAGCCTGCTCCGCCATTTAATAAGATCATGGCTGATCTGATCTTGGGCTCAACTCAACTTCCCTGCCCGCTCGCCATAACCCTTCACTCCCTTATTGTTCAAAGATCTGTCCATCTCCACCTTAAATATATTCAGTGACCCAGCCTCCACAGCTCTCTGGGGCAGAGAATTCCACAGATTTACGACCCTCTGAGAGAAGAAATTTCTCCTCATCTCAGTTTTAAATGGGAGACCCCTTATTCTGAATCTATGCCCCCTAGTTCTAGATTCCCCGAGGGGAAACATCCTCTCTGCATCTACCTTGTCGAGCCCCCTCAGTATCTTATACGTTTCAATAAGATTACTTCTCATTCTTCTAAACTCCAATGAGTATAGGCCCAACCTGCTCAACCTTTCCTCACAAGACAACCCCGTCATCTCAGGAATCAACCTTGTGAACCTTCTCTGAACTGTCTCCAATGCAAGTATATCCCTCCTTAAATAAAGAGACCAAAACTGTACGCAGTACTCCAGGTGTGGTCTCACCAATACCTTGTACAGTTGTAGCAGGACTTCCCTACTTTTACAATCCATCCCCCCCCTTGCAATAAAGGACCCCCAGGTCCCTCTACTGCAGCATTTTGTAATCTTGCTCCATTTAAATAATTTGGCTTTATTATTCTTCCTACCCAAGTGGATAACCTCACACTTTCCCACATTATACTCCATCTGCCACATTTTTGCCCACTCACTTAGCCCACCTATATCCCTTTGCAGATTCTTTGTGTCCTCTTCACAACTTACTTTCCCACCTATCTTTGTATCATCAGCAAATTTGGCTACACTACACTCGGTCCCTTCATCCAAGTCATTAATATAGATTGTAAATAGTTGAGGCCCCAGCACCGATCCTTGTGGCACCCCACTAGTTACCGTTTGCCAATCGGAAAATGACCCATTTATCCCGACTCTGTTTTCTGTTAGTTAGCCAATCCTCTATCCATGCTAATATATTACCCCCCAACCCCGTGAGCTCTTATCTTGTGCAGTAACCTTTTAAGTGGCACCTTATCGAATGCCTTCTGGAAATCCAAATACACCACATCCACTGGTTCCCCTTTATCCACCCTGCTCGTTACATCCTCAAAGAACTCCAGCAAATTTGTTAAACATGATTTCCCTTTCATAAAACCATGCTGACTCTGCTAGACTGTATTATGATTCTCCAAATGTCCTACTATTGCTTCCTTAATGAAGGATTCCAGCATTTTCCCAATGACAGATGTTAGGCTAACTGGTCCATAGTTTCCCGCTTTCTGTCTCTCTCCCTTAACTAGGGGTGTTACATTTACGGTTTTCCAATCCACTGGGACCTCTCCAGAATCCAGGGAATTTTTGTGGATTGCAACCAATGCATCCACGATCTCAGCAGTCACTTCTTTTAAGACCCTAGGATGCAGGCCATCAGGTCCAGGGGACCTGTCCACCTTTAGTCCCATTATTTTACCGTGTACTTTTCCTTTAGTGATGGTGATTGTTTTAAGTTTCCTCCCTCCCTATAGCCCCTTGATTATCCATTATTAGGATGGTTTTAGTGTCTTCTACCATGAAGACTGATACAAAATATTTGTTCAAAGTCTCTGCCATTTCCGTGTTCCCCATTATTAATTCCCCAGTCTCATCCTCTAAGGGACCAACGTTTACTTTAGCTACTCTCTTCCTTTTTATATACCTGTAGAAGCTCTTACTATCTGTTTTTATATTTCTTGCTAGTTTACTCTCATAATCCATCTTCTCTCTTTTTTTTAGTCTTCCTTTGCTGGCTTTTAAAAATTTCCCAATCCTCTGGCCTCCCACTAATCTTGGCAACATTGTATGTATGTCTTTGTTTTCAATATGATACCATCCTTTACTTCCTTAGTTAGCCACGGATGGTTCTCCTTTCTCTTAAAGTCTTTCCTTCTCACTGGAATATATTTTTGTTGAGAGTTATGAAATATCTCCTTAAATGTCTGCCATTGCTTATCAACTGTCTTACCCTTTAATCTATTTTCCCAGTCCATTTTAGCCAACTCTGCCTTCATAACTTTGTACAGGAAACTCTCGATTAAACAGCACCTAAATATCCGGAATTCTCTAATAACCAGCAAAATTCATACTCCGAAAACAACACCTCAATCACTGGAAATGTTGCCGAGCCCGAGTCTCCCGCAGTGGCCGAGTTAGTCAATGGGGGTAGTTCGCCAAACTGCCACTACTCGGCTTCTTGGCGCTGTCGGAAGTCCGAACACCTCAATAACAGGAGTCTGACTCTTTGTTAAAAATAGCCTCGGTAGATAACCCTCTCCGTCATCCGGAATTTTTAATCAACCGGCACCATCCCGGTCCCGTCGGTGCCGGATACCAAAGAGTTTCCTGTAATTGTCTTTATTTAAGATCAGGTCATTGGATTGAAACCCAACTTTCTCACCCTCCAATTGAATTTGAAATTCAACTATGCTATGATCACTCTTTCCTAGAGGATCCTTTACTATGAGATCATTTATTAACCCTGTCTCATTACACAGTACCAGATCTAAGATAGCCTGCTCCCTGATTGGTTCCACAACGTATTGTTCTAGGAAACCATCCCGGATACACTCTATGAACTCTTCCTCGAAGCTACCTTGGCCAATTTGATTTGTCCAATCAATATGAAGATTAAAATCGCCCATGATTATTGCTGTACCTTTCTTACAAGCCTCCTTCTTGATTTATACTCTGTCTAACAGTGTAGCTCCTGTTAGGGGGCCTATAGACTACGCCCACCAGTGACTTCTTTCCCTTATTATTTCTTACCTCCACCCAAACTGATTCTACATCTTGCTCATCTGAGCCAATATCATTTCTCACTACTGCACTGATCTCATCCTTTATTAACAGAGCCACCCCACCTCCCTTTCCTTTCTGTCTATCCTTCCGAAATGGCAAATACCCCTGAATATTCAGTTCCCAGCCTTGGTCACCTTGCAACCACATCTCTGTAATGGCTATCAGATCATACCCATTTATATCTATTTGTGCTGTTAACTCATCTATCTTGTTACGAATGCTGCATGCATTCAGATAAAGAGCATTTAATTTTGTCTTTTTACTATTTTTCTGTGCTTTGACCCCACTTTCTGATGCAATCTTATTGTTATATGTTCTGTCCCTTCCGGTCACACTCTGGTTACCATTACCCCCATCGCTACCCTGCTCTATTGCCTTCTCCTTTCTCTTTGACTTTTTAAATTCCTGCTCACCTGAGCCCTCCCCACCCCCCACTATTTAGTTTAAAGCCCCATCTACAGCCCTAGTTATTTGATTCGCCAGGACACTAGTCCCAGCATGGTTCAAGTGAAGCCCGTCCCAACGGAACAGCTCCCTCTTACCCCAGTACTGGTGCCAGTGCCCCATGAATCAAAACCCATTTCTCCCACACCAGTCTTTGAGCCACGCGTTCATCTCTCTGATCTTATTTACCCTATGTAAATTTGCTCGTGGCTCAGGAAGTAATCCAGAGATTATTACCTTTGTGGTTCTGCTTTTTAATTTAACCCCTAGCTGCTCATACTCCCTCAGCAGAACCTCTTTCTCTGTTCTACCTATGTCATTGGTACCTACGTGGGCCACAACAACTGGATCTTTCCCCTCCCACTCCAAGTTCCTCTCCAGCCTAGAAGAGATGTCCTTAACCCTGGCACCGGGCTGGCAACACAGCCTTCGGGACGCACGCTCTCGGCTGCAGAGAACAGTATCTATCCCCCTGACTAGACTGTCCCCTACTACTACTACATTTTGTTTTACTCCCCTAGCTTGACTGGCCCCCTGCACCACGGTGCTGTGGTCAGTTTGCTCATCCTCCCTGCAGTCCCTGCTCTCGCCCACACAGGGAGTTAGAACCTCGTACCTGTTGGACAAGTGCAAGGGCTGAGGCTCCTCCAATGCTACCTTCTGGATCCCCATACCTGCCTCGCTCGTAGTCACACCCTCCTGTCCCTGACAACAGACCAAATTTGAATTATTTAGCCTAAGGGGTGCGACTGCCTCCTGGAACAGTGTCCAGGTAACTCTCCCCCTGCCTGATGTTCGCAGTGTCCGAAGCTCGGACTCCAGCTAATCAACTCTGAGCCGAAGTTCCTCGAGCAACCAACACTTACCGCAGGTGTGGTCGCTGTGGGTCACACTGGGGTCCACCAGCTTACAGCTGCAACGCATCTCTTTTATATTTTATTTAATTAATTAGGTTTTCAAGTTTTGAAATATCAATTATCTATGTTTAGTTTTTATCCTGGCTCTTAATTTAAACCAATGCCCAAGTTTAGAAAAAAGAGAGACATGCTCACCAACCCAATCACTACCTGCTTTCCAGTGACGTCACACTTGATTCACCCCCGCCCCCCCCCCACCTCAGGTCGGTACTCGCAGCTCCCGGCCAGCTCCTTTTATCACCGCTGGTGTCGCTCCTCCGATTCCCCTCTCGTTGCTGAGTGATGGAAGGAGAGGGACCAGGAGGGGAGCTGTAAGTGGGTTGGGTGGAGAGAAGGGAGGCGTAAACACCAGGCAGGATCCAGGACGGCAGCCAAAGTGCATAGATGAATGGAGACGGAAGAAATTCCGATTTACATAGGTGTGGCAGAGATTGGGAGAGGCATGTACTGGTTGTAAACAGGGAGAAAACGACAGGTGAGCATTTAAAGTTAGTCTGGTGTCTTGTGATGGAATGAGGTTGGTTACCAGATTGCGTGGGTTCAGCTCCGAACCTCAACAAGCCTTTTTGGAGTGACTTCTGGCGAGGGAGAGGGTCCAGAAACTGTTTGAGGAGCAGAATGTGGGCAAGCAAGTCAGGTAGCATTCCTGCCTGAAATGTGAAGCAAGCATGGGTGGGGTGCAATTCGAAGCTCCGCTGCCACGGACTTTCCCCAGACCGTCGGAGTGCACGGGCTGCAACCATGGTAACGGCCTTCCTGTGACTACCCACAGCATTGTGCGAGTTGAGGTACTGGGTACAGGACGACTGATTGAAGTGCGGAGACTGCCAGGTGATGGGGCTGAGGCCCACCCTGTGAGACCCCCCCCCCCCCCCCCCCCCCCACCCCAGACCAGGAATGGGTGGGAGAGAAGATGAGGTCAAGCTGGAGCTGGTGATAAGGTGCCGCCAAGTCTGCATGCTTGTGTGGCAGGGCGGGCTGGGCGAGTTACACAGCCTACGAGGTGCTGGGGTGGATTGAGTAGGGCGCTGAGATGTGATTTCAGTGAAGATTGCTCACAAGGCTGGACCAGCGAGGTCTGTCACTGGGGAAGAGGGATTTAAAAACAAAAATTTATTTAAAATATTTCCATGGCTTGAATTTCTATATTTGCATTTACAAATTTCTTTAAGATATGTTTCTGATATCCCGGTGTGGTGCTGCTTGGCCTTTGCCACCTGCCCGCGCTACCCGAGCCGACTTCTGCCTGGGCTCCCCGAGCCATGCACAGCCCTGTGTTCGGAGACATCTCTGCACTCGCGTCTTGTGTTGTGTGAGTGAGTCAGTCCATACACACTGTGTGCTGTTGTGTTGAGTTGACTTTCTTGGGGTGTCTGGTCACACTGAATGAAGTGGAGCAGGAGTGAGAGGTGTAACTCAAGGATGGTGAGACACAGTATGTGAAAGAAGGCATTGTGCACAGACACTGCACTGAGCTCGATCGAGAAGCCAATAGCCATTGGAGGTTGTGAATGAACAATAGTCAGGCTGTTTGGTTCTGTGATGAAAGCTCTGTGTTTTTGGTTCGTTTCCTGGTGTTGTTGTGATGTGATGTTGGGGCTGATTGTTCATTGGCTGCTGGTTTACTGGGATTCCTTGTTCCTTGTCAAAATCAAAGCGCTGACTCACTGGGTCAGGCTCTGGTAAAGAAAGGCAGGCAGTGAGAAAAGGCCGTCCAGCCCACCGTCCAGCCCACCTCCCACTCGACCTCCATTGACTAACCTCGTGCCCTGCTCTCCCACCCACTCGAACACTAACACCTCTGCAGTTCCTGGACAGCTCCCTCGGCATCGCCAAGGATCCAGGGCTGCATGATTCATCACGGGACGTACCCTCCCTCCTGAAGCAACCATTTAAATGGCACCTTTCACATCCTGAGCACCTTACAGCCAATGACCAGCAGTCATTGTTGGTATGTGGGCAAACATGGCAGTCAAGTTGTGCACAGCAAAGAAAAAGAAAGACTTGCATTTATATAGCGCCTTTCACGACCTCGAGATGTCCCAAAGCACTTTACAGCCAATGAGGTACTTCTGAAATGTAGTCAGTAGTTTTAAAGTCCCACAAACAGCATGAAGATAATCTGACCCGGTGGTGTTGGTTGAGAATCAAGTGTTCAGGACCCAGGAAAAATGCCCCTTTCTTGAAATGGCTCTCCCCGTCCCCACCCAGTACTGAACTTAAAACTTATGATTGCTGCAACTCCCTCTTAAATTGTTCGACCCCATGGTTCCGGTAACTCGACGGCAAAGCTCTCAACACTTGAACTTCTGCCAAATTCCCTCGATTATGCAAAGTCCTTTCCGCAGCAGCTCGATCTATTAAAATCTCGTCAATTGGGCTCTCGTTGCTGAGTGACAGCCAGAGTGGGTCTTGTGTAACCCTAGAAGCAGTGTGTGTCTGATATCTAAGGGGTTTGCGTAGTCTCTTGTTGGAGCTGCAATCAGTTTTATCATGTCACCACTTGTGACAAAGTATTCCACGTTCTGATAATTGCGTGTAAAATGTTTCTTCTAATCTCTTTTTCTACCTGCTGTTCCATTCCAGTCGGGACCACCTGGCTTTGATCTTCTCTGTTTACCTTCTCTATTCCTTTTATGATTCTGAGCAGCTCTATCAAACCCCCTCGCCCTCAGTCTCCTAGTGTGAGAGTCCAGCTTTAGCAGCTCCCATCTTTCTCTAACTCTGACCCCTTCCCCTCAATGTGGGTCGCACTTTCTCCGGGGCTGCTGTGTCCCTCCTGTAGTGAGGAGCACAAACTGCACACTGTGTTCCACATGTGGCCTCCCCATTCTACAGTCCTCATGACCTCTCTGCTATTGTGTTCAGTCCCTCGAATATGAAGCCGAAAATCCGTTCGCTTCATACAGACTTTTCTTACTGTCCAGCCTATATTGAGGGTTTATGAACCTGTGCAGTTCGATCGCTTTGCTGCTCCACTACACCGACAAACTTCCCATCTACGATATATTTCCATTCTTTATTCTTGTTCCCAAAATATATTCCCCCCCCAGTTTTTTTTTTGTATTAAACTGCACCTGCCACTCACTGGCCCATCTCCCAGCCTATTTATGCCCTCCTGCAGTTTCACAGGAACAAGAGTAAGCCATTCAGCCCCTCAAGCTTGTTCTGGCATTCAGTTCGATCCTGGCTGATCTGTATCTTAACTACATTTACCCACCTTTGTTCCATAACCCTTAATACCCTTGTCTGTGTGGAGTTTGCACATTCTCCCCGTGTTTGCGTGGGTTTTCTCCGGGTGCTCCGGTTTCCTCCCACAGTCCAAAGATGTGCGGGTTAGGTTGATTGGCCATGATAAAAATTGGCCCTTAGTGTTAGGGGGGATTAAATATGCGGGGTTACGGGGATAGGGTTTGGGTGGGATGGTTGTCGGTGTAGGGACCGGGTGCTAGGGTTTGGATGATCAGCCATGATCTCGTTGAATGGCGGAGCAGGCTCGAAGGGCCGAATGGCCTACTCCTGCTCTATCTTCTATGTTTCTATGTTTCTAACACAAATCTAGCAATCTCAGTTTTGAAATTTTCAATTGACCCCAGACTCAACAGCACTTGGGAGGGGCGGGGGGGGACAGTGTTCCAGATTTCCACTGCCCTTTGTGTGAAGAAGTGCTTCCTGACATCACCCCTGAATGGCCGGGCTCTAATTTCAAGGTTATGCCCCCCCCCCCCCACCAGAGGAAATAGTTTCTCTCTACCCTATCAACACTTATAATCATCTTAACATCTCAATTAGATAGCCTGTTAATCTTCTATATTCAAGGGAATACAAGCCTAAGTCCTTGTAATTTAATCCTTTTAGTCCTGGTATCATTCTGGTGAATCTGCACGATATATAAGGTCAATATATATCCTTCTTGAGGTGTGGTGCCCAGAACTGAACGCAGTACTCCCGATGGGGTCTGACCAGAGCTTTATACAACTGGAGCATAACTTCTACCCCTTTGTATTCCAGCCGCTTGAGATCAAAGCCAATAAGCCAGGACCCTGCTGGATGTCACCACTGTATTGAGACCGGAGCTGTGGTCTCTGCTCGCTGGGCTTCGGGAGTGGGGCCCGAACCCATAATCTTCTGACTCAGGCGGGCCTGTTACTGGTTCACTGACCAGTAGAAGTACTTTCCCCCCATTTACCTTCTGAAATCCCCTCATAATTTTGAGCATCTCTATCAGATCGCCACTTAAACTGCTTGAGAAGTGCTTCCGTTTCTCTGGGCTATCTCATCCTTTACATCACTTCAGTAAATCTTTCTTGCACCCTCTTCATTGCTTCATCGAAGATAGGAGCAGGAGTAGGCCATTCGGCCCCTCGAGCCTGTTCCACCATTTAATGAGATCATGACTGATCATCCAAATTCAGTACCCTGTCCCTGCCTTCTCCCCATACCCCTTGATCCCTTTAGCCTTAAGAAATATATCTAACTCCTTCTTGAATATATTTAATGAATTGGCCTCCACTGCCTTCTGTGGTAGAGAATTCCACAGGTTCACCACTCTCTGGGTGAAGAAATTCCTCCTCATCTCTGTCCTAAATGGCTTACCCCTTATCCTTAGACTGTGACCCCTGGTTCTGGACTCCCCCGCCATCGGGAACACCCTTCCTGCATCTAGTCTGTCTAGTCCTGTTAGAATTTTATAAGTTTCAAATGAGATCCCCTCTCATTCTTCTAAACTCCAGCGAATATAAGCCTAATCGACCCAATCTCTCCTCATACGTCATTACTGCCATCCCCGGTATCAGCCTGGTGAATCTTCGCTGCACCCCCTCCATGGCAAGAACATCCTTCCTCAGATAAGGCGACCAAAACTGCACACAATACTCAAGATGTGGTCTCACCAAGGCCCTGTACAACTGCAGCAAGACATCCTTGCTCCTGTATTCGAATCCTCTCGCTTCAACATTACAACAGTGACAACACTTCAATAGTACTTCATTGTGTGAAAGACACAATATAAATGCAAGTCTTTTTCGCATGCTTGATAAAGGAATGTGCCTAAAATGAACTCTATATTCAAACTGGCTTAACCAGCGATTTGTATCGGAGATTTGGGTGTAGGGAGCATGCCAAAATTTGCTGACAAAACAAAAATGAGGAGGTATGACATTAGTGAGGAGGGTGTCAGGAGGACACGGATGGGTTCGAGGAATGGAGAGATGGCTAGCTGCAGTTTAATGCAAAGAAATGTGAAGTTTGGGAGGAAAAACCAAGGACTGTGTGTACGCTTTGAATGACACTAAAGGGTTTGGATGAACAGGCAATATATAATTCTTCAGAAGTGTGCACAGCTAGATAAAGCTGTAGAAAGGCTTGTTGGGTTTTATAAGACAGAACACCAATAACAGTAAAGAAGTAATACATTTGTACGAGCCAATGGACTGTCTGCACTATTGGACATCCTATTGTAGAAAGGGCCAGCAATCGTTGGAAAGTGCTCAGTTCATTCATCTCTGGAGTTGGGAAATTCTTAATTGTGAGGAGTGACCGGAGACACTCGGACTACTTCCGCTGGGGCTAAAAGGTTTAAAATGGGTTTCTAAAATTATGAAGGGTTTTGTGATGGTGAATAGGAAAAGACTTCTTCCCTCTGGTTAGGGAATCGGTGATAAAGGACCATCAATTTAAAATGATCACCGAGAGTAAGGAGAGTGGTTCAGAATTAAACAAATACTTTGGTTCTGTCTTCACGGAAGAGGACACAAATAACTTCCCAGAAATGCTCGGGAACCAAGGGTCTAATGAGAAGGAGGAATTAAAGGAACTTAGTATTAGTAAAAAAAAAGTGCTGGAGAAATTAATGGGACTGAAAGCTGATAAATCCCCAGGGCCTGATAATCTGCATCCCCGAGTACTAAAAGAGGTAACCATGGAAATAGTGGGTGCATTGGTTGTCATCTTCCAAAATTCTATAGATTATGGAACAGTTCCTGCAGATTGGAGGGTGGCAAATGTAACCCCATTATTTAAAAAAGGAGGGAGAGAGAAAACCGGGAGCTACAGACTGGTTAGCCGAACATCAATAGTAGGGAAGATGCTAGAGTCTATTATAAAGGATGTGATAACAGGACACTTGGAAATTATCAACGGGATTAGACAAAGTCAACATGGATTTATGAAAGGGAAATTGTGTTTGACAAACCTACTGGAGTTTTTTGAGGATGTAACTGGTAGAATAGATAAGGGAGAACCAGTGGATGTGGTGTATTTGGATTTTCAGAAGGCTTTTGATAAAATCCCACATAAGAGGTTAGTGTGCAAAATTAAAGCACATGGGATTGGGGGTAATGTACTGGCATGGATTGAAAATTGGTTAACAGACAGGAAACAGAGAGTAGGAATAAATGGGTCTTTTTCGGGGTGGCAGGCGGCGACTAGTGGGGTACCACAGGGATCGGTACTTGGGTCCCAGCTATTCACAATATATATCAATGATTTGGATGAGGGACCCAAATGTAATATTTCCAAGTTTGCTGACGACACAAAACCAGGTGAGGTTGTGAGGAGGATGCAAAGAGGCTTCAAGGCAATTTAGACAAGTTGAGTGAGTGGGCAAATACATGGCAGATGCAGTATAACGTGGATAAATGTGGAGTTATCCACTTTGGTAGGAAAAACAGAAAGGTAGAGTATTATTTAAATGGTGATAGATTGGGAAATGCTGATGTACAAAGGGACCTGGGTGTCCTTGTACACCAGTCACTGAAAGCAACCATGCAGGTGCAGCAAGCAGTTAGGAAGGCAAATCGTATGTTGGCCTTCATTGCAAGAGGATTTGAGTACAGGAGCAAGGATGTCTTACTACAGTTATACAGGGCCTTGGTGAGACCACACCTGGAGCACTGTGTGCAGTTTTGGTCTCCTTACCTAAGAAAGGATATACTTGCCATAGAGGGAGTGCAGCGAAGGTTCACCAGACTGGTTCCTGGGATGGCAGGACTGTTGTATGAGGAGAGATTGGGTCGACTAGGCCTGTATTCACTAGAATTTAGAAGAATGAGACAGGATCTCATTGAAACGTATACAATTCTGACAGTGCTAGACAGACTGGATGCAGGGAGGATGTTTCCCCTGGCTGGGGGGGGTCTAGAACGAGGAGTCACAGTCTCAGGATACGGGGTAGGACATTTAGGACTGAGATGAGGAGAAATTTCTTCACTCCGAGGGTGGTGAACCTGTGGAATTCTCTACCACAGTAGGTTGTGGAGGCCAAGTCACTGAATATATTTAAGAAGGAGATCGATAGATTTCTAGACACAAAAGGCATCAAGGGGTATGGGGAGAGAGTGGGAATCTGGTATTGAGATAGAGGATCAGCCATGATATTGAATGGTGGAGCAGGCTCGAAGGGCCGAATGGCCGACTCCTGCTCCTATTTTTCTATGTTTCGAGTAGGGAATGCTTTACCACTGAGTAACTGAGGCAGATTTCATTTTCATGGGGGAGCGAGCAAGAGAGACATAGAGTCAGTGGAGAGGGAGAGTAGGGTAGTGAATTTTGTTTTGGATTGCTTTACCAAAGAGTTGGCATAAGACAGTGATGGGATGAATTGCCTCCTTCTAAAATGATATGGGGAAAAGGGGAGGGAAATGGGATTAGAGTAGGTTGCTCCAGTTAAAGCGTTGGCACCAGCATAGGCATGATGGGCCAAATGGCCTCCTGCGCTGGACTTTGAGCCTCCATTAATTACAGGATGACGTTTGAAAGAGAACAAGAGCATCATTTTGGGACTTTTCCATTCTGGGCAGGATTGCGTTCCATGTTATGTTACTGTACAAGATTAGATTCCGCTTACAATGCTTGCACTGGTATGATTGTTTTTAAACGTAACATTTAAGAGTCATTTAGGAAGGTAATTAAGAAACAATGGTCAGTCATTGTGTACGTCCCATAGCAGTTGGCATCGTGCTGCTAAGTTGGTTATCACTCATTGTGCTGCGCAGAGGGCTGAGCTGAACAGATATACAGGTGCTGTAAATTTACACACCAGTGGGTGTTTTTGATCAAGAAGGTTACTTTGCTTGGCAAATTGGTGAAGGAATTCTCAGCATTTCTCTCCCTCCGGAGGAAGATTCTGAAACCGTGAGAAACCGATCAGTCTTTAGTCAGTTCGAGGGATTGAGAGACTCCAGACCTCGGTATGAATGAGTACAGCCTGTGATGTATTAAGACTACGGAGTGCTTGGTTTACGTATAAAACAAGGCTTTAATCAACTGTTTCCAAACCATGAGTTCTAGTTACAATCACTAGTTCCTGGTTACAGAAACATCCTGAGCAAGCTGGGCCCACGCCCGAGTATTTGTACTCCTTGGACGGCACCACCAGCTGGCCGCCCAGTGTTACTTCATGAGTCATGATAAGATTCATGACCGCCTGCATGTGCTGTTTATCTCGGGGGGTATCTAACGTGTAAGTGAGTTTAGCCTATAATAGTGGCTACTGCTTGTGTTTTTGTTTCGATATGAAGAGCAGTAGAGAATTGATTGAATATCACGATTAAACCTTTATTCTGTTCAGTCCCGTGTTTTGTTTGAAATAGACCAGTTAGTTGGTTTACAGTGGAGTGCTGTTCAGTGCCAGTGTTCATTAAGTTAGGGACCCGCATGTACGAGACGGTAGAGTGCAGTCCAGTGTCCGGGGCGTGCTATTGTTTAACTATGTATTGAACAGTAACGGCGCACTCCAGATTGTAAGGGACACGAGATATGCTTGTGGGATTGACCGATGACAATGGGGGAATGTCTTGTGAAATCTTTAATACTAACTGCAGGCGGAGTTACTACATTTGTCCCCATCCAACTTTAAGCAAAGACGGGTCCAGTTATTGAGCAGTGTGTGGAAATTCATAAGCTGTAGCGAAGCATTTCAACAACTAGCATTTATATAGCGCCTTTAACATAGTAAAACGTCCCAAGGCGCTTCACAGGAGCGTTATCAAAGAAAATATGACCCCGAGCCACGAAATTTTGGGACAGGCGACGGTTGTAAGAAGCATCTTAAGAGGAGAGAGAGGTGGAGAGGTTTAGGCAGGGAATTCCAGAGCTTTGGGGCCGAGGCAACAGAAGGCACGGCCACCAATGGTGGGGTAAAGGGAGTGGGGGATGTGCAAGAGGCTAGAATTGGAGGAGTGCAGAGATCTGGGAGGGTTGTAGAGCTGGAGGAGGTGACAGAGATAGGGAGGGTCAGGCCATGGAGTGATTGTAAGACGAGTATAACTTCAGTGTAATGCAATGTGTACGTGTGCTTGCCTGACTTTTTGGAGCAAGAGTCCAGGCGACCCCTGGTGTTGGAAGCTTGCCTGAAGCCGTAACTCTGAAGCGGCACCAGGTATGCAGCCTGCCCTGCGCCAGCTCTCCCTGCAGACGCCATCTTAGGATTGCTGAGCGAGTAAGCTGAAGTTTAACGCAGGTCCGTTGAGGTGTTGGAGAGCCCTGTAATTGCTGCTGGGTACTGTTGGTCCATTTGTTTAATACCAGTGACCCTTTGGCTCAGTAAACCTGATCCTGTGGGGGAAAATATCTGTTTTGAGCCTAATGCTATTTATACAAGCACAACATTTATTGGCTTATTGTTCCACCCTGCTCATTACCAGTGAGGCAAACTGCTGCTCTCTGACCTGTCACCTGTAAACTGCTGTAATTAGAACTCACAGTAAAGTAAACAAGTGTGCAGGATACACTGAGCTGGCGGAATGTGAGCTAATCGGAGTTCAGGACTTTGAAGGGTTTGTGTAACGACTGTCATCTCACCGCAGATCTTCCAACTCTGAGCTGTGAGTTGCCGTGATCTGATTTTCTTTGGGGTTTTTCTAGCGCTTTGTTTCAGTGGCGTGGATTAAAATTGCTCGCTTGCTGAGCAAGACCTGCTCAAGGTAACTGGAAACGGACGGCTGGTCAAGTCAAGTGTTGCTTAGATCCCATCCTCCAAGGGTGGTGTTTGTAAAGATTCTGAGGGGGATTGACAGGGTAGATGCTGAGAGGTTGTTTCCCCTGGCTGGAGAGTCTAGAACCAGGGGTCACAGTCTCAGGATAAGGGGTCGGCCATTTTAGACTGAGATGAGGAGGAATTTCTTCACTGAGGGTGGTGAATCTTTGGAATTCTCTGCCCCAGAGGGCTGAGAATGCTGAGTCTTTTGAGTATATTCAGGGCTGAGATCGATAGATTTATGGACCCTAGGGGCATCAAGGGATATGGAGATCGGGCGGGAAAGTGGAGTTGTGGTCGATGATCAGCCAGGATCTTATTGAATGGTGGAGCAGGCTCAAGGGGCCGAATGGCCTGCTCCTGCTCTTACTACTTATGTGAGGGTGGGAGCGACTTCAGGAACTGCAGTGGGATCATTGGGCGACATCTGCCTTACCCTAAACACTTTTACCTTCTGTGTTTCCGACTACTCTCCTGGGTGAGGGTGAGAACCTTTTTGGTTTTTAATATTGTAACGTAAGCAAGAAAACCGTGTTCTAGTAATAATGGCACTAAAGCCTGACAAATCCCCCGGACCTGATGCTTTCCACCCCAGGGTTCTAAAGGAAGTCGGTGAGGAAATTGCAGATGCTGTCACCTATAATCTTCCAAAGCTGTCTCGATAAAGGAATTGTCCCTTTTTCAAATTTGGAAAATTGCAAATGTTGTTCCGTTATTTAAGAAAGGTGAGAGAGAAACCAGGAAATTATAGACCTGTTAGTCCAACATCTGTTGTAAGGAAGTTATTGGAATCTATAATTAAGGACAGAGCGACTGAGCACTTGGAGAAATTTGAGCTGATTAGAGAGAGCCAGCATGGATCTGTATAGGTCATGCCTAACAAACTTTGTAGGGGAACAAGGAAATAGCAGAACAATTAAACAAACACTTTGGTTCTGTCTTCACGGAAGAGGACACAAATAACTTCCCAGAAATGCTCGGGAACCAAGGGTCTAGTGAGAAGGAGGAATTAAAGGAACTTAGTATTAGTAAAAAAAATAGTGCTGGAGAAATAAATGGGACTGAAAGCCAATAAATCCCCAGGGCCTGATAATCTGCATCCCCGAGTACTAAAAGTGGTAGCCATGGAAATAGTGGATGCATTGGTTGTCATCTTCCAAAATTCTATAGATTATGGAACTGTTCCTGTAGATTGGAGGGTGGCAAATGTAACCCCATTATTTAAAAAAGGAGGGAGAGAGAAAACTGGGAACTACAGACCGGTTAGCCTAACGTCAGTAGTAGGGAAAATGCTAGAGTCTATTATAAAGGATGTGATAACAGGACACTTAGAAAATATCAACGGGATTAGACAAAGTCAACATGGATTTATGAAAGGGAAATTGTGTTTGACAAACCTACTGGAGTTTTTTGAGGATGTAACTGGTAGAATAGATAAGGGAGAACCAGTGGATGTGGTGTATTTGGATTTTCAGAAGGCCTTTGATAAAGTCCCATATAAGAGGTTAGTGTGCAAAATTAAAGCACATGGGATTGGGGGTAATATACTGGCATGGATTGAAAATTGGTTAACAGACAGGAAACAGAGAGTAGGAATAAATAGGTCTTTTTCGGGGTGGCAGGCGGTGACTAGTGGGGTACCGCAGGGATCAGTGCTTGGGCCCCAGCTATTCACAATATATATCAATGATTTGGATGAGGGAACCAAATGTAATATTTCCAAGTTTGCTGACGACACGAAACTAGGTGGGATTGTGAGTTGTGAGGAGGATGCAAAGAGGCTTCAAGGCAATTTAGACAAGTGAGTGAGTGGGTAGATGCAGTATAACGTGGATAAATGTGAAGTTATCCAGTTCGGTAGGAAAAACAGAAAGGCAAAGTATTATTTAAATGGTGATTAGATTGGGAAATGTTAATGTGCAAAGGGACCTGGGTGTCCTTGTACACCAGTCACTGAAAGCAAACATGCAGGTGCAGCAAGCAGTTAGAAAAGCAAATGCTATGTTGGCCTTCATTACAAGAGGATTTGAGTACAGGAGCAAGGATGTCTTACTGCAGTTATACAGGGCCTTGGTGAGACCACACCTGGAGTACTGTGTGCAGTTTTGGTCTCCTTACCTAAGAAAGGATATACTTGCCATAGAGGGAGTGCAGCGAAGGTTCACCAGACTGATTCCTGGGATGGCAGGACTGTCGTATGAGGAGAGATTGGGTCGACTAGGCCTGTATTCACTAGAGTTTAGAAGAATGAGAGGGGATCGCATTGAAACGTATAAAATTCTGACAGGGCTAGATAGACTGGATGCACGGAGGATGTTTCCCCTGGCTGGGGGGTCTAGAACGAGGAGTCACAGTCTCAGGATATGGGGTAGGACATTTAGGACTGAGATGAGGAGAAATTTCTTCACTCCGAGGGTGGTGAACCTGTGGAATTCTCTACCACAGAAGGCTGTGGAGGCCAAGTCACTGAATATATTTAAGAAGGAGATCGATAGATTTCCAGACACAAAAGGCACCAAGGGGTATGGGGAGAGCGCGGGAATCTGGTATTCAGATCGAGGATCAGTCATGATCATATTGAATGGTGGAGCAGGCTCCTATTTTTCTAATTTTTTGAGATGGTGATTAAAGTAGCAGATAGAAGAATGCCTATGGATGTAGTTTTTATGGACTTCCAGAAGTCCATATAAAGTTCCACACGAGACTGTTGGCTAAAATTAAATCTCATGGGATTGATGGTAAATTATTGCCCTGGTTAGGAGATTGGTTAGGTGGTAGAAGACGGAGAGTAGCAATAATGGGCCTGTACTCGAATTGGGAGGAAGTGACTAGTGGTGTCCCACAAGAACCTATGCTAGGGCCTCAACGATTCACTGTACTTATTCATGACTTGGAGAACATAATCGAGAGCCATAGATCCAAGTTTGCCGCGACACAAAGATTGGTGGCATAGTAAGTAGCGTTGACGGGAGCATAAATTTACAGAGACATTGATAGATTAAGTGAGTGGGCGAAACTGTGGCAGATGGATTTCAAAGCAGGTAAGTGTGAGGTCATCTGTTTCTGGACCAAAAATGGATAGATCAGAGCAATGTTCCCTGTACTTTTTCTTGGCACCGTGTGGTGGTTTTTGTATTGAAAAGCACGCTGTGCAGCTTAAAGGGAACATTTGGATTGGAGTATTTCAATGGTGAAAAGCTAGGAACAGTGGAGGTCAAAGAGATTTGGGGGTCCATGTACACAGATCACAAAAAATAATCAAAAAGGCTAATTGAATGTTAGATTTTATAACGAGAGGGCTAGAATAGAAAGGGGAGGAAGTTCTTTGTCAACTATACAGAGTTCTGGTTAGATCACATCGGGAGCACTGCGTTCAGTTCTGGGCACCACACCGTAGAAAGGATATATCGGCCTTGGAGGGGATGTAGCACAGATTCACCCGAATGTTACCTGGGGCTCCAAGGGTTAGATTTTGAGGAGATATTACATAAACTAAGCTTGTATTCCCTGGAATATAGAAGGTTAAGGGGTGATTGATTGAGACTTTTGGGATTTTGATGGGAATCGATAGGGTAGAGAGAAACTTTTTCCACTGATGGGGGGAGTCTAGGACAAGGGAACATGACCTTAAAATCAGAGCCAGGTCATACAGGAGCGCAGTTAGGAACCACTTCTTCACACAAAGGGTGGGAGAAGTGTGAAACTCTCCCGCCAAAAGCAGCAGATGCTAGCTCGGTAAATAATTAAAAATCTGAGATCAATAGATTTTTGCTGGACAAGGGTATAAAGGGATATGAAGCCAAGGCAGGTGGATGGAGTTAGGATACAGATCAGCCACGATCTCTGAGTGGCGGAACAGGCTGGCGGGGCTGAATGGCCGCCGCCTGTTCCTATCTTCACTGACCCTTTTTCCGAGATAAATATGATAGCCAGCTCAGCAGAACGGACACGAAGGAGGTGATTGCAACCCTACTGCTCCTGAGCAGGCTGAGGCCTTCTTCACGTATGCATATCTGACATCACTGGGGCCAGGCTGCAATATTCACTCTGGCTAAACCTGGTCAGAAGATGTTCGGCCCCAGAAACTGGAAGGGCGAGTGGTTTTTCTGTCTTTGAGGCCAGGAGAAACGGGAGTGGCCCCACATGGACAGTTTTAGGTCTCTCCTGCCCTGGACTAACCCCCCCACCCCCCAGGTCCTCCCGAATACAAGACTCCCCCAGAACATGATCTTGCCATCTGCCATGTGTTGGCAGGATTTCTCACCACCTCCTGCCTGGAAATGGGTAGAAGTTGGCTGGGAGCAGGAGGCAGTGCGAGGGGGGGAGGAGTATGGCTGTAGTTATGGGGGATTTGATAATTAGGGGGCTAGATCGTGTCCTCTGGAGTCACAACTGAGAACAGGAGGGTTTGTTGCCTACTCGGTGCCAGGGGAGGGGTATCTCGAAGCAGCTGGAAAGGGAGGGGGAAGATCCAGTTGCCATGGTCAGTGTCGGAATCAACGGTCTGGAAAAGAACAGAGAGGAGGTCCCAAGGAGGGAGGGAGGGAGGGAGGGAGGAGGGAGGCCCAGCGGAGGGAGGGAGGAGGGAGGGCCCACGGAGGGAGGGAGGGAGGAGGGAGGAGGGAGGTCCCACGGAGGGAGGAGGGAGGTCCCAGGGAGGGAGGGAGGAAGCCCCGCGGAGGGAGGGAGGGAGGAGGTCCCGCGGAGGGAGGGAGGGAGGGAGGAGGTCCCGCGGAGGGAGGGAGGAGGTCCCGCGGAGGGAGGAGGTCCCGGGGGGAGGTCCCACGGGTGGAGGGAGGGAGGGAGGGAGGTCCCGCGGGCGGAGGGAGGGAGGGAGGTCCCGCGGGCGGAGGGAGGGAGGGAGCCCCGCGGAGGGAGGGAGGGGGGCCCGTGGAGGGAGGGAGGCCCCGCGGAGGGAGGGGGGAGGTCCCGCGGAGGGAGGGAGGGAAGTCGTCCGAGGGAGGGAGGAGGTCCTGCGGAAGGAGGGAGAGAGGGAGGTCCTGCGGAGGGATGGAGGGAGGAGGTCCTATGAAGCGTGGGAGGAGGTCCTGCGTAGGGAGGGAGGAAGTCCATCGGAGGGAGGGAGGAGGTCCTGCGGAGGGAGGTCGTCCTGCGGAGCCAATGTCCCAGACTCCTCCTCCACCATCTCTGGGTATGTCCTGTCCCACCGGCAGGACAGACCCACCAGGGGTGGCGGCACCGTGGCATACAGTCAGGAGGGAGTGGCCCTGGGAGTCCTCAACATTGATTCTGGACACCGCAAAGTCTCATGGCTTCAGGTCAAACGTGGGCATGGAAACCTCCTGCTGATTACTACCTACCGCCCTCCCTCAGCTGATGAATCAGTACTTCTCCATGTTGAACACCACTTGGAAGAAGCACTGAGAGTAGCAAGGGCACAGAATGTACTCTGGGTGGGGGACTTCAATGTCCATCACCAAGAGTGGCTCGGTAGCACCACTACTGACTGATCTGGCCGAGTCCTGAAAGACATAGCTGTAAGACTGGGCCTGCGGCAGGTGGTGAGAGAACCAACACAAGGGGAAAAACCTACTTAACTTTGTCCTCACCAATCTACCTGTTGAAGATGCATCTGTCCACGACAGTATTGGTAGCAGTGACCACCGCACAGTCATTGTGGAGACAAAGTCCCATCTTCACACTGAGGGCACCCTCCATCATGTTGTGTGGCACTACCCCTGTGCTAAATGGGATGGATTCAGAACAGATACCCCTGTGCTCAAAACTGGGCATCCATGAGGCGCTGTGGGCCACCAGCAGCAGAATTATATTCCACCACAATCTGTAACCTTATGGCCTGGCATATCCCTCACTCTACCATTATCATCAAACCAGGGGACCAACCTTCGTTCAATGAGGAGGTTAGAAGAGCATACCAGGCGTAGCACCAGGCGTACCTAAAAATGAGGTGCCAACCTGGGGAAGCTGCAACACAGGACTACATGCATGCTAAACAGCGGAAGCTGCATGCTATATTCAGAGCTAAGCGATCCCACAATCAACGGATCAGATCAAAGCTCTGCAGTCCTGCCACATCCAGTCGCGAATGGTGGTAGACCATTAAACAACTAACAGGAAGAGGAGGAGGCTCCATGAATATCCCTATCCTCAATGCTGGTGGAGCCCAGCATGTGAGTGCAAAAGACAAAGCTGAAGCGTTTGCAACCATCTTCAGCCAGAAGTGCTGAGTGGATGATCCACATCGGCCTCCTCCTGAGGTCCCCACCACCACAGAAGCCAGTCTTCAGCCAATTCGATTCACTCCACATGATGTCAAGAAACGGCTGACAGCACTGGATACAGCAAAGGCTATGGGCCCCGACAACATCCCGGCTATTGTGCTAAAAACTTGTGCTCCAAAACTAGCCGCGCCTCTAGCCAAGCTGTTCCAGTACAGCTACAACACTGGCATCTATCCGACAATTTGGAAAACTGCCCAGGTATGTCCTGTCCACAAAAAGCAGAACAAATCCAACCCGGCCAATTACCGCCCCATCAGTCTACTCTCAATCATCAGCAGTGATGGAAGGTGTCATCGACAGTGCCATCAAGCGGCACTTACTCACCAATAACCTGCTCACGGATGCTCAGTTTGGTTCCTCAGCTCCCGACCTCATTACAGCCTTGGTCCAAACATGGACAAAGGAGCTGAATTCCAGAGGTGAGGTGAGAGTGACTGCCCTTGACATCAAGGCAGCATTTGACCGGGTGTGGCATCAAGGAGCCCGAGTAAAACTGAAGTCAATGGGAATCGGTGGGGGTGGCGGGGGGGGGGGAATCACCACTGGCTGGAGTCATACCTAGCACAAGGAGTGCAGGGGCGCAATTAAAAATGATAATAGGAAAGCAAAAAGAGCATGAAAAATTCTTGGCAAGTAAAATCAAAAACCCAAAGATGTTTTATAAATATATTAAGAGTAAGAGGATAACTAAAGAAAGGGTAGGGCCTATTCGAGATCATGAGGGTAATCTGTGTGGAGGCGGGAGACGTCGGTAGGGTTCGTAATGAATAATTTGCCTCTGTTTTCACAAAGGAGTGGCGAAGCAGACATTGCTATCGGGGGAGGAGTGTGAAATATTAGATGAAATAAACATAGTGAGAGAGGAAGTATTAAGGGGTTTAGCAGCTTTAAAAGTGGATAAATCCCCAGGCCTGGATTAAATGTATCCCAGGCTGTTAAGTGAAGCAAAAGAGGAAATAGCAGAGGTCCTGACCATCATTTTCCAATCCTCTCTGGCTTCAGGTGTGGTGCCGGAGGACTGGAGGACTGCTAATGTGGTACCCTTGTTTAAAAAGGGAGAAAGGGATAGACTGAGTAATTACAGGCCAGTCAGCCTAACCTCGGTGGTGGGAAAATTATTGGAAAGAATTCTGAAGGACAGGATAAATCTTCATTTAGAAAGACACGGATTAATCAAGGATAGTCAGCACGGATTTGTTAAGGGAAGGTCGTGTCTGACAAACTTGATTGAATTTTTTGAGGAGATAACAAGGAGGGTAGATGAGGGTAGTGCATTTGATGTAGTTTATGTGGACTTTAGCAAGGCTTTTGATAAGGTTCCACATGGCAGACTGGTCACAAAGTTAAAAGCCCATGGGATCCAGGGCAAAGTGTCAATTTGGATTCAAAACTGGCTCGGAGACAGGAAGCAGTGGGTAATGGTTGATGGGTGTTTTTGTGACTGGAAGGCTGTTTGGGGTTCCGCAGGGCTCAGTACTAGGTCCCTTGCTTTTTGTGATATATATCAATGATCTAGACTTGAATATAGGGGGTATGATTAAGAAGTTTGCAGATGATACTAAAATTGGCTGTGTGGTTGATACTGAAGAAGGAAGCTGTAGACTGCAGGAACATATCAATAAATTGGTCAGGTGGGCAGAACAGCGGCAAATGGAATTCAATCCGGAGAAGTGTGAGGTAATGCATTTGGGGAGGGCTAACAAGGAAAGGGAATACACATTAAATGGTAGGACACTGAGTAGTGTAGAGGAACAAAGGGACCTTGGAGTACATGTCCACAGATCCCTGAAGGTAGCAGGCCAGGTAGATAAGGTGGTTAAGAAGGCATACGGAATGCTGGCCTTTATTAGCCATGGCATAGAATACAAGAGCAGGGGGGTTATGCTTCAACTGTATAAACACTAGTTAGGCCTCCGCTAGAGTACTGCGTGCAGTTCTGGTCACCACATTACAGGAAAGATGTGATTGCACTAGAGAGGGTACAGAGGAGATTTACAAGGATGTTGCTGGGAGTAGAGAATCTTAGCTATGAGGAAAGACTGGATAGGCTGGGTCTGTTTTCCTTGGAACAGAGGAGGCTGAGGGGAGACTTTATTGAGGTGTATAAAATTATGAGGGGCCTAGATAAAGTGGATAGAAAGGACCTATTTCCCTTAGCAGAGGGGTCAAAAACCAGGGGGCACAGATTTAAAGTAATCGGTGGAAGGTTTAGAGGGGATTTGAGGGGAAATTTCTTCACCCAGAGGGTTGTGGTGGTCTGGAACTCACTGCCTGAAAGGGTGGTAGAGGCAGGAACCCGAACCACATTTAAAAAGTACCTGGATGTGCACTTGGGATGCTGTAACCTGCAGGGCTACGGACCAAGAGCTGGGGAGTGGGATTAGGCTGGAAAGCTCTTTGTTGGTCGGCGCGGACACGATGGGCCGAAATGGCCTCCTTCCGTGCTGTAACTTTCTATGATTCAAAGGAAGATGGTTGTGGTGGTTGGAAGTCAACAATCTCTGCCCTGGGACATCACTGCAGGTGTTCCTCAGGGCAGTGTCCTAGGCCCAACCATCTTCAGCTGCTTCATCTATGACCTTCCCTCCATCAGAAGGTCAGAAATGGGGATGTTCGCTGATGACTGCACAGTGTTCAGTTCCATTCACAACTCCTCAGATAAAGAAGCTGTCCATGCCCGCATGCAGCACGACCTGAACGACATTGAGGCTTGGGCTGATAAGTAGCAGGTAACATTCGCACCACAGAAGTGCCAGGCAATGACTATCTCCAACAAGCGAGAGTCTAACCACCTCTCCATGACATTCAATGGCATTACCATTGCTGAATCCCCCACCATCAACATCACCATTGACCAGAAACTTAACTGGACCAGCCACATAAATACAGTGGCTATAAGAGCGGGTATTCTGTGGCGAATGTCTCGCCTCCTGACTCCCCAAAGCCTTTCCACCGTCTAGAAGGCACAAGTCAAGAGTGTGATGGAATACTCTCCCACTTGCCTGGATGAGTGCAGCTCCAACAACACTCGAGAAGGTCGACACCATTCAGGATAAAGCAGCCCGCTTGATTGGCACTCCATCCACCACCTTAAACATTCACTCCCTCCACCACCGGCGCACCGTGGCTGCAGTGTGTACCATCTACAAGATGCACTGCAGCAACTCGCCAAGGCTTCTTCAGCAGCACCTCCCAAACCCGCGACCTCCACCACCTAGAAGGACCAGGGCAGCAGGCGCATGGGAACACCACCACCTCCAAGTCACACACCACCCTGACTTGAAAATATATCAACTGTTCCTTCATCATCGCTGGGTCAAAATCCTGGAACTCCCTCCCTAACAGCACTGTGGGAGCACCTTCACCACACGGGGACTGTGGGGTTCAAGAAGGCAGCTCACCACCACCTTCTCGAGGGTAATTAGGGATGGGCAATAAATGCTGGCCTTGCCAACGACGCTAACATCCCATAAACTAATAAAAATATTGTGCCCATATAAGTACTCCTGGAACAGTAACACTAAAATAACTGATAGTGATCAAAGATAAGCTGTTAAGTTGCCAGCGTCGGCACTTATTGCTAGGGGGTGGGGACAGACCCCCCCCCGCCCCCCCCCCAGAGTTCTCTAAACAAATGCATGTAGAATAAGGAATAAATGAAGTAAATTAGAAGCACAAATTCCCATTAAAGGGTATGATGTCAGTCATCAGAGACCTGGCTACAAGCTGGGCAAGATTGGGAGCTAAATATTCCAGGCTCTCTGCTCTTTAGAAAGGACCGGGAGATTGGGAAAAGATGGGCAATATTGATAAGGCACAATTACAGCAGTGGAAGGAAGGGACTTTGGTAAAGGCAGCGTGGCAGTGGAAAAACTCTGGGTAGCGTTCGGGAACAGCGAGTTGTCTACAGCCCTCTCGACAGTGATGTAATGTGGGGGGTTGCACAGTGGGATCACACAGTGGTAAAGGCAGCGAACGTCTAGTGTATTCGAACAGTTTTCTGGAACTATGGCATAGAAATTCGATCACCCCGTGCCCGTGTTTTTTGGGGGGCGCTGAACGGGCACATAAACCTCCAATATGGTGGCGGGAGCCACTCGTTCATTTCGAGCGGGAAGTGTACTGCCCACCATATTGTATCGGGACTCACCGTAGGAGTCAAGGGCGCGGCTGAACGATGTAAAACACTGAATAACTGATTGAAATTCAGTTTCCTACGCTTGTTGGAGAACCTTTGCTGATATTAGTCTGCCCCATCGCCTGACACTCCCGCGTGATAAACTCACGGTGCTAATGGGCAGGGCTATTCACCGCTGCTGGTTAAAGGAATCATCCAGCGCATGGAGGGTAGTTGCTGGCTCATCTTTTCAGGCTGGCTAATTTCTGGGCCTGTTTTCTGACTCTGGAAAATTAACTTTGCTGAGGAGAGGTTTTTGCTGGTGGAAAATGGAATTGACTAAAAGTTCTGCTATGCTTTAAAAGGGTGAATGAGCCTTGAACCGAGGGCCCTGGATATTCTCAAGGGCATCACTGGCCATGCTCTATGGGTGACGATGCAACCCTCGGGGGAAGGATTTGCAAGGCCATCTTTAACCATGGTGGGCTGTGGCCTTCTTGGCGCGCTGCAGTCCTTTTCACAATGAGAGCCACATAGAGCAGGGTCTGGAGTCACGTGTAGGCCGGGGAGGGGTGGGGGTCTGGAGTCACGTGTAGGCCGGGGAGGGGTGGGGGTCTGGAGTCACGTGTAGGCCAGGCCGGGGAGGGGTGGGGGTCTGGAGTCACGTGTAGGCCGGGGAGGGGTGGGGGTCTGGAGTCACGTGTAGGCCGGGGAGGGGTAGGGGTCATGTGTAGGTCGGGGAGGGTAGGGGTGGGGGTCTGGGGTCACGGGTAGGCCGGGGAGGGGTGGGGGTCATGTGTAGGCCGGGGAGGGGTAGGGGGTCATGTGTAGGCCGGGGAGGGGTAGGGGTCATGTGTAGGCCGGGGAGGGTAGGGGTGGGGGTCTGGGGTCACGGGTAGGCCGGGGAGGGGTAGGGGTCATGTGTAGGCCGGGGAGGGGTAGGGGTCATGTGTAGGCCGGGGAGGGTAGGGGTGGGGGTCTGGGGTCACGGGTAGGCCGGGGAGGGGTAGGGGTCATGTGTAGGCCGGGGAGGGGTAGGGGGTCATGTGTAGGCCGGGGAGGGTAGGGGTGGGGGTCTGGGGTCACGGGTAGGCCGGGGAGGGGTGGGGGACTGGGGTCACGTGGTGGGTGGGTGGGGGGGTTGTCGCTCCCTTTGCCTAAAGAAGCTTTACCCAGCTGATATTGTGACAGAAATATTTACGGTCGAGTGTGTCAGTGGCCGAGATTTGACAGAGCTTGAATACTCCAAGTCTACAAATGCCTGCTGCAGCCACACCGTGAAAGGCAGGGGAGTGTCATAGAGCTCATTACTGAAATCCTAGTGCTGATTCAAAGCTTTCTAATCAGTCCATATCATTTACTTGCGGTCTCATCACTTGGCAATTTGGCGGCTCTTTTCATATCACCGATTGTAAATGAGCCTTCTCACAAGCTGCGTGTGCAGATATAACACCAGATAAATCGGCATTGTTTAAAGTCATTGTCCAGTGGAGTGTAGGGGCTCCAAAACCCAGCCTTGCCCGGGACCCCCACAGGGCCCGTAACCACCCCCACAGGTGCTCACTGAGACCAACCACCCCCCCCACCCACAAGGCCCGCACCACCCGTGGGTGCTCACTGGATGCTGAAAGGTGCTTCTAAAGCTCAGGCAGGTCTGTGCGAGGGTCAGGATCTCTCGCCCATGACCCTCTCCCTGTCACTCCATCTCCTCCGGTTATCCACAGCAACTCGGTCTAAGTCAGTAACAGATTAGAACCCTGTCAATCCTCCAGGGGCAGGGGGGTGGGCTTCTGGAGCTGGAGACCCCTCCCTGCCCCCGGGGGGTGGGCTTCTGGAGCTGGAGACCCCTCCCTGCCCCCAAACTGGGGGTGGGGGCTTGTGGTGCAGTCATATTGAATCTTTATTGAATGATCATGGCTAAAAAGGGAAATTGGGGATAGCATAAGATCCAAGGAGAGGACATATAAATTGGCCAGAAAAAGCAGCAAACCTGAGGATTGGGAGCAGTTTAGGATTCAGCAAAGGAGGACAAAGGGATTAATTAAGAGGGGGGAAATAGAGTATGAGAGTAAGCTTTCAGGGAACATAAAAACTGACTGTAAAAGCTTCTATAGATATGTGAAGAGAAAAAGATTGGTGAAGTCAAGCGTAGGTCTCTTGCAGTCAGACACAGGGGAATTTATAATGGGGAACAAAGAAATGGCTGACCAATTAAATACATACTTTGCTTCTGTCTTCACAAAGGAGGACAAAAATAACCTCCCAGAGATGTTGGGGAACATAGGGTCTAATGAGAGGGAGGAACTGAATGAAATTTGTAGGGAAATGGTGTTAGGGAAATTGACGGGATTGAAGGCTGATAAATCCCCAGGGCCTGATAATCTACATCCTAGGGTGCTTAAGGAAATAGTAGATGCATTGCTGGTCATCTTCCAAAATTCTATAGACTCTGGCACAGTTCCCATGGATTGGAGGGTAGCTAATGTAACCCCACTATTTAAAAAAGGTAGTAGAGAGAAAACAGGGAATTATAGACCAGTAAGCCTGACATCGGTAGTGGGGAAAATGCTAGAGTCTATTATAAAAGATGTAATAGCAGAGCACTTGGAAAACAGTGACAGGATCGGAAAAAGTCAATATGGATTTACAAAAGGTAAATCGTGCTTGACTAATCTACTGGAATTTTTTGAGGATGTAACTGGTAGAATAGATAAGGGAGAACCAGTGGATGTGGTGTATTTGGACTTTCAGAAGGCTTTCGATAAGGTCCCGTATAAGAGATTAGCGTATAAAGTTAAATCACATGGGATTGGGGGTAAGGTACTGACTTGGATAGAGAACTGGTTGGCAGACAGGAAGCAAAGAGTTGGAATAAACGGGTCTTTTTCTGAGTGGCAGGCAGTGGCTAGTGGGGTACCGCAGGGATCCGTGCTATTCCCAGCTATTCA
The DNA here is from genome assembly GCF_052327205.1 of Somniosus microcephalus. Taxonomy (NCBI): domain Eukaryota; kingdom Metazoa; phylum Chordata; class Chondrichthyes; order Squaliformes; family Somniosidae; genus Somniosus; species Somniosus microcephalus. Next base: position 4,760,769 of record NC_141014.1, on the reverse strand, counting down.
CAATATATATTAATGATCTAGACGAGGGAACTAGATGTAATATCTCCAAGTTTGCAGACGACACAAAGCTGGGTGGGCGTGTATGCTGTGAGGAGGATTCAGAGAAACTCCCATATGATTTGGACAGGTTGGGTGATATGGCAGATGCAGTATAATATGGATAAATGCGAGGTTATCCACTTTGGTGGCAAAAACAGGAAGGCAGATTATTATCTAAACGGCAGTAGATTGGGAGAAGTGGAAGTGCAACGAGACCTGGGTGTTCTTGTGCACCAGTCGCTGAAGGTAAGCATGCAGGTGCAGCAGGCGGTTAAGAAGGCAAATGGTATGTTGGCCTTCATAGTGAGAGGATTCGAGTACAGGAACAAGTATGTCTTGCTGCAGTTGTACAGGGCCTTGGTGAGACCACACCTTGAGTATTGTGTACAGTTTTGGTTACCTTATCTGAGGAAGGATGTTCTTGCCATGGAGGGAGTGCAGCGAAGATTCACCAGGCTGATACCTGGGATGGCAGGAATGACGTATGAAGAGAGATTGGGTCGATTGGTCTTATATTCGCTGGAGTTTAGAAGAATGAGAGGGGATGTCATTGAAACTTATAAGATTCTAACAGGACTAGACAGACTAGATGCAGGAAGGATGTTCCCGATGGTCGGGGAGTCCAGAACCAGGGGTCACAGTCTAAGGATAAGGGGTAAGCCATTTAGGACAGAGATGAGGAGGAATTTCTTCACCGAGAGTGGTGAACCTGTGGAATTCTCTACCACAGAAGGCAGTGGAGGCCAATTCATTAAATATATTCAAGAAGGAGTTGGATATATTTCTTAAGGCTAAAGGGATCAAGGGATATGGGGAGAAGGCAGGGACAGGGTACTGAAATTGGATGATCAGCCATGATCTCATTGAATGGCGGAGCAGGCTCGAGGGGCCGAATGGTCTACTCCTGCTCCGATCTTCTATGTTTCTAAGTTGTTGGTGTCTGAAATCTGATTGTCTGCAGGACCACAACCCAGGAAATAGGGACCCTCTGACCCCTGTCTCTGAGCCATTGAAAGAAAGGCTCGCATTTCTATAGCGTCTGTCACGACCACCGGACGCCTCAAAGCGCTTTACAGCCAATGAAGTCCTTTTGGAGTGTAGTCACTGTTGTGATGTGGGAAGGTGGCAGGCGAAGTCAGTAAAGCTGTTTTTTAAAAGCCTGTGGTTTTATAAATAGAGGCACAGAGTTAGACAAGTGAGGCCATTCTGCTGCACCTGCTTAACCTGGTTAGGCCTCCGCTGGAGTATTATGTTCACTTCTGAGCTCCACACTTTAGGAAAGATGTCGGGGCCTGGCCTGGGATGAAGCCTGTTTTGTTTTTAAAGCTTTGACTCATACAAAGCCATGTGGTCCAGATGTGATTGGCTAATTACTAATTTGGATTTTCCTGTCGTAATGGATTAAATTTGGTTTCACATATTCCAACCGCCTTGACGTCTTCCTGCTTCATTTCCTGAAAGGTTTGAAAAATATTTTGTTTATTTTCGGCTGGTTTACTCTCTAACCGTCACACTTGGTCAGCGCCTTTGATGTATTTCTTACTGTGGCGAGTTTGCTGCAGTGTTCGAGGTGAGCAGGTCAGAATCTGACCTCGACTGCCAGACCCCTCTGCAATCGGCAACTTGCAGCGCACATACTACAAGCCCCAAACAACAACTTGTATTGAAATAGCACCTTTAACATAGTGAACCAACCCAAGGCGCTTCTCCGGAGCGATTGTCAAACAAACATTGACACCGAGACAACAGCTTGGTTGAAGAGGTAGGTTTTAAGGAGTGTCTTAAAGGCGGAGAGAGAGGTAGAGGTGTAAAGATTACAGATCCAGTCTGTCCTGTCAAGGTCAGTGTGTGTTTCCTGGGCTGCACCTTGCCCGTCTGCGTGGGATGTGCTGTGGGAGTTGGCGATTCTACTAAATAATCGGTGTTAACCGTGGATCAGTTGGTAGCACTCTCGCCTCTGACTCGAGGTCGGTTTGTGGGTTCGAGTCCCACTCCAGAGAAGTTGGAGAGTGCTGCGCTGTCGGAGGTGTCGCCTTTCGGGTGAGATGTTAAACAGAGTCTGCCCTCCAGTGGTTGTCAAAGATCCTACAGCACTATTTTGATGGTGAGCTTGGGGAATTCTCCCAGGTGTCCTGACACATATTTATCCTTCAACCATGGGAGTTTGCTGTGTGCATTTTGGCTGCCGCGTTTCCTACATTACAACAGTGACTACACTTCAAAAGTCCCTCTTTGGCTGTAACGCGCTTCGGGTTGTGAAAGGCGCGCTAGGAATGCAGCTTCTTGCAGTGTTTTTAATCGCTGTTTTTCTGTTCTCTCCGGTTTAGGATGAAGATGCGCCGTCACCGTGTGGTTCTGGTGCTGTGTATGGCAGGAGTCTGTCTCATCTCCTTCATGCACTTCCTCAAGGCCCTGTCCTACATCACATTTTCCCGTGAGCTCTCCGCCTTTAGCCCTTCCCTCAGGTCCATCTTTGTCGACTCTCGGTTCTTCTGGAAGCAGAATGCAGTGGAGGGTGTGAGTGCCGGCCTGGGGCTGCAGACGGCGGCCAATGGCCAGCGTGAAGGCTGGCCGCAGTTACACCGAGCCCTGTTTGAGCTGAAAGACGATGAGACCAAGCACTTCATGCGGACCAAGGCTGGAGCTATCTGTTTCAAGCAGGGCACCAAAATGGAGAGCAAGGTGGCGGCGGGGTCAGTGGAGGGGGCAGGGCCCTGGGGCCGCAATTCGATGGACAAGCAGCTGACACGGAAGGTGGTGGGCCGGGGGGTGAGTGGAAGGCCGAGGCGCAGGTGGGTAGGGTGCCCTTGCCTCCCGGGCTGGCATGGGCCCTACTGTGGGGTCCCCACCATGGTCCAGTACTCCAATCTGCCGACAAAGGAGCGGCTGAGCCCGCGGGCAGTGCCTCGCAGGGTCATCAACGCCATCAACATCAACCATGAGTTTGACCTGCTGGACGTCCGGTTCCACGAGCTGGGCGACGTGGTCGACGTTTTCATCGTCTGTGAGTCCAACTTCACTGCTTTCGGGGAGCCCAAGCCCCTGAAATTCGTCGAGATGCTGCTAAACGGGACCTACAGTTACGTGGGCCCCAAGATCCTGTACGTTTTCCTGGACCATTTCCCCAGCGGGGGGAGGCAAGACGGCTGGATCGCCGACGACTACCTGCGGACCTTCCTGACCCAGAACGGGATGAGTCGACTCGTCGATCTCCGGGACGATGACATCTTCATCATCGACGATGCAGACGAGATCCCGGCTCACGACGGCGTGCTCTTCCTCAAACTCTTCGACGGCTGGACCGAGCCCTTCGCATTCCACCTGCGCAAGTCGCTCTACGGCTTTTTCTGGAAGCAGCCGGGGAGCCTGGAGGTGGTGTCGGGCTGCACCGTGGCCATGCTCTTCATGGTCTACAACGGAGATGGCATTAAGCTGCGGCGCAGGGAGTACTACCTGATGCCAAACTTCCGGCAGTACGAGAACAGCACGGGCCACATCCTGGTGCCCTGGGCACTGGGGAGCCCACTTCACTTCGCGGGCTGGCACTGCTCCTGGTGTTTCAAGCCGGAGGGCATCCGCTACAAGCTGCTGTCCGCACAGAACGGAGACTTTCCCCGCTGGGGGAACTACCAAGAGAAAAGGGAACTCAGCTACATTCGGGAGTTGATCCAGACTGGGGGCTGGTTTGACGGCACTGAGCAGGACTACCCCGCTGCGGACCCCAAAGAGCACATGTACGCTCCCAAATATCTGCTACAAAACGTTGAGAAATATCGTTACATGCTGGAGAATCCGTACAGGCAGGAGAGCTGGGGCCAGGGGGCAGTGAGGGCTGCTGAGATGTACAATCAGAGTGAGAAGATTACATAGCGCCACTGCCGGTGAGCCCGACACCAGAGGGTCAGGGCAACTATGTGCAGTATCTACTGTCTGGATCGTGCCACTAATTGGGACCTGTGGGTTTCGAAAACTCCTCTTCTATGGTGCTCCCACCTGAGGCTGCGAGTCTGATCAAGCGGCTTCGACAGCGTCACCTGCACTTTTTCTTCAAGATTCGCCACTTCCACTTTCCCCAGAGTGTTCAGTTTGGGGCAAAGCTGGTTTCTAATCAGATTCCGATTTGAAATTTCTTTCATGTAGTACACTCGTTCCTCTTCCCTGCCTGCTGGAGGAGTTGTGTGATTGAAGTGCAGTGCACTGTCCTGGGGCAGCAAAGCCCCACTGGCCCATGGCTCGCTCAGAGGGGGACCTGCAGACTGCTGGAGGCTGGGGACCACAGACCGAGTCTGCAGCTTCTGGCAGTTTGACTCGTCAAACTTGGTTCTTGTGAAATGTGACTTAAAAAAAATTAAATGTTTCGCTTGGCTGAGTTTGGTGTAAATATAACTAAGCCTGGGTCCAGAACGGGAGTGAAACTACAGCTGATGAGTGAGGCGAGGGGGCGGCTTTGGGTCTGCCACTCAAACCTGCACCCCTGGACAAAGGGCAGTAACACTTCCCTATCACCCGAACTCTGCTCCTGACCTAGGGAGGGGGGAAGGACGGTGGGGGCTGGGGAGGGAAGTGCATATTGTTTGTCCCTGAAACTGTCTCCGAAGGTAGTGCGTGTTGTCCAGGGACCGGCCTGTCCTGGATGGACACAGCCTGGAGATCTGGCATAGGATGAAAGGGAGTGAGAAGCTTCAGTGCACTGAGAACTCTCTCGGGCCCCAAGGACAAGATCAGCAGCCAAGCGGTGCTGGGCCAGGCCTGGAGAGATTCTCCTCACCCACCCCCCCCAGTGCCATCGCCGTTCGTACCCACCCGCCCAATCTCCCATTGCCAGGACTGTCTTGATGACAAATCATTCATCAGACAAAGGGGGTGGAGCTTGTTCCAAATGTCAGTCAACTCTCTAACGCATCCCAATTGGTGCTTTTGCTAATATCCAATTACAAGGAAGGATGATTGGTGCCCGGAGTGTCCGACACTGCACTCGCCGCCGCCATTCCCAAAGCCCAGCCTCCTCCATCAGTCAGTGTCCTGAGTGTGGCCAGAGGTCGAGCTCAGACACAAGCCATTACCTGCCAAGTGGGCACCTCGCTGGGCAACACTGAGGGCAGGCTGGGCCCGGGCAAAGGGGGAGCACATGGTGAGCAGGGGGCAAGAGCACGATTAGTGCTGCTTAACCCAGTAACACATTACAGCAGCTGGCACTGAGAGCAGGAGAGGCTGGAACAGGAGTGGGACCGGGAGCGGGAGTGGGGCTTGCTGTCTCCCGGGCAGTGTCTCCACAACAGGGGCAATCTGAACAAACCTGGTCTGCGCATCTCCACTTACTAAAAGCAGTGATTGCTTCTCTGGAATTTCCCTGCTATGGGGCACATATGGAAAAAAAATGTTGCAAGCCAGGGCTGATGTTCACTTGGCTATAATGAGGAGACTGGCTATTTGTGTTTAAGTTTATCTTCTGTGTAATGTCTTCTAGATTGAAGTTTCTGTGAAACTCTTTGTTGTGTTTTGGAATTAACCACTGGCGCTCAGTTCAATGAAGTGATGCGGATAGTTTCCTGAGCTCGTTCATCGTTCCTGCACTAAAGGGACCAACCACTGACCCGCCCCCAACCCCCCTCCTACTGTAACTCGACCCCTGACACGGGCTGCACTGAACGGGCAGCATTACCTGGTCAGTGTTCGGACTCTGAGTACACTGGATCTCCGGCCCGAGATTGGCTGCAATCAGACCACTAAGGACGAATGGCGGAGAGAAGGTTTTGCTGAGTTACCAGCACTCTCCACAGTGCGCACCTGGTAATGACACGGTCCCCCGCGCACTGACGCGTCCGCCCTCCCCCCGCGCACTGACGCGTCCGCCCGCCCCATTGACCCTTGCACACTGACTGCAGACGAAGGTAATGTCCCAGAGCTGTGTGCTGGCAGTGTCCAGCTGCTGTGTGCGAGGGAGCCCAATGTAATAACAAAAGGGGACGGCAAGGGGGGGTTGCACTGATTTGAATGAGGAAACGTCCCCTCGAGCAGCTCCTGAAGAATAGCTCACTGGTGCCAATCTAGGTTCACTGAATCTGACTGTCGGGTAACCGTAGATCAGATGTGGGTGACCGCGCCTTTTACAGCCTTGGCTTCGGAAGCTGCACCTTGTGATAAACAGCCCCTGTCCCATGTTCTACCAAAAAGGGTAGCTGGCCTGGGCATCTCATTCTGACTGAGGAGAGCTAGCGTCTGTGTCCCAGGGCCAGTCATTGTTGGAGTCTAATTAAACTCCTGGTTCTGTTGGAAGAGGTGAGAAATCTCCGTGCGGCTCCGGTCGACAGGCCTGTTTCATGCTTCCTGTGCTAAAGTGGGTAACACCCCCCCAAGAGGCTGTTCTGCACCACACGGGCTGCCAATGGGGAGTGGCGAGCTGCCCCACACAGCCTCACCCGGGCAGTCTTCCTCCCTTCCAGACGGGGAACCCATCGGGTTCTTGGACTCAGATTGGATGGGTGCAGAACCCAGGCTGTCTCTGTTTCAGCTACAATACACGGTGGGGACTGAATCATAACTGTACCTTTAATAAAAATAACATTTGCGTTAAACATTTACCAGAAACGTTTAATTAAATTGTACGTAGTGAACGGTTTGTCCAAGTCTCATTTATGTTGCAGGTTTGTGTGTCTGGGAGGGGAGATGAGAGCTGTGTCTGTGTCTGGAAGGGCAGACGGGGAGCTGTCTGTGTCTGGGAGGCCTGTGTTTTCCATGGACGGTTAACTTGCTTTGCCACTGACCGTGACTTCAGTCTCGCTACGACCTGCTGTCTGTCCCCAGTGAGTAAACTCAGGGCGAGCATCAAACCCAGAGTCTCTGTCAGAGCTGCCCCTCCAATCTCTTCTGACGGGACCCCTGGCCCCAGGCGGTGAGACCCCCCGGCCTACCCGATGAGACCCCCCCCGGCCCACCCGATGTCTCCGTCTGAGTCCGTGTAACCTTGATCCTGTTTAATCTGATGATTGAGCCGCACGTTGAGTGGGTGCTCTTTGCATATGAGGCCTCGCTTCTTTGGGGAAGGGGCTTATTCTGTACTCCTGACCCAAGTTACAGGGGAGCTGGAGGCAATCATGCGATGCGAGGAACCAGACATAGTAGGGATTACTGAGACATGGCTACAGAAAAATCAGGACTGGGAATTAAACATTGCCAGGTGTAACATATTTAGTGAAGATAGGGAAAAGGGGGAGGTGGAGTAGCTGTACTTATTAGCGCAGTAGAAAAAAAGTGACGCAGCTATCAGCAAGACAGAAATAGAATCCATATGGATAGAGATAAAAGATAATAAAGGATCAATCACACTAATAGGCATAGACTACAGGCCACCTAATAGTGGAAGGGAGGTGGAGGAAGAAATATACAGACAAATTAGCGAAATGAGTAAAAACATAGAATAATAATCATGGGGGATTTCAACTACCCTGATATTAATAGGGCAGGCTCGATGGGCCGAAATGGCCTCTATCTGCATTGTGGGGTTTCTGTGATTCTGTGACAGAAGAGGTAGGTAAAGGGGATAAGGGAATGGAGTTCCTACAAATGTGTACAGGACTCCTTTTGAACCCAGTATGTAAAAAGCCCAACAAGGGAGGAATCGCTATTGGATCTAGTAATGGGAAATGAACTAGAGCAGATAAGAGAAGTAAAAGTAGGGGAACATCGGAGACAGGAAGCAGAGGGTAATGGTTGATGGGTGTTTTTGTGACTGGAAGGCTGTTTCCAATGGGGTTCCTCAGTACTCGGTCCCTTGCTTTTTGTGGTATATATCAACGATCTAGACTTGAATATAGGGGGTATGATTAAGAAGTTTGCAGATGATACTAAAATCGGCTGTGTGGTTGATACTGAAGAAGGAAGCTGTAGACTGCAGGAAGATATCAATAAATTGGTCAGGTGGACAGAACAGTGGCAAATGGAATTCAATCCGGAGAAGTGTGAGGTAATGCATTTGGAGAGGGCTAACAAGGAAAGGGAATACACATTAAATGGTAGGACACTGAGTAGTGTAGAGGGACAAAGGGGCCTTGGAGTGCATGTCCACAGATCCCTGAAGGTAGCAGGCCAGGTAGATAAGGTGGTTAAGAAGGCATACGGAATGCTGGCCTTTATTAGCCGTGGCATAGAATACAAGAGCAGGGGGGTTATGCTTCAACTGTATAAAACACTAGTTAGGCCTCAGCTAGAGTACTGCGTGCAGTTCTGGTCACCACATTACAGGAAAGATGTGATTGCACTAGAGAGGGTACAGAGGAGATTTACAAGGATGTTGCCGGGAATAGAGAATCTTAGCTATGAGGAAAGACTGGATAGGCTGGGTCTGTTTTCCTTGGAACAGAGGAGGCTGAGGGGAGACCTTATTGAGGTGTATAAAATTATGAGGGGCCTAGATAAAGTGGATAGAAAGGACCTATTTCCCTTAGCAGAGGGGTCAAAAACCAGGGGTCACAGATTTAAAGTAATCTGTGGAAGGTTTAGTGGGGATTTGAGGGGAGATTTCTTCACCCAGAGGGTTGTGGGGGTCTGGAACTCACTGCCTGAAAGGGTGGTAGAGGCAGAAACCCTAACCACATTTAAAAAGTACCTGGATGTGCACTTGGGATGCTCTAACCTGCAGGGCTACGGACCAAGAGCTGGGAAGTGGGATTAGGCCGGATAGCTCTTTGTTGGCCGGCGCGGACACGATGGGCCGAAATGGCCTCCTTCCGTGCTGTAACTTTCTATGATTCTATCTAGGCAATAATGACCATAATATACGCTTTAAAATAATAATTGAGAAGGACATAAGTATGACAAAGACCAGGGCAATAGATTGGAGAAAAGCTGATTTTGAGGGGCTGAGAATAGAACTTGGGAAAATAAAATGGACAACAATGACGTAGAACAGCAATGGGAAACACATTTAAAATGGCGTTCAACAGATTCCAGGAAATATATATTCCGCTAAAAAACAAGAACACTAATGAGACACCATGGATGAATAACGCCATAAGGGAAAAATTGAGTGTAAGGAAAGAGGCGTACATTAAGTACATGGACAGCAGGGGAAAGCAGGATAAGGGAAAATATGAGGAGATTAGGCGAGAAGTCAAAAAAACAATTTAGGAAGGCAAAGAGTAACTATGAAATTAAATTATCAAGGAACATAAAACAAAATCGTAAAATATTTTACAGGCACATCAATAAAAAAAGGAAGGTTGGGATGGGAATAAGGCCACTAAGGGATGGACAGGATAATACCACAGGCAGCGACAGAGAGATGGCAGAAATATTAAATAATTACTTTGCCTCAGTATTTACCAGGGAGATAGAACAGGTGGACAATCACATTGGATCATGAGATCAGTAATGAAACAATTGCTGTTAAAATAGAGATATATTAAATAAACTAATCAAACTCAAAGAGGAAAAAACCCTGGATTACATCCACGCATTTAAAACTAATCTAGGGGAGAGATAGCAGAGGCGTTACTACACATATTTAATAATTCGTTAGAAAAAGGTGTAGTGCTAGAGGACTAGTGGAGCTAACATAATACCGATATTTAAGAAGGGAGATAGAACATGTCCAGGGATTTATAGACCAGTCAGCTTAACATTGGTGGTAGGAAAAATAACGGAATCCCTACTAAAGGAGAAAATAGAAGAACAACTGGAAGCTAAAAATATAATAATGAATAGCATGGATTTCAAAAAAGAAAGTCTTGCTCGACCAACCTCATTGAATTTTTTGAAGAAGTAACTGAGAGAATAGACAAGGGTAATGAAGTAGATGTAATTTATCTAGATTTGCAAAAGGCCTTCGATAAGGTACCACATAATAGACTAATGAACAAGGTCAGAGAATGCAGAGTCGGGACAAGTAGCAGAATGGATAACTAGCTGACTTCAAGACAGAAAGCAGAGAGTGGGAATAAAGGGTAGGTATTCACTGTGGCAGAAGGTGGGGTAGTGCTGTTCCACAAGGATCAGTGCTGGGACCACTGTTCACAATTTATGTTAATGATTTAGACTTTGGAATCAAAAACACAATTTCTAAATTTGTGGATGACACCAAATTGTTGGGGGGATTGTTAATACTGAGGAGGACTGCACCAAATTACAGGAGGACATTAATAAACTTGCAGAATGGACTTATAATTGGCAAATGAAATTGAACACACAAATGTGAGGTATTACATTTTGGTAGGAAGAATAGGGAGGTCACTTAGCACTTGGAGGGTGCGAGCCTAGGTGGGGTAGAGGAACAAAGAGATCTCGGAGTACAAATATACAAATCACTAAAAGTAGCGACACAGGTTAACAAGGCCATGAAAAAAGCAAACCAAGCACTAGGGTTTATTTCTAGTGGGATAGAATTGAGAAGTAGTGAAGTTATGCTAAACTTGTATCGAACCTTGGTTAGACCAAGAGTACTGCGTATAATTCTGGTCGCCATATTATAAAAAGGATATAGAGACACTGGAGAGGGTGCAGAGAAGATTTACAAGGATGATTCCAGAAATGCGAGGGTATACATATCAGGAAAGGATGAACAGGCTGGGTCTCTTTTTGCTTGAAAAAAGGCAGCTGATGGGTGACCTAATTGAGGTCTTTAAAATTATGAAAGGTTTTGATAGAGTGGATACAGAGAGAATGTTTCCACTTGTGGGGAAGAGGATAACTAGAGGCCGTCAATATAAGATAGTCACCAAGAAATCCAATAGGGAATTCAGAAGAAACTTCTTTACCCAGAGAGTGGTGAGAATGTGGACCTCGCTACCACAGGGAGTGGTTGAAGCGAATAGTATAGATGCATTTAAGGGGAGGCTGGACAAGCATATGAGGGAGAAGGGAATAGAGGGTTACGCTGATAGAATTAGATGTGAAAAGACGGGAGGAGGCTCGAGTGGAGCATAAACGGTGGCATGGACAGGCTGGTCCGAATGGCCTGTTTCTGTGCGGTATATTCTATGTAATGTAATCCTATGTAATACATAGCCTACCTGGAAGCCCATTCTTTGTGTCTCTGCATTCGGAAATCCTAGATGGTAATTGTGAATCTTCAAAACAGTCATGTTCCCTTGCTTCAAACCAGATCATTCACTCAGTCCTTCTCCAGTGACCTGTGCTCTCATAGAATCACAGGCCAGAAGCCCATTTGACCTGTGCTCTCATAGAATCACAGCCCAGAAGCCCATTTGACCTGTGCTCTCATAGAATCACAGCCCAGAAGCCCATTCGACCTGTGCTCTCATAGAATCACAGCCCAGAAGCCCATTCGCACTGTGCTCTCATAGAATCACAGGCCAGAAGCCCATTTGACCTGTGCTCTCATAGAATCACAGCCCAGAAGCCCATTCGACCTGTGCTCTCATAGAATCACAGCCCAGAAGCCCATTCGCACTGTGCTCTGCGAATCACAGCCCAGAAGACCATTCGACCTGTGCTCTCATAGAATCACAGCCCAGAAGCCCATTCGACCTGTGCTCTCATAGAATCACAGGCCAGAAGCCCATTCGCCCTGTGCTCTCGTAGAATCACAGCCCAGAAGCCCATTCGACCTGTGCTCTCATAGAATCACAGCCCAGAAGCCCATTCGACCTGTGCTATGCGAATCACAGCCCAGAAGCCCATTCGACCTGTGCTCTCATAGAATCACAGCCCAGAAGCCCATTCGACCTGTGCTCTCATAGAATCACAGCCCAGAAGCCCATTCGACCTGTGCTCTCATAGAATCACAGCCCAGAAGCCCATTCGACCTGTGCTCTCATAGAATCACAGCCCAGAAGCCCATTCGCACTGTGCTCTCATAGAATCACAGCCCAGAAGCCCATTCGACCTGTGCTCTCATAGAATCACAGTCCAGAAGCCCATTCGCACTGTGCTCTCATAGAATCACAGTCCAGAAGCCCATTCGACCTGTGCTCTCATAGAATCACAGCCCAGAAGCCCATTCGACCTGTGCCCTCATAGAATCACAGCCCAGAAGCCCATTCGACCTGTGCTCTCATAGAATCACAGCCCAGAAGCCCATTCGACCTGTGCTCTCATAGAATCACAGCCCAGAAGCCCATTCGACCTGTGCTCTGAGAATCACAGCCCAGAAGCCCATTCGACTTGTGCTCTCATAGAATCACAGCCCAGAAGCCCATTCGACCTGTGCCCTCATAGAATCACAGCCCAGAAGCCCATTCAACCTGTGCTCTCATAGAATCACAGCCCAGAAGCCCATTCGACCTGTGCTCTGCGAATCACAGCCCAGAAGCCCATTCGACCTGCGCTCTCATACACAGCCCAGAAGCCCATTCGACTTGTGCTATCATAGAATCACAGCCCAGAAGCCCATTCGACCTGTGCTATCATAGAATCACAGCCCAGAAGCCCATTCGACCTGTGCTATCATAGAATCACAGCCCAGAAGCCCATTCGACCTGTGCTCTCATAGAATCACAGCCCAGCAGCACATTTGACCTGTGCCCTCATAGAATCACAGCCCAGAAGCCCATTCGACCTGTGCTCTCATAGAATCAGCACGGTGGCATAGTGGTTAGCACTGTTGCCTCACAGCGCCAGGGACCTGGGTTCGAATCCGGCCTCGGGTGACTGTGTGGAGTTTGCACATTCTCCCCGTGTTTGCGTGGGTTTCCTCCGGGTGCTCCGGTTTCCTCCCACAGTCCAATGATGTGCGGGTTAGGTTGATTGGCTATGATAAATTGACCCTTAGTGTTAGGGGGATTAAATACGTGGGGTTACGGGGATAGGGTGGGATATGTGTTGGTGTAGGGGTTACGGGGATCGGGTGGGATATGTGTCGGTGCAGGCTCGATGGGCCGAAATGGCCTCTATCTGCACTGTGGGGTTTCTGTGATTCTGTGAATCACAGCCCAGAAGCCCATTCAACCTGTGCTATCATAGAATCACAGCCCAGAAGCCCATTCGACTTGTGCTCTCATAGAATCACAGCCCAGAAGCCCATTCGACCTGTGCTCTCATAGAATCACAGCCCAGAAGCCCATTCGACCTGTGCTCTCATAGAATCACAGCCCAGAAGCCCATTCGACCTGTGCTCTCGTAGAATCACAGCCCAGAAGCCCATTCGACCTGTGCTCTGTTGTGTTCCATATATTGGGCGTCACTAATATTTGTTATTCAGTTTACTTGGTTACAAACTAGAAGAAACCAGAGCTACAACACTTGTAGTTCGTTAATCATCTAGTTCATCTACACTGCAACTACCAATTGTACAAGCACTTCCTGGTCAGAGGGAATAGCGAAGTAACTTCCTGTATTTTGAGGTGAAGTTCCACCGATATTGATGCAACTTCTCTCTCAACTCCCCTGGCTCCAGTATAAACCGTTCACAAAAAGGCCAATGACTCATTGTTACTCTGACCCGCCTGGTTATTGGGGTAGAGGGGCTTTTCACGAGATTCCAATTGTAATCCGACTCGGTGCCTGGTACTGGCGTGCTAGGGGAAGCAGAGGCAGCTGAATGGAAGTCCATGAGCTCCTCGCATGTGTTGTGGGAGGTGAGGGGTTTAAGGAGATGATTGGCAGTGGAGAAGAGAAGCCGTGGGTTATCTTGCTGTCCAGAACGGTCCTGGAGTACCTTTTTGGCAGAGGGGAGTGAGCCCTGATACCACTCAATATGGTCCAGCCAGTTCTGGCGGTGTTTGGCTAAACTAGTTGTGCAGCAGATATGCTGAAGTCTGCCACTTCATCGTGAGGGAGTGAAGGCGAGGGCCATATCTGGGAGAATTGCCAGATGGGAGAGTGTGAAGGTTTTACTGGGAACAAGGGTATAAAAGGTGGAGGCGAGGGAGTGGGTGAGCAAATCAACAACTGCGGAAGTATTGTGACCGATGGAGGGCCAAAGGCTAGATAGGAGGCAGCTTGAAAGAGACTCGGGACTGAGGCAGAAGGAAGTGGGGTTCGAAGGTTGTAGGTGGGAGCCAGACAGAAAGTGGTTGGAGATGGAATTGGTTGCGGCTGGAAAGTTAAACTAACATCGATCCAACTACAGCACATTCCACATCTGTTGAAATTGCAGTAAGATCATTAAATAGCTTTTACTAAACAGAAACTGACCGCTAACTGGACTTTCAGAAAAGTAATGGGACTAAAAGCCGACATCCCCTGGACCTGATGGCCTACATCCTAGGGTTTTAAAAGGGATGGCTGCAGAGATTGTGGATGCATTGGTATTGATCTTCCAGAATTCACTAGATTCTGGGACACTCCCCGCAGATTGAAAGGTAGCAAATGTAACCCTGCTATTCAAGAAGGGAGGGAGAGAGAAAACAGAACTATAGACCAGTTAGTCTGACATTAGTAGTTGGGAAAATGCTAGAATCTATTAGGGACATGCTAACAGGGCACTTGGAAAATCAGAATATGGTTCGGCAGAGCCAACACAGTTTTACAAAAGGGAAATAGTGTTTGACAGTTTTTTAAGGTTGTAACTAGCAGGGTAGATAAAGGGAAACATAGAGGATAGGAGCAGGAGTAGGCCATTCGGCCCCTCGAGCTTGCTCCACCATTCAATGAGATCATGGCTGATCATCCAAATTCAATACCCTGTCCCTGCCTTCTCCCCATATCCCTTGATCCCTTTAGCCTTAAGAAATATATCCAACTCCTTCTTGAATATATTTAATGAATTGGCCTCTGCTGCCTTCTGTGGTAGAGAATTCCACAGGTTCACCACTCTCTGGGTGAAGAAATTCCTCCTCATTTCAGTCCTAAATGGCTTACCCCTTATCCTTAGACTGTGACCCCTGGTTCTGGACTCCCCGACCATCGGGAACATCCTTCCTGCATCTAGTCTGTCTAGTCCTGTTAGAATTTTATAAGTTTCAATGAGATCCCCTCTCATTCTTCTAAACTCCAGCGAGTACAAGCCCAATCGACCCAATCTCTCCTCATACGTCATTCCTGTCATCCCAGGTATCAGCCTGGTGAATCTTCGCTGAACTCCTTCCATGGCAAGAACATCCTTCCTCAGATAAGGCAACCAAAACTGCACACAATACTCAAGATGTGGAAACCAGTGGATGTGTATTTAGATTTTCAGAAGGTATTCGATAAAGTGCCACACAAGAGGTGGTTACACAAAATTAGGGCTCATGGGATTGGGGGTAATATATTAGTATGGACTGAGGATTGGTTAATGGACAGAAAACAGATTGGGATAAACAGGTCATTTTCAGGATAGCCCAGTGTAACTAGTGCAGTGCTGCAAGGATCAGTGCTCGGGCCTCAGGCTATTTGCAGTCTATATGAATGACTTAGATGAGGGGACCGAGTGTAATGTATCCAAGTTTGCTGTCGATACAAAGCTAGGAGGGAAAGTAAGCTGTGAGGAGGACAGAAAGGCAGAGTATTTCCTAAATGGTGAAAGATTGGGGAATGCAGATGCTCAAAGGGACCTGGGTGCCCTTGTACATGAGTCACTGAAAGTGAATGTGCAGGTGCAGCAAGCCATTAGGAAGGCAAATGGTATGTTGGCCTTCATTACAAGAAGATTTGAGTACAGGAGTAAAGAAGTCTTACTCCAATTATACAGGGCTTGGTGAGACCACACCTGGAGTACTGTGTACAATTTTGGTCTCCTTACCTAAGGAAGGATGTACTTGCCATAGAGGGAGTGCAACAAAGGTTCACGAGATTGATTCCTGGGATGGCGGGACTGTCGTATGAGAAGAGATTGAGTAAACTAGGCCTGTATTCTTTTGAATTCAGAAGAATGAGAGGGGATCTCATTGAAGCATACAAAATTATTACAGGGCTTGATAGGGTGGATGCTGGGAGAATGTTTCCCTTGGCTGGGGAGTCTAGAACCAGGGGCCACAGCCTCAGGATAAAGGGTAGGCCATTCAGGACTGAGATGAGAAGAAATTTCTTCACACATGGTGGTGAATCTTTGGAATTCTCTACCCCAGAGGGCTGTGGAGGCTCAGTCATTGGGTATATTCAAAACAGAAGTCATAGATTTCTGACTAGTAAGGGCACCGAGGGATATGGCGATAGGGCCGGTGAATGGAGTTGAGGCAGAAGATCAGCCATGATCTCATTGAATGGCGGAGCAGGCTCGAAGGGCCGAATGGCCTACTCCTGCTCCTATTTCTTATCTTATGACACAAAGAGGCTGCAAAGGAATATAGACCAGTTAAGTGAGTGAGCAAGAAGATGACAGACAGAGTATAATGTGGGGAAATGTGAAATTATCCACTTTGCTAGGAAGAATGAAACAGCGGAATATTTTTTTTAAAGGTGAGAGACTAGTAAATGTTGGTCGGCAGAGGGATTTGGGGGTTCTTGTACACGAATCACAGAAAGTTAACATGCAGGTCCAGCAAGCAATTAGGAAGGCAAATGGTATGTTAGCCTTTATTGCAAGAGGATTGGCGTATAAGAGTAAAGCAGGCTTGCTGCAATTATACAGGGTCCTGGTGAGCCCACACCTGGAGTATTGTGTACAGTTCTGGTCTCCTTACCTAAGGAAGGATAGACTTGCCTTAGAGGGAGTGCAACGAAGGTTTACTAGTCTATTCCTGGGATGAGAGGGCTGTCCTATGAGGAGAGATTGAGTAGACTAGGCCGATACTCTCTGGAGTTTAGAAGAGTGAGAGGTGATCTCATTGAAATGTATAAAATTTAGGGGGCTCGACAGGGTAGATGCTGAGAGGCTGTTTCCCCTGGCTGGGGAGTCTCGAGCCAGGGGTCACAGAATCAGAGTAAGGGGTCAGCCATTTAGGACTGAGATGAGGAGAAATTTCTTCACTCGGAGGGTTGTGAATCTTTGGAATTCTCTACCCCAGAGGGCTGTGAATGCTGAGTCTTTGCGTATATTCAAGGCTGAGATCAATAGATTTTTGGATTCTAGGGAATTCAAAGGATATGGGGATCGGGCGGGAAAGTGGAGTTGGGGTCGATGATCAACCATGATCTTATTGAATGGCGGAGCAGGCTCGAGGGGCCGAATGGCCGACTCCTGCTCCTGTTTCTTATGTTTTTATGACATAGTCCATCCATTCAGTCAGGGTTAGGGTTAGTGTTAGGTTCAGCAGGAACAGAGGGGCCACAGTGACGCCTCACCATCAATGGACGCAAGCTGGGGCAGGAGCTGCTGACTACAAACCAAAGGCCCGAAGCCTTCCTAATGCCCAGCGTGAGTTTTAAAAGGGCTGAGCCTCTCTGATCATCGCCCTGTGCCGGCTAAAGAATTTCCTCACTGGGCTCCTGAGGGACTGGAGATCGAGAGGTCAACTACTGGCCCCACTCCTCTGCAAAGTAGGTCATGAAGATAACCATAGCCCAGAGTTTCAATGTTAATGGCAGCAGAGGCGGCCTGCCATAGATTCAGCAGCTTCTCGGTTCCCTCCGGGACAGGCAGTATGCAGTGAGCTTCCTGCAGGAAAGCCACACCCTGCCGGGAGACGGGGCTGCTGTAATGGGGGACGGTCTGCACTGGTCACCTCGCTGCGGATGGGAAGGCTGTGGGTGGGGGACAGCTGGCGGCTGTCTTGCTAGTCGCACATTTTCAGCCTGAGATCTTGGGAGTCAAGGAGCCAGTGTCGGGCCACTTGCTCCATCTGGCCATTCGCCTGGAAACTGAGCCCCCCACTTCCCCCCGGGCTGGACGGGCTGATTGTGGAGTTATCCAGGGTGTTCTGGGATGTCCTGGTGGGACCTGGGGGAAAGGCTGGTGACCGGGGAGATGCCCCTCTCTTGACTCAGGGAAGTCATCATCCTGCTGCCCAAGAAAGGCAATCTCCACCTGTTTAAGAACTGCCACCCACTCTCCCTCCTCAGCATGGACAACAAAATCTTTGACAGGGCAATGTCAGCTCACCTTGGCACCGTGCTGGCCCACATGATCCAGCCCTACATGGTCCTGGGCCGGACCATGCATGACAACATCCATCGGCTCTGGGTCCTGGTCTATCATTCCCAGAGGTCTCATGTGTCAGTTGCTTTCCTTTCCCTGGGTCAGGAGAAAGCGTTCGACAGAGTGGATCGGCAATTCCTCTTCGGGACTCGGCGCGCTCGGGCTGCGTTTCATCTCCCGGATCTGACTTCTAAACACCACCAAGGAGCGTCTGATTCAGGACAACGATGCTCTGATGGCACCTCTTTGCTTTGGGAGAGGAGAGCATCAGGGATTCCCCACTTCTGGCCAGTTAAATTCCATCTGCATGGAACTTTTCCTGTATTCTTACAAGGCTGGGGAGAGTGTCTGGACTGGCTGTGTGTGAGGGGAGAGTCTGGACTGGCTCGGTGTGAGGGGAGAGTCTGGACTGGCTCGGTGTGAGGGGAGAGTCTGGACTGGCTCGGTGTGAGGGGAGTGTGTCTGGACTGGCTGGGTGTGAGGGGAGAGTCTGGACTGGCTTGGTGCGAGGGGAAGAGTGTCTGGACTGGCTCGGTGCGACGGGAGTGTGTCTGAACTGGCTCGGTGTGAGGGGAGAGTGTGGGGACTGGCTGTGTGTTAGGGGAGTGTGTCTGGACTGCTTGTGTGCGAGGGGAGAGTGTCTGGACTGGCTCGGTATGAGAGGAGAGTGTCTAGACTGGCTCGGTGTGAGGGGAGAGTGTCTGGACTGGCTCGGTGTGAGGGGAGTGTGTCTGGACTGGCTCGGTGTGAAGGGAGAGTGTCTGGACTGGCTCGGTGTGAGAGGAAAGTGTCTGGACTGGCTCGGTGTGAGGAGAGAGTGTCTGGACTGGCTCGGTGTGGGGAGAGTGTCTCGACTGGCTCGGTGTGAGGGGAGAGTGTCTGGACTGCCTCGGTGTGAGGAGGGAGTGTCTGGACTGGCTCAGTGTGAGGGGAGAGTGTCTGGACAGGCTCGGTGCGAGTGGACTGCCTCGGTGTGAGGAGGGAGTGTCTGGACTGGCTCGGTGTGAGGGGAGAGTGTCGACTGGCTCGGTGTGAGGGGAGAGTGTCTGGACTGGCTCGGTGTGAGGGGAGAGTGTCTGGACTGGCTCGGTGTGAGGGGAGAGTGTCTGGACTGGCTCGGTGTGAGGGGGGAGAGTGTCTGGACTGGCTCGGTGTGAGGGGGAGAGTGCCTGGACTGGCTCGGTGCGAGGGGAGAGTGTCTGGACTGGCTCGGTGCGAGGGGAGAGTGTCTGGACTGGCTCGGTGCGAGGGGAGAATGTGGGGATTGGCTCGGTGCGAGGGGAGAGTGGACTGGCTGGGTGCGAGGGGACAGTGTCTGGACTGGCTTGGTGCGAGGGGAGAGTGTGGGGACTGGCTCGGTGCGAGGGGAGAGTGTCTGGACTGGCTGTGTGTGAGGGGAGAGTGTCTGGACTGGCTCGGTGGGAGGGGAGAGTGTCTGGACTGGCTCGGTGTGAGGGGAGAGTGTCTGGACTGGCTCGGTGCTAGGGGAGAGTGTCCGGACTGGCTCGGGGCGAGGGGGAGAGTGTCCGGACTGGCTCGGCGTGAGGGGAGAGTGGACGGACTGGCTCGGCGTGAGGGGAGAGTGGACGGACTGGCTCGGCGTGAGGGGTGAGTGGACGGACTGGCTCGGCGTGAGGGGAGAGTGCACGGACTGGCTCGACGTGAGGGGAGAGTGGACGGACTGGCTCGGCGTGAGGGGAGAGTGGACGGACTGGCTCGGCGTGAGGGGAGAGTGGACTGACTGGCTCGGCGTGAGGGGAGAGTGGACGGACTGGCTCGGCGTGAGGGGAGAGTGGACGGACTGGCTCGGCGTGAGGGGAGAGTGCACGGACTGGCTCGGCGTGAGGGGTGAGTGGACGGACTGGCTCGGCGTGAGGGGAGAGTGCACGGACTGGCTCGACGTGAGGGGAGAGTGGACGGACTGGCTCGGCGTGAGGGGAGAGTGGACGGACTGGCTCGGCGTGAGGGGAGAGTGGACTGACTGGCTCGGCGTGAGGGGAGAGTGGACGGACTGGCTCGGCGTGAGGGGAGAGTGGACGGACTGGCTCGGCGTGAGGGGAGAGTGTTTGGACTGGCTCGGTGCGAGGGGAGAGTGTGAGGACTGGCTCGGTGCGATGGGAGAGTGGAATGGCTCAGTGTGAGGGGAGAGTGTCTGGACTGGCTCGGTGTGAGGGGAGAGTGTGGGGACTGGCTCGGTGTGAGGGGAGAGTGTCTGGACTGGCTCGGTGTGAGGGAAGAGTGCCTGGAATGGCTCGGTGTGAGGGGTGAGTGGCTGGACTGGCTCGGTGCGAGGGTAGAGTGTGGGGACTGGCTTGTTGCGAGGGGAGAGTGTCTGGACTGGCTCGGTGCGAGGGGAAGAGTGTCTGGACTGGCTCGGTGCAAGGGGAGAGTGTCTGGACTGGCTCAGAGTGAGGGGAGAGTGTCTGGACTGGCTCGGTGTGAGGGGAGAGTGTCTGGACTGGCTCGGTGCAAGGGGAGAGTGTGGCGACAGGCTCGGTGCGAGGGGAGCCAGGATGTGTGAGCCCCAGCAAGTGCATTCTGCCACATCCTCCGCAAGATGAATTGCGATAAATTTTCTGGACTCTTGGTTCAGTGGCTCTCTGCCAGAAGAGTTCTGGGCCTTAGCCTGGAGTACCTCCCGTCTCCTGAAGCTGGGACTTCACGGAGATCTGACCAGGAAGCCTGCCCAGCGAACTGGCAAGAGCTGGAGACCCAAGTCACAGGTCACAGAGGGCGCTGGACAGGACCTGCTCTGAGTGCTGTCCTCCAGGGGCCGAGCGCTGGTCATAAACCAACTGGTGACCTCCTCGCTGTGGGACCGGTCGGTCACTTTGATCATTCCCCCGAGTTTGTCGGCAAGATTCAGAGGAAGTTCATTGACTTCTTCTGGGGTGAAAGGAAGCACTGGGTCTCTGCCGCAGTCTTGAGTCTCCCGCTTCGGGAGAGTGGTCAGGCGCTGGCCTTCCATCTCACTGTCTGGCGGAGGGTGCCAGTGGAGGGCTCTCAACGCGTCGGTCCTCCCCTGTTCCATTGGGGATGTGGCGTGGAGTGTGGCACACGGAGCAGTCTCGTCCAATCGGTTTTTAAGTCAGTTCACAGTCTCTCAGGCTGCCTGTAATTTTTGCGGCCTGGATGAGTGCGTGTTTCACGCTTACACAGAGGTTCCACGATGAGAGGCTGCTCCTCAGTCCCAGGCTCCTGATCATTGGCCGCCCGGTGTGGAGGGGCGCGGGTAATCATGGACCAATAAACGTCCTCGTGGGTCTGCTCCTGGGCCTGGCCATGGTAGCCACCCACAGGCCCAGGTTAGACGAGGTCGGTGGGGGGTGCCTCTATTCCGCAGCTATGTCAGTGCCCAGGTGTCCCTGGAGAAGGAGCAGGCAGTGTCCACTCGTACAGAGGCTTTCCACAACTAGTGGGTGCCAGAGTGCCTCATCACCTCCCAGAACCAAATATTTAATTTGATTTGTTATGGTTGATTTAAACTTTGATTAATTTACAGTTTATGATTGGTGCCCCTTGTTGTCTCGATAATTGATGATGGCGTTAACATAAACAAGTCACTGATCGGTTTCTTTCGTGACTCATGTTCAGATGTCTGACCGCAGGCACTAGAAGGATGTCCAGTAACTGGTCTCGGCCCGTGAGCTCGCTCCTCTTCAGCCCCGGGATCCTCAGCTGGGCCCAATTTGGCAAAATCAATGCTCTCTCTCTCTTACTGTTAGATTCTCACTGATAAAAATAGCAACCCCACCTCCACTTTGACCTAGTCTATCCTCTCTGAATCCCTTGGAGCCTTTGAGGTGAATTTCTGTCCCATCACCTTCGACTAGCCATGTCGCAGAAACACACATAGGGCTCGATTTTGCCAGGCCCGAGGAGGTGGGATTGGAGGCGTGTGAGGTGTTAAAATCGCAAAAAATGGCGGGCGGCTCCGATCCCGCCTCCGAGCAATTTTCCCGGAATCGGGGTTTCAGGTCCAGTTTCCATCCCGCCTTCAAGAGGCGGGATAAGCCGTTAAGGCCCTTAACAACCTGTTAATTGCCTCTATAATCCCATTTTGAGAGGCCTTTCTGATTTCACCACTTTTCCCACGTCCTGCACGTCTCCCCTGGAACACGCCAGTGAATCCTGGCGGCCTCACAAGTGGATTGTTTACTAACAGCTGCAGCTCCACCATTAAAAAGGAGTTTTCACCAATGATCATTTGCAGGTGGCAGAACTTTGTTGCCTCAGGTCTGGGGGATCTTTTAGCAGGCCTACTCATTGTTGTGAAAGTTTGGAGTCTGACACCCATCTCCAGTGTGACCTGGGAAACCCCCTCTCCCCACCTTGACTTCCTCAATTGAGGCATCTACCAGAAGCATGGCGAACATTTAATTCCTTTCCTCCTGGACATCAGATTCGGACGAAGACCAACCGTGGCAGCAGCAGAACCATGAACAACAGCACCACCAACAGCAGCAACAACAACTGGAGCGCCAAGCTGCTGCTCACCCACCTGAAGCTGCACAGGCCAGAAGGCGCCAGAGCGCGACCACATTGCTGCCCGGGATGCAAGGGACGCACTCACGTTGGCCAGATTTGCTTAGCCTGCACAATCAAACACTTTTGCCTCGCAACTTCTTATCAGAGCATCGACAATGGACAAGAACTTGCGGATTCCTATCACTCTTGAGTACCATACTGATAATTGCAAGTCGCTCTAAGCCCTCAACGTGGAAGTCCCATTTGCGAAATGACACAGGCCACAACTTCAACAGTTTGTCGTCAGAATTTTTTATCACAACAAGCAACTGCTGGCATTTCAAAAATAAACACAACATAACACCCAAGTGACTACCCTTGTGATTGCTTGTGCATTATCTTCTTCTTACACGTGCTCCTACATGGTGCTTCCCCTGTGGCTTCAGCAGATTTGGAGGCCCCTTGCTCACTTTCTTGCTGCTCCTGTCTCGACACCTTTGGAGGCCGTCCTCTGGGGTTGTGAACCTGTGAGGGCTCGGCAACAGTCTGCTGCTCCTGCGGCTGTGCAGGGGTTGAGACGCCAATCTCAGTTGGGTGAGGACTCTGGTGGGGCTCTGACCGAGGGCTTTGCAGTGGCATGGTCATGTGAGCGCTTGGAGAGGAGCCCCCACTTCCTTGTTGTTTGCCAACAACATCCCTCTCATGGGTCAGCCCCATTTCAGAGCTAGCAAGTGGCTTGACAGAACCTTGCTGCACTTCAGGGGGGCCATGAGGACCCGTTTCTGCACTAGAAGTTCGACTCCCGAGGACTTCCATGAAGGTCTGGTTTCTCTGCTCAATAGCTGACCATCGCTCCTCCAGAGATGTCAGTCTATTCTGAACAATGACCATTTTTTCAATACCCTGGCGACTAAGCTCCTCCATGGCCGTAGCCATCCTCTCCTCTACCATAGCCATCCTTTCCACGGAGGTAGCCATCCTTTCCATGGTGATGCGCTCATGCGTCAATGCCTCCACAAAGGTTCTGCTCATGTTCGCGATGGACTCCTCCCCACACTCACAGTGACCCTGGAGACAAAACCTGCCAGAGACTCCTGCACCTGTTCCTGGAGTTCCAGCACCGCTCTCCTTCTGGAAAGCAGTGACAGGATCGGACAAAGTCAACATGGATTTACAAAAGGTAAATCGTGCTTGACTAATCTACTGGAATTTTTTGAGGATGTAACTGGTAAAATAGATAAGGGAGAACCAGTGGATGTGGTGTATTTAGACTTTCAGAAGGCTTTCGATAAGGTCCCACATAAGAGATTAGCGTGCAAAATTAAGGCACATGGGATTGGGGGCAAGGTATTAACTTGGATAGAGAACTGGTTGGTGGACAGAAAGCAAAGAGTTGGAATAAACGGGTCATTTTCTGAGTGGCAGGCAGTGACTAGTGGGGTACCGCAAGGATCGGTCCTAGGACCCCAGCTGTTCACAATATATATTAATGATCTGGACGAGGGAATTGGATGTAATATCTCCAAATTTGCAGACGACACAAAGCTGGGTGGGAGGGTATGCTGTGAGGAGGATGTCGTGAAACTCCAGTACGATTTGGACAGGTTGGGTGATTGGGCAGAAACATGGCAAATGCACTATAATGTGGATAAATGTGAGGTTATCCACTTTGGTGGCAAAAACAGGAAGGCAGATTATTATTTGAATGGCAATAGATTGGGAGAAGGGGAAGTGCAAAGAGACCTGGGTGTTCTTGTGCATCAGTCGCTGAAGGTAAGCATGCAGGTGCAGCAGGCGGTTAAGAAGGCAAATGGTATACATACATAGAGATAGGAACAGGAGTAGGCCATTCGGCCCTTCGAGCCTGCTCCGCCATTCAATGAGATCATGGCTGATCTTCGTCTGAGATCATAGCTGATCTTACCAGTTCAGTACCCCGTCCCCGCCTTTTCTCCGTAACCCTTAATCCCCTTAGCCTTCAGAAATATATCCAATTCTCTCTTGAAAATATTTATTGAATTAGCCTTCACAGCCCTCTGTGGCAGGGAATTCCACAGGCTCACCACTCTTTGAGTGAAGAAATTCTTCCTCATCTCTGTTTTAAATGATTTGCCCGCTATTTTTAGACTGTGGCCCCTGGTTCTGTGCTCCCCGGCCATTGGAAACATTCTCTCTGAATTCAGCCTGTCCAGGCCTGCCATAATTTTATATGTTTCGATGAGATCCCCTCTCAATCTTCTAAACTCCAGTGAGTACAAGCCCAAACTATTTAATCTCTCTTCGTAGGTCATTCCCGCCATTCCAGGTATCAGCCTGGTGAATCGTCGCTGCACTCCTTCCATGACAAGAACATCCTTCCGCAGATAGGGGCGACCAAAACTGCTACACAATACTCAAGGTGTGGTCTCACCAGCCCTGTACAACTGCAGCAAGACATCCTTGTCCTGTAGTTGACACTGCTATCCCTATTCCGACTCCTGACCATTTGCCTTCTTAATCGCCTGTTGCACCTGCATGCTCTCCTTCAGTGACTGGTGCACAAGAACACCCAGGTCCCTCTGCACTTCCCCATCTCCCAATCTATTGCCATTTAGATAATAATCTACCCTCCTGTTTTTACCCCCAAAGTGGATAACCTCGCATTTATCCACATTATAGTGCATCTGCCACGTATCCGCCCATTCCCCCAACCTGTCCAAATCACACTGTAGCCTCCTGACATCCTCATCAGAGCCCACCCCTCCTCCTAGTTTAGTGTCGTCAGCGAATTTGGAAATATTGCATCCAATTCCCTGATCCAGATCATTTATATATATTGTGAACAGCTGGGGTCCCAGGACAGATCCTTGCGGCACCCCGCTGGTCACTGCCTGCCACCCCGAAAACGAGCCGTTTATTCCAACTCTCTGTTTTCTATCCGCCAGCCAGTTCTCTATCCACGTTAATACTTTGCCCCCAATCCCTTCGTAGCAAGAGTGTTCAACTACAGGACCAAGGATGTCTTGCTGCAGTTGTACAGGGCCTTGGTGAGACCACACCTTGAGTATTGTGTGCAGTTTTGGTCGCCTTATCTGAGGAAGGATGTTCTTGTCATGGAAGGAGTGCAGCGAAGATTCACCAGGCTGATACCTGGGATGGCAGGAATGACGTATGAGGAGAGATTGTGTCGATTGGGCTTATACTCACTGGAGTTTAGAAGATTGAGAGGGGATCTCATCGAACCCTATAAAATTCTGTCAGGCCTGGACAGACTAGATGCAGGAAGGATGTTCCCGATGGCCAGGGAGTCCAGAACCAGGGGTCATAGTCTAAGGATAAGGGGTAAGCCATTTAGGACTGAAATGAGGAGGAATTTCTTCACCCAGAGAGTGGTGAACCTGTGGAATTCTCTGCCACAGAGGGCGGTGGAGGCCAGTTCATTAAATATATTCAAGAAGGAGTTGGATATATTTCTTAAGGCTGAAGGGATCAAGGGATATGGGGAGAAGGCAGGGACAGGGTACTGAATTTGGATGATCAGCCATGATCTCATTGAATGGTGGAGCAGGCTTGAGGGGCCGAATGGCCGACTCCTGCTCCTATCTTCTATGTTTCTATGGATGGACCCAGAGGCACAGGGTCGACATGCAGCTGAGCCGAGCTGGCAGAGTCCTGCGCCCTCCAATGAGGACTCTCCACTGCTGTCCCTGTCTCCACCATCTGCTGATGCTCACTTGTGAGCTGTGATACACCAGGTGACAACACTACTCTATGTCCCGAAGGTCCCCCCGAAGTGTGAGTGTCTGCGCTGGTACTGGGAGCGCTGAATTCTGCTGACGTTGCGCCCTCAGAGGTTGCAGCTTCCTCTGAGGAGTCATGAGGCTCAGGCTGTTCCTCCTGGACAGTGGGGACGGGGGCTGTCGATGGTCCTGTGGGGGAGTAAAGGAAAGAGTTAGAGATGTGAGGTCAAGGTTGCATGCACATTGAATTGTGCAGATGATCATAAGTCAATCTGTTAGAGCATCAGAATCATTATCAGTCACTCATGCAATGTCAATGAGAGAGATGCAAACTATTCTGTCACCAGCTTGCTGTGATGCGCCCGTCTCTCCGTCCCCCACTTGGGAATCTTCCTCGATGCCGGCAATTTCCCGGGCCGCCTCCTCCGAGGTGGTGAGCTGGGCTACTGAGGGTGGCCTTCCTCCTGTCCTCGCTCTTTCCCGCTTATTGTGGGCTCTCTTTTCCTGCAATGAGGGACACAAGTGGAGTTTGAGTGAGAATGAAGGAATGAGTGTAGAGAATCCATAGCATAGATGCTTAGAAGAAGACAAAGGGCCCTCCCTGTGTGTTGTAAGTTGTTGTTGTCATTGCATCAGTGATAGGGAGTGTGAGGACTGCATGGTCGAATAGTTAAGTGAATGTGACCATAGAGAGAGAGGGAATGGGTAAGTGTGCAGGGATGTAAGTGTCAAGTGGGATGTGGAGGAAGAGGTTGGCAAAGCAGAGTGCTGGTGATGAGAGGCGATGGGGATCAGATTGAGGGTGATGGGAAAGTCATACTCACATTTCCTGTGCGGAGAAGGTCATGAAACCTCTTCCTGTACTGCAGCCAGGTTCTCTGGTACATAGAGATGGCATTGACCTCCTGGGCCACTTGCATCCACACAGCTTTAGTCTGCTGGGGAGGCTTTTTCCTCCCTGAGGAAGGGAAGAGCACCTCCTTATTTGATCTTGCTCCCTCCACCAGAGCTTGGAGGGAGGCCTCATCGAACCTCGGAGCACACTTTGGCCTACTGCTGGACATAGTTGCTGAATGAAGCGATCACAACAATGGGCATAAAGTTTAAAGTCTCCAGAAGAAGCAAGGCTGCTTGCAGGCCTTAAATCCAGCAGCATTGATGACGTCGTTGAGATACCGCGGCAAACGTGGGAGTCGAGACCAGAGCTATTGAAAACACAACTGCTTTATTCCAACCACATGACAAACAGGAACTAGAAAAGCCCGCGCATCCACTTAAATACTTCCCAGACAGGAAGTGCTCCCGGCAGCCTGTCCCTGCGGGAAACAAGTTGCTGGAGGAAAGGGCCCCCGGCTGGGGGCTTCTGCTTAGACTGTCTGTGCCGCCGTGAGCGGATTATGTCCAGTGGTGGCGTGTCGCCGCAGAGCTCCCCCCAGAATCCGCTTAGGAGGAGTGGACGAGTCGTGACGGTGGTCTAATGGTTCTGCCGCAGCGGCTCTGAGTGGTCGCCGGTCTGGTTGGTTGGGTCGGGCGGTTCGCCGCCGGCTGTGCTGGCTTGCCGGGGGGACGGCCTCTAGTTGGAGGCTGGGCCACGGGGACCTGTTCCCCGGTTCTGTGTGTGCTGGTTTGAGCCGGTCGATGGAGACTGTCTCGACCCTGTCGCCGAGTCGCAGCTTGAAGACCTTGTCCCCGGTTTGTAGTACCTCGTACGGACCGTCGTACGGGGGTCGCAGGGGCCCGCGGTGCGCGTCGTGTCGCACGAAGACAAAGCGCGCCTGCTGTAAATTTGGCGGGACGTGAGGTGCGAGTTCGCCGTGTCGGTTGACCGGAAGTGGGGCGAACTGCTGAGCGGAAGAGAAAGAGTCGAGCCGCTGCTGTTCGGCCGACCAAGGCTTGGTAGGCTCCGGAAGGAATTCGCCTGGGACGCGCAGCGGTTGGCCGTAGACTAACTCCGCTGCCGAGGACTGGAGGTCTTCCTTGACCGCGGTGCGTAGGCTGAGTAGCACCCACGGTAGGCGGTCAGTCCAGGTACTGTCCTGCAGGCCGGCGCGGAGTGAGGCCTTGAGTGACCTGTGGAAGCGTTCACAAAGTCCGTTGGCCTGCGGGTGGTACGCCGTGGTGCGGTGGAGCGTCACCCCGAGGTTGCGTGCTGTGGCCGTCCAGAGTTCGGAGGTGAACTGGGCGCCTCTGTCGGAGGTTATGTCGGCCGGTACGCCGAACCTCGCAACCCAGGTGTTAACGAACGCCCTGGCGATGTCGGCTGTGGTGGTGGAGGTCAGCGGCACTGCCTCAGGCCAGCGTGTGTAGCGGTCGACCATCGTGAGAAGATAAGTTTGGCCTTGCGATGGCGGCAGGGGACCGACGATGTCGACGTGTACGTGGTCGAAGCGGCAGCTGGGTACCTCGAAGTCTCCCAGGGGTGCTTTGGTGTGCAGCTGTACCTTAGCCCATTGGCAGGCGAGGCAGGAGGTGGCCCAAGTCCGAACATCTCTGCTGAGGCCGCGCCAGATGAAGCGCTTGGAGAGGAGTTTGACGGATGCGCGGGAACCCGGGTGAGAGAGCCCGTGGAGCGCGTCGAAGACGCGGCGGCGCCAGGTCTCGGGGACGACCGGCCTGGGTTGGCCGAGTGAGACGTCGCACGTGACTGCCGTGGCTTCGGGCCCGTGCGCGACCTTGGCTAGGCGTAGCCCTGGCAGGCTGGTAGCCGCCGAGAGGAGGTCTGGGTCCGTGAGCTGGGCCGCTGCTAGTTGTGCGTAGTCGACCGCGAGGTGATTCACACAGACGGCGGGACGGGAAAGGCAGTCGGCGACCACGTTGTCTCTACCGGAGACGTGCTGAATGTCCGTAGTAAACTCGGAGACGGCCGCGAGCTGGTGTTGCTGCCTAGCGGACCAGGGTTCGGTATGCTTGGCCATCGCGTATGTGAGTGGCTTGTGGTCCACATACGCGGTGAAGGGGCGGCCTTCCAGGAGGAACCTGAAATGGCGGACCGACAGGTGGAGTGCGAGAAGCTCGCGGTCGAAAGTGGAGTATTTGACCTCCGGGGGGCGCAGTTGGCGGCTGTAGAAGGCAAGTGGCTGCCACGCGCCATTGACCCACTGCTCGAACACGGCCCCGACCGCGTGGTCGGAGGTGTCGGTGGTGAGCGCGACCCGGGCATCGGCCCTCGGGTGCGCGAGCAGAGTGGCGTCGGCGAGCGCGTTTTTGGTGGCGTCGAAGGCGGCTGCCGTGTCAGTGGTCCAGGCTACGTCCATCTTGCCGGATTTTCCTCGGAGGGAGTCGTATAGGGGCTTCATGAGGGCTGCGGCTCTGGGGATGAACCTGTTGTAGAAGTTCACCATCCCGAGGAACTCCTGGAGGCCCTTGATGGTTGTGGGGCGGGGGAATTGCTGGACGGCCTGCACCTTGTTGGGCAGGGGGACAGCCCCAGCAGGGGTGATGTGGTGACCGAGAAAATCAATCTCGGTTAGGCCGAATTGGCACTTCGCCGGGCTGAGGATGAGCCCGTGTTGGGCTAGGCGCCCGAACAGGATGCGAAGGTGTTCGAGGTGTTCCTGTTTGGAGGAGCTGGCCACGAGAATGTCGTCTAGATAGACGAATAGGAAGTTCAGGTCCCGGAGGACTGAGTCCATAAGGCGTTGGAAAGCCTGTGCTGCATTCTTGAGGCCAAAGGGCATCCTCAGGAACTCGAACAGGCTGAATGGGGTGATGACGGCCGTTTTGGGGATGTCCGCGGGGTGTACGGGGACTTGGTAACCGCGCACCAGGTCGACTTTGGAAAAGACGGTTCGTCTGGCCAGTCGGGCCGAGAAGTCCTGGATGTGTGGCACCGGGTATCGATCGGGGGTGGTGGCGTCGTTGAGGCGGCGGTAGTCCCCGCAAGGGCGCCAGCCTCCGCCGGGCTTGGGGGCGATGTGGAGGGGCGAGGCCCAAGGGCTGCTGGAGCGGCGGATGATGCCGAGTTGTTCCATGTTGGTGAACTCGGCCCGCGCGATTTCCAGCTTGGCCGGGTTGAGTCTGCGGGCGTGGGCAGAAACTGGGGGGCCGGTGGTGGGGATATAGTGTTCCACACCGTGTTTGCCGGCTTTGGCCGAAAAGGTCGGGTTAGTGAGGGCGGGAAACTCAGCTAGGAGTGCCGAGTAGTCGTCCGTGGCTCTGGCGAGGCAGTAGGTCGTCAGGCCGGCCGAACGGGCCGGGGTAAAGGCGCCGGGGATGGGGGCCATAGTGTTGATGTCGACGAGGCGGTGCCTCAGAATGTCGACAAGGAGGCCGTGGGCGCGTAGGAAGTCGGCGCCGATGAGTGGGCAGAGGACCTTGGCTGTGAGGAACTCCCAGCGGTAGCGGCGGCCCGCGAGGTCGAGCGTGACCATGCGGGTGCCATATGTGCGGATTTCAGAGCTGTTGGCTGCAGCCAGTGTGATACCCCGTGTGCCGCGTTGGATCTCGAGGGCGGAGGCGGGGGTGATGCTGTGCTGGGCCCCTGTGTCGCACAGAAATCGGCGGTTGGTTCTGTCGTCAGTGACGTACAGTAGGGGCTCCTTCTGCCCCGCGGCCATCGCGGGGGCCGGTGCGGGGGGGGGTTTGAAGGAACACGGTGGCGTGCAGCGTTAAGCCCTTGCGCCAAAACGGGTGTGGTAGTAGCAGTGACCCGGAGTGGTAGGGCGGTCGGGCCTAGCGGCCCGGGAAGACCGCGTGGTCGTTGCCGTGAGGTCGGGCGCGACGTCGCGAGCGGCCTGTGCAGAGAGCAGCCGGTCGGCCTTTTCGGCTATATCATTCAGGTCCGCGGAGTCAGACTCCACAATGAGCGGGCGGATGCTGGCGGGGAGCTGCCGAATGAAAAGCGTGCGAAAAAGGGCGCCGGGATTTTTGTCGTCTGAGAGGGACAGCATGTGGGAAAGCAGGTCTGATGGTGAAGCGTCACCAAGGCCGGGGAGGTCCAGGAGTTGGCAGTGGCGCTGGTAAGAGGACGTTTGAAATTTTTTAAGTAGCGCAGCCTTCAGATGTTCGTACTTGCCCTCCGTTGGTGGATTCTGCAGCGCTGCCCAAACCTTGGGGACTGTAGCGTAGGTGAGCGAGGCGACGAGGTAGTCGTACTTCGTGGCGTCGACTGTAATGCCTTTCAGCCGGAATCTGGACTCAGCTTGAACGAACCAGGCTTCGGCGAGGTTCTCCCAAAAGTCTGGTAATTTAACCGTGACTGCGTTTGTATCCGCCATGCTAGCTTAGGATTCGTCCTGAGCGTCGGGGTCACCAGTGTTGAGATACCGCGGCAAACGTGGGAGTCAAGACCAGAGCTATTGAAAACACAACTGCTTTATTCCAACCACATGACAAACAGGAACTAGAAAAGCCCGCGCATCCACTTAAATACTTCCCAGACAGGAAGTGCTCCCGGCAGCCTGTCCCTGCGGGAAACAAGTTGCTGGAGGAAAGGGCCCCCGGCTGGGGGCTTCTGCTTAGACTGTCTGTGCCGCCGTGAGCGGATTATGTCCAGTGGTGGCGTGTCGCCACAACGTTATCGGAGGCGACTCTCTGTATGAAAAGACTCATTGGGCCAGGGGTTCCCACACGCTGGAAATCAAGTGCCCAATTAGGGCAAAATCACACTTTTTCCCACTTCACATCGGAGTCGGGGTCCTGACACGAAAACTACCTGAAACGCCCCAGCCCGCCCCCAATGGCAAAATTGAGCCCAATATGTCTAATTTCTCCAGGATTGTCGTTCCAACAGTTTGTTTCTAACACTCCTTGCATTTACATAAAAACAATTTAATGGTCTCTCATTTACCTTCTTAGAGTTATTTATTCTTGTCTGCTTCCTTACTGGTTCAAGTGCATGTTTCGAATCTATGCAACAATCAAGGTCAGTGAAGCTATCTTTGAACATATCTGCAATATATCCCCTTGCTGAACAAGTTTAAATGCTTTCTGAAAGCATATTCCACACCCTCTGCCAGCCTTTCTGCTCCCAGGGAGTTTAGATGGAGGCCGTCGCTCCTGAACAACTGACCTTGTCCAGCGAACACCTCCCAATTATCGGGGAAGTGGAGCTGCTTCTTTTCACGAAGATCCCAAAGCCAGATGTTGAATGCGATGAGCCAGCTGTTCCTGTCCTGTGATCTGGACAGGACTGGTCAGAGCCAGGAGACTCTACCCTTGCACCCCTGTGAAGGTCAGCTATGAGGCCTTTTGTAGGAATCCGACAAAACAAATGGATTTCTACCCGTTACATCATTAGTACCAATCTGTAAACCTACTGCAGTACCTGGACACTCCCCTTTCATCAGATCATCCACACAATCCCAGAGATCAGCTACCTTGGCCCCTGGAAGACAAAAGACTGCTCGACAGAGCCTTGCCTCTAGACAGGGTGCTGTCTGAGTTCCAAGGATTGCACACTGCTCCTAACTCTTCCTTGGTTGTGCCCTTGACCTTGTCCTCCTGAACTTTGCACTCTTTCCCTTACCTTTTCCAGAATGTTTATGAATATTGAGGTTCTAAACCGGCAGCACATCCTCAAACGGGCACCATCCTAAACCGGTCCCCGACCCTAAACCGGTCCCCGACCCTAAACCGGTCCCCGATCCTAAACCGGCCCCCGATCCTAAACCGGTCCCCGATCCTAAACCGGCCCCCGATCCTAAACCGGTCCCCGATCCTAAACCGGCCCCCGATCCTAAACCGGCCCCCGATCCTAAACCGGTCCCAGATCCTAAACCGATCCCTGATCCTAAACCGGTCCCCGATCCTAAACCGGTCCATGATCCTAAACCAGTCCCCGATCCTAAACCGATCCCCGATCCTAAACCGATCCCCGATCCTAAACCGATCCCCGATCCTAAACCGGCCCCCGATCCTAAACCGGTCCATGATCCTAAACCGGCCCCCGATCCTAAACCAATCCCCGATCCTAAACCGGTCCCAGATCCTAAACCGATCCCTGATCCTAAACCGGTCCCCGATCCTAAACCGGTCCCCGACCCTAAACCGGCCCCCGATCCTAAACCGGTCCCCGATCCTAAACCGGTCCCAGATCCTAAACCAATCCCTGATCCTAAACCGGTCCCCGACCGAAACCGGTCCCCGACCCGAAACCGATCCCCGATCCTAAACCGGCCCCGGACCCTAAACCGGTCCCCGATCCTAAACCGGTCCCCGACCCTAAACCGGCCCCCGACCCTAAATCGGTCCCCGACCCTAAACCGGCCCCTGATCCTAAACCGGTCCCTGACCCTAAACCGGTCCCCGACCCTAAACCGATCCCCGACCCTAAACCGATCCCCGACCCTAAACCGGCCCCTGATCCTAAACCGGTCCCCGACCCTAAACCGATCCCGAACCCTAAACCGGTCCCTGATCCTAAACCGGTCCCTGATCCTAAACCGGTCCCTGATCCTAAACCGGTCCCTGATCCTAAACCGGCCCCTGATCCTAAACCGGCAGCATTCAATACTTTCATTGGCTTAAAGGGCACAGTCCCTAAACCAACACATCACATTCTCATGGTATTGATTTTGAATCTAATCCCCAACTGACCGTTAATATCGACATAAGCCCAGCAAAAGGAACTCCTTCAGGGTTTAATTAACAGTAAAACAACAACACAGCTAGCACTGACCCTGGCCTGAGGTCAGAGCACAGCCTCCCAAACACCAGCCGCCAATCATAGATCCCAGCATCTCCTCTGTCCCGAAGAAACTAAAACACAAGCAATTTGTGGAAGTCACTCTTTGTAAAAGCCTGCACAAGGAGCAGGTTAAGGAGAAGCTGCAAGAGGTGCTAGCAGAGCGAGCGTGTGGGTTGGGAGGTGCCTGTGATCACAGCCACAGACAGCTCTCCACAGCACTGGAACAATATGCATCAGCACAGACAGCTCTCCGCAGCACTGGAACAACATGCATCAGCACAGACAGCTCTCCGCAGCATTGGAACATCATACATCAGCACAGACAGCTCTCCGCAGCACTGGAACATCATACATCAGCACAGACAGCTCTCCGCAGCACTGGAACAACATGCATCAGCACAGACAGCTCTCCGCAGCACTGGAACAACATGCATCAGCACAGACAGCTCTCCGCAGCACTGGAACATCCTACATCAGCACAGACAGTTCTCCGCAGCATTGGAACATCATACATCAGCACAGACAGCTCTCCGCAGCACTGGAACAACACGCATCAGCACAGACAGCTCTCCGCAGCACTGGAACATCATACATCAGCACAGACAGCTCTCCGCAGCACTGGAACAACATGCATCAGCACAGACAGCTCTCCGCAGCACTGGAACAACATGCATCAGCACAGACAGCTCTCCGCAGCACTGGAACATCATACATCAGCACAGACAGTTCTCCGCAGCATTGGAACATCATACATCAGCACAGACAGCTCTCCGCAGCACTGGAACAACACGCATCAGCACAGACAGCTCTCCGCAGCACTGGAACATCATACATCAGCACAGACAGGTCTCCGCAGCATTGGAACATCATACATCAGCACAGACAGGTCTCCGCAGCATTGCAACATCATACATCAGCACAGACAGCTCTCTGCAGCACTGGAACAACACGCATCAGCACAGACAGCTCTCCGCAGCACTGGAACATCATACATCAGCACAGACAGGTCTCCGCAGCATTGGAACATCATACATCAGCACAGACAGCTCTCTGCAGCACTGGAACAACACGCATCAGCACAGACAGCTCTCCGCAGCACTGGAACATCATACATCAGCACAGACAGCTCTCCGCAGCACTGGAACATCATACATCAGCACAGACAGCTCTCTGCAGCACTGGAACAACACGCATCAGCACAGACAGCTCTTCGCAGCACTGGAACAACACGCATCAGCACAGACAGCTCTTCGCAGCACTGGAACATCATACATCAGCACAGACATAGCTCGGAGCTGGGGCCAAAATCTACGGACAGCAGTAACCCAGAAAGAAGAAGCCTGCGTCCTGTGATCCTATTCACCCAGGAGGGGAGCAGAGTGGGGAGGGGATGGAGGAGGGGAGTGGGGTGGGGAGGGGAGCGGGGCAGGGCGGGGAGGGGGAGAGGGGAGGGGGAGGAGGGAGGAGTGGGGAGAGGAGCGGGGCGGGAAGGTGAGGGGGAGAGGGGAGGAGGGAGGCGTGGGGAGGGGTGGAGATGGAAAAGGGGAGCAGGGACAGGAGCAGATGGGGAGGGGGGGTAGAGGGGGCAGGGGGAGGGGAGAGAGTGGGTGGTGCAACCAACCACTCCACAGTTAATGGCTGAGGATATCATCAGAGGTTTGGGCTGAAAAGACACGAAGAGGGCATGCTTGTCTTTAGGTCAGCAACTTGCACTGTTAGTAATATACGACACACTGTACACTGTATAGCAAATAGCACAGAAAGCACTCTGCCAGTTATGTACAGCATCAGTCATGTTCAGTCAGTAACATGAACTTCACAGTCAGTCATATACACTTCACTGTAATATACAGTTAGTACATAGAATGTACACTATATACTGTCAGTAACTTACAATGTCCGTAACAATATATAGACTGTACACAGTAAGAAATCTAAATATACAGTCAGCAATATAAATTGTAGTCAGTAATATTAACTATATTCAGTCAGTAATATCAACAATATTCAGTCATTAACATAAACTGTACTCAGTCAGTAATATAAACTGTACAGTCAGTAATATTAACTATATTCAGTCAGTAATATTAACTATATTCAGTCAGTAATATTAACTATCTTCAGTCAGTAATATAAATAGTTCAGACAGTAATATAAACTGTATTCAGTCAGAAATCTAAACTAAATTCAGTCAGCAATATAAATGGTATTCAGTCAGTAATATAAACTGTATTCAGTCAGTAATATAAACTGTATTCAGTCAGTAATATAAACTGTATTCAGTCAGTAATATAAACTGTATTCAGTCAGTAATATAAACTGTATTCAGTCAGTAATATAAACTATATTCAGTCAGTAATATAAACTATATTCAGTCAGTAATATAAACTGTATTCAGTCAGTAATATAAACTATATTCAGTCAGTAATATAAACTGTATTCAGTCAGTAATATAAACTGTATTCAGTCAGTAATATAAACTATATTCAGTCAGTAATATAAACTATATTCAGTCAGTAATATAAACTGTATTCAGTCAGTAATATAAACTGTATTCAGTCAGTAATATAAACTGTATTCAGTCAGTAATATAAACTATATTCAGTCAGTAATATAAACTGTATTCAGTCAGTAATATAAACTGTATTCAGTCAGTAATATAAACTTTATTCAGTCAGTAATATAAACTGTATTCAGTCAGTAATATAAACTATATTCAGTCAGTAATATAAACTATATTCAGTCAGTAACATAAACTGTATTCAGTCAGTAATATAAACTGTATTCAGTCAGTAATATAAACTGTATTCAGTCAGTAATATAAACTATATTCAGTCAGTAATATAAACTGTATTCAGTCAGTAATATAAACTGTATTCAGTCAGTAATATAAACTGTATTCAGTCAGTAATATAAACTGTATTCAGTCAGTAATATAAACTGTATTCAGTCAGTAATATAAACTGTATTCAGTCAGTAATATAAACTGTATTCAGTCAGTAATATAAACTGTATTCAGTCAGTAATATAAACTATATTCAGTCAGTAATATAAACTGTATTCAGTCAGTAATATAAACTGTATTCAGTCAGTAATATAAACTGTATTCAGTCAGTAATATAAACTATATTCAGTCAGTAATATAAACTGTATTCAGTCAGTAATATAAACTATATCAGTCAGTATAAGGAAACTATATTCAGTCAGTAATATAAACTGTTATTCAGTCAGTAATATAAACTATATTCAGTCAGATAATAAACTATATTCAGTCAGTAATATAAACTGTATTCAGTCAGTAATATAAACTGTATTCAGTCAGTAATATATAAACTGTATTCAGTCAGTAATATAAACTGTATTCAGTCAGTAATATAAACTGTATTCAGTCAGTAATATAAACTGTATTCAGTCAGTAATATAAACTATAATCAGTTCAGTCAGTAATATAAACTATATTCAGTCAGTAATATAAACTGTATTCAGTCAGTAATATAAACTGTATATTCAGTCAGTAATATAAAACTGTATTCAGTCCAGTAATATTAAACTATATTCAGTCAGTAATATAAACAGTATTCAGTCAGTAATATAAACTATATTCAGTCAGTAATATAAACTACTAGTATTCAGTCAGTAATACTAAACTCTGTATTCAGTCAGTAATATAAACTGTATTCACTCAGTAATATAAACTCTGTATTCAGTCAGTAATATAAACTGTATTCAGTCAGTAATATAAACTGTATTCAGTCAGTAAATACAAACTATATTCAGTCAGTAATATAAACTGTATTCACTCAGTAATATAAACTGTATTCAGTCAGTAATATAAACTATATTCAGTCAGTAATATAAACTGTATTCAGTCAGTAATATAAACTATATTCAGTCAGTAATATAAACTGTATTCAGTTCAGTAATTATAAACTGTATTCAGTCAGTAATATAAACTATATTCAGTCAGTAATATAAACTATATTCATCAGTAATATAAACTGTATTCAGTCAGTAATATAAACTATATTCAGTCAGTAATATAACTATATTCACTCAGTAATATAAACTGTATTCAGTCAGTAATATAAACTGTATTCATGTCAGTAATATAAACTGTATTCAGTCAGTAATATAAACTGTATTCAGTCAGTAATATAAACTGTATTCAGTCAGTAATATAAACTGTATTCAGTCAGTAATATAAACTATATTCAGTCAGTAATATAAAACTATATTCAGTCAGTAATATAAAACTGTATTCAGTCAGTAATATAAACTGTTATTCAGTCAGTAATATAAACCTATATTCAGTTCAGTAATATAAACTATATTCACTCAGTAATATAAACTGTATTCAGTCCAGTAATATAAACTGTATTCAGTCAGTAATAGATAAACTGTATTCAGTCAGTAATATAAACTATATTCAGTCAGTAATATAAACTATATTCAGTCAGTAATATAAACTGTATTCAGTCAGTAATATAAAACTATATTCAGTCAGTAATATAAACTGTATTCACTCAGTAATATAAACTGTATTCAGTCAGTAATATAAACTGTATTCAGTCCAGTAATATAAACTATATTCAGTCAGTAATATAAACTATATTCAGTCAGTAATATAAACTGTATTCAGTCAGTAATATAAACTATATTCAGTCAGTAATATAAACTATATTCAGTCAGTAATATAAACTGTATTCAGTCAGTAATATAAACTGTATTCAGTCAGTAATATAAACTGATATTCAGTCAGTAATATAAACCTGTATTCAGTCAGTAATATAAACTGTATTCAGTCAGTAATATAAAACTGTATTCAGTCAGTAATATAAACTATATTCAGTCAGTAATATAAACTATATTCAAGTCAGTAATATAAACTGTATTCAGTCAGTAATATAAACTATATTCAGTCAGTAATATAAACTGTATTCAGTCAGTAATATAACTGTATTCAGTCAGTAATATAAACTATATTCAGTCAGTAATATAAACTATATTCAGTCAGTAATATAAACTGTATTCAGTCAGTAATATAAAACTGTATTCAGTCAGTAATATAAACTGTATTCAGCTCAGTAATATAAACTATATTCAGTCAGTAATTATAAACTGTATTCAGTCAGTAATATAAACTGTATTCAGTCAGTAATATAAAACTATATTCAGTCAGTAATATAAACTATATTCAGTCAGTAATATAAACTGTATTCAGTCAGTAATATAAACTATATTCAGTCAGTAATAAAACTGTATTCAGTCAGTAATATAAACTGTATTCAGTCAGTAAATATAAACTGTATTCAGTCAGTAATATAAACTGTATTCAGTCAGTAATATAAACTGTATTCAGTCAGTAATATAAACTGTATTCAGTCAGTAATATATAACTATATTCAGTCAGTAATATAAACTGTTATTCAGTCAGTAATATAAACTGTATTCAGTCAGTAATATAAACTAGTATTCAGTCAGTAATATAAACTGTATTCAGTCAGTAATATAACTGATTCAGTCAGTAATATAAACTGTATTCAGTCAGTAATATAAAAACTTATTCAGTCCAGTAATATAAACTGTATTCAGTCAGTAATATAAACTATATTCAGTCAGTAATATAAACTGTATTCAGTCAGTAATATAAACTGTATTCAGTCAGTAATATAAACTGTATTCAGTCAGTAATATAAACTATATTCAGTCAGTAATATAAACTGTATTCAGTCAGTAATATAAACTATATTCAGTCAGTAATATGAAACTATATTCAGTCAGTAATATAAACTGTATTCAGTCAGTAATATAAACTATATTCAGTCAGTAATATAAACTATATTCAGTCAAGTAATATAAACTGTATTCAGTCAGTAATATAAACTGTATTCAGTCAGTAATATAAAACTGTATTCAGTCAGTAATATAAAACTGTATTCAGTCAGTAATATAAACTGTATTCAGTCAGTAATATAAACTGTATTCAGTCAGTAATATAAACTATATTCAGCTCAGTAATATAAACTTTAATTCAGTCAGTAATATAAACTGTATTCAGTCAGTAATATAAACTATATTCAGTCAGTAATATAAACTAGTATTCAGTCAGTAATATAAACTATATTCAGTCAGTAATATAAACAGTATTCAGTCAGTAATATAAACTATATATTCAGTCAGTAATATAAACTATATTCAGTCAGTAATATAAACTGTATTCAGTCAGTAATATAAAACTGTATTCAGTCAGTAATATAAACTGTATTCAGTCAGTAATATAAAACTGTATTCAGTCAGTAATATAAACTATATTCAGTCAGTAATATAAACTATATTCAGGTCAGTAATATAAACTGTATACAGTCAGTAATATAAACTATATTCAGTCAGTAATATAAACTATATTCAGTCAGTAATATAAACGGTATTCAGTCAGTAATATAAACTGTATTCAGTCAGTAATATAAACTATATTCAGTCAGTAATATAAACTGTATTCCAGTTCAGTAATATAAACTGTATTCAGTCAGTAATATAAAACTATATTCACTCAGTAATATAAACTGTATTCAGTCAGTAATATAAACTGTATTCAGTCAGTAATATAAACTGTATTCAGTCAGTAATATAAACTGTATTCAGTCAGTAATATAAACTGTATTCAGTCAGTAATATATAACTGTATTCAGTCAGTAATATAAACTATATTCAGTCAGTAATATAAACTATATTCAGTCAGTAATATAAACTGTATTCAGTCAGTAATATAAACTGTATTCAGTCAGTAATATAAACTATATTCAGTCAGTAATATAAACTATATTCACTCAGTAATATAAACTGTATTCAGTCAGTAATATAAACTGTATTCTCAGTTCAGCTAATTATAAA
>NC_141014.1:4452491-4719633 GCF_052327205.1 Somniosus microcephalus | reverse complement strand
TTTCCCAGGTATCTATTTCCCAGGTGTCTATTTCCAGGTATCTATTTCCCAGGTATCTATTTCCCAGGTATCCTATTTCCCAGGTATCTATTTCCAGGTATCTATTTCCAGGTATCTATTTCCAGGTATCTATTCCAGGTAATCCAGGTGTCTATTTCCCAGGTATCTATTTCCCAAGGTGTCTATTTCCCAGGTATCTATTTCCCAGGTATCTATTTCCCAGTGTCTATTTCCCAGGTGTCTATTTCCCAGGTTTCTATTCTCCCAGTATCTATTTCCCAGGTATCTATTTCCCAGGTGTCTATTTCCCAGGTATCTATTTCCCAGGTGTCTATTTCCCAGGTATCTATTTCCCAGGTATCTATTTCCCAGGTATCTATTTCCCAGGTATCTATTTCCCAGGTATCTATTTCCCAGGTATCTATTTCCCAGGTATCTATTTCCCAGGTGTCTATTTCCCAGGTATCTATTTCCCAGGTGTCTATTTCCCAGGTATCTATTTCCCAGGTGTCTATTTCCCAGGTATCTATTTCCCAGGTATCTATTTCCCAGGTATCTATTTCCCAGGTATCTATTTCCCAGGTATCTATTTCCCAGGTATCTATTTCCCAGGTGTCTATTTCCCAGGTGTCTATTTCCAGGTCTATTCCAGTGTCTATTTCCCAGGTATCTATTTCCCAGGTAGTCTATTTCCCAGGTATCTATTTCCCAGGTGTCTATTTCCCAGGTATCTATTTCCCAGGTATCTATTTCCCAGGTATCTATTTCCCAGGTATCTATTTCCCAGGTATCTATTTCCCAGGTATCTATTTCCCAGGTATCTATTTCCCAGGTATCTATTTCCCAGGTATCTATTTCCCAGGTATCTATTTCCCAGGTATCTATTTCCCAGGTGTCTATTTCCCAGGTATCTATTTCCCAGG
Source organism: Somniosus microcephalus (assembly GCF_052327205.1). NCBI lineage: Eukaryota > Metazoa > Chordata > Chondrichthyes > Squaliformes > Somniosidae > Somniosus > Somniosus microcephalus. Next base: position 4,718,710 of record NC_141014.1, on the reverse strand, counting down.
TATCTATTTCCCAGGTATCTATTTCCCAGGTATCTATTTCCCAGGTATCTATTTCCCAGGTATCTATTTCCCAGGTATCTATTTCCCAGGTATCTATTTCCCAGGTATCTATTTCCCAGGTATCTATTTCCCAGGTATCTATTTCCCAGGTATCTATTTCCCAGGTATCTATTTCCCAGGTATCTATTTCCCAGGTATCTATTTCCCAGGTATCTATTTCCCAGGTGTCTATTTCCCAGGTATCTATTTCCCAGGTATCTATTTCCCAGGTATCTATTTCCCAGGTATCTATTTCCCAGGTATCTATTTCCCAGGTATCTATTTCCCAGGTATCTATTTCCCAGGTATCTATTTCCCAGGTATCTATTTCCCAGGTATCTATTTCCCAGGTATCTATTTCCCAGGTGTCTATTTCCCAGGTATCTATTTCCCAGGTATCTATTTCCCAGGTGTCTATTTCCCAGGTATCTATTTCCCAGGTATCTATTTCCCAGGTATCTATTTCCCAGGTGTCTATTTCCCAGGTATCTATTTCCCAGGTATCTATTTCCCAGGTATCTATTTCCCAGGTATCTATTTCCCAGGTATCTATTTCCCAGGTATCTATTTCCCAGGTATCTATTTCCCAGGTATCTATTTCCCAGGTATCTATTTCCCAGGTATCTATTTCCCAGGTATCTATTTCCCAGGTATCTATTTCCCAGGTATCTATTTCCCAGGTATCTATTTCCCAGGTATCTATTTCCCAGGTATCTATTTCCCAGGTATCTATTTCCCAGGTATCTATTTCCCAGGTATCTATTTCCCAGTGTCTATTTCCCAGGTATCTATTTCCCAGGTATCTATTTCCCAGGTATCTATTTCCCAGTGTCTATTTCCCAGGTATCTATTTCCCAGGTATCTATTTCCCAGGTATCTATTTCCCAGGTATCTATTTCCCAGGTATCTATTTCCCAGGTATCTATTTCCCAGGTATCTATTTCCCAGTATCTATTTCCAGGTATCTATTTCCCAGGTATCTATTTCCCAGGTATCTATTTCCCAGGTATCTATTTCCCAGTGTCTATTTCCCAGGTATCTATTTCCCAGGTATCTATTTCCCAGGTATCTATTTCCCAGTGTCTATTTCCCAGGTATCTATTTCCCAGGTATCTATTTCCCAGTGTCTATTTCCCAGGTATCTATTTCCCAGGTATCTATTTCCCAGGTATCTATTTCCCAGTGTCTATTTCCCAGGTATCTATTTCCCAGGTATCTATTTCCCAGGTATCTATTTCCCAGGTATCTATTTCCCAGGTATCTATTTCCCAGGTATCTATTTCCCAGGTATCTATTTCCCAGGTATCTATTTCCCAGTGTCTATTTCCCAGGTGTCTATTTCCCAGGTATCTATTTCCCAGTGTCTATTTCCCAGGTATCTATTTCCCAGGTGTCTATTTCCCAGGTATCTATTTCCCAGGTATCTATTTCCCAGGTATCTATTTCCCAGTGTCTATTTCCCAGGTATCTATTTCCCAGGTATCTATTTCCCAGTGTCTATTTCCCAGGTGTCTATTTCCCAGGTATCTATTTCCCAGTGTCTATTTCCCAGGTATCTATTTCCCGGTGTCTATTTCCCAGGTATCTATTTCCCAGGTATCTATTTCCCAGGTATCTATTTCCCAGGTATCTATTTCCCAGGTGTCTATTTCCCAGGTATCTATTTCCCAGGTATCTATTTCCCAGGTATCTATTTCCCAGGTGTCTATTTCCCAGGTATCTATTTCCCAGGTATCTATTTCCCAGGTATCTATTTCCCAGGTGTCTATTTCCCAGGTATCTATTTCCCAGGTGTCTATTTCCCAGGTATCTATTTCCCAGGTGTCTATTTCCCAGGTATCTATTTCCCAGGTGTCTATTTCCCAGGTATCTATTTCCCAGGTGTCTATTTCCCAGGTGTCTATTTCCCAGGTATCTATTTCCCAGGTATCTATTTCCCAGGTGTCTATTTCCCAGGTATCTATTTCCCAGGTGTCTATTTCCCAGGTGTCTATTTCCCAGGTGTCTATTTCCCAGGTATCTATTTCCCAGGTGTCTATTTCCCAGGTATCTATTTCCCAGGTGTCTATTTCCCAGGTATCTATTTCCCAGGTGTCTATTTCCCAGGTATCTATTTCCCAGGTGTCTATTTCCCAGGTATCTATTTCCCAGGTATCTATTTCCCAGGTATCTATTTCCCATGTATCTATTTCCCAGGTATCTATTTCCCAGGTATCTATTTCCCAGGTATCTATTTCCCAGGTATCTATTTCCCAGGTATCTATTTCCCAGGTATCTATTTCCCAGGTATCTATTTCCCAGGTATCTATTTCCCGGGTATCTATTTCCCAGGTATCTATTTCCCAGGTATCTATTTCCCAGGTATCTATTTCCCAGGTATCTATTTCCCAGGTATCTATTTCCCAGGTATCTATTTCCCAGGTATCTATTTCCCAGGTGTCTATTTCCCAGGTGTCTATTTCCCAGGTGTCTATTTCCCAGGTGTCTATTTCCCAGGTATCTATTTCCCAGGTATCTATTTCCCAGTGTCTATTTCCCAGGTATCTATTTCCCAGGTGTCTATTTCCCAGGTATCTATTTCCCATGTATCTATTTCCCAGGTATCTATTTCCCAGGTATCTATTTCCCAGGTATCTATTTCCCAGGTATCTATTTCCCAGGTATCTATTTCCCAGGTATCTATTTCCCAGGTATCTATTTCCCAGGTATCTATTTCCCAGGTGTCTATTTCCCAGGTGTCTATTTCCCAGGTATCTATTTCCCAGGTATCTATTTCCCAGGTATCTATTTCCCAGGTATCTATTTCCCAGGTATCTATTTCCCAGGTGTCTATTTCCCAGGTGTCTATTTCCCAGGTATCTATTTCCCAGGTATCTATTTCCCAGGTATCTATTTCCCAGGTGTCTATTTCCCAGGTGTCTATTTCCCAGGTGTCTATTTCCCAGGTATCTATTTCCCAGGTATCTATTTCCCAGGTATCTATTTCCCAGGTGTCTATTTCCCAGGTGTCTATTTCCCAGGTATCTATTTCCCAGGTATCTATTTCCCAGGTATCTATTTCCCAGGTATCTATTTCCCAGGTATCTATTTCCCAGGTATCTATTTCCCAGGTATCTATTTCCCAGTGTCTATTTCCCAGGTGTCTATTTCCCAGGTGTCTATTTCCCAGGTATCTATTTCCCAGGTATCTATTTCCCAGGTATCTATTTCCCAGGTATCTATTTCCCAGGTATCTATTTCCCAGGTGTCTATTTCCCAGGTGTCTATTTCCCAGGTATCTATTTCCCAGGTATCTATTTCCCAGGTATCTATTTCCCATGTATCTATTTCCCAGGTATCTATTTCCCAGGTGTCTATTTCCCAGGTGTCTATTTCCCAGGTATCTATTTCCCAGGTGTCTATTTCCCATGTATCTATTTCCCAGGTATCTATTTCCCAGGTATCTATTTCCCAGGTATCTATTTCCCAGGTATCTATTTCCCAGGTATCTATTTCCCAGGTATCTATTTCCCAGGTATCTATTTCCCAGGTGTCTATTTCCCAGGTATCTATTTCCCAGTGTCTATTTCCCAGGTGTCTATTTCCCAGGTATCTATTTCCCAGGTGTCTATTTCCCAGGTATCTATTTCCCAGGTATCTATTTCCCAGGTATCTATTTCCCAGGTGTCTATTTCCCAGGTGTCTATTTCCCAGGTATCTATTTCCCATGTATCTATTTCCCAGGTATCTATTTCCCAGGTATCTATTTCCCAGGTGTCTATTTCCCAGGTATCTATTTCCCAGGTGTCTATTTCCCAGGTGTCTATTTCCCAGGTATCTATTTCCCAGGTATCTATTTCCCAGGTATCTATTTCCCAGGTATCTATTTCCCAGGTATCTATTTCCCAGGTGTCTATTTCCCAGGTATCTATTTCCCAGGTATCTATTTCCCAGGTATCTATTTCCCATGTATCTATTTCCCAGGTATCTATTTCCCAGGTATCTATTTCCCATGTATCTATTTCCCAGGTATCTATTTCCCAGGTATCTATTTCCCATGTATCTATTTCCCAGGTATCTATTTCCCATGTATCTATTTCCCAGGTATCTATTTCCCAGGTGTCTATTTCCCAGGTATCTATTTCCCAGGTATCTATTTCCCAGGTATCTATTTCCCAGGTATCTATTTCCCAGGTGTCTATTTCCCATGTATCTATTTCCCAGGTGTCTATTTCCCAGGTATCTATTTCCCAGGTATCTATTTCCCAGGTATCTATTTCCCAGGTATCTATTTCCCAGGTATCTATTTCCCAGGTATCTATTTCCCAGGTATCTATTTCCCAGGTATCTATTTCCCATGTATCTATTTCCCAGGTATCTATTTCCCAGGTATCTATTTCCCAGGTATCTATTTCCCAGGTATCTATTTCCCAGGTATCTATTTCCCAGGTATCTATTTCCCAGGTATCTATTTCCCAGGTATCTATTTCCCAGGTATCTATTTCCCAGGTATCTATTTCCCAGGTGTCTATTTCCCAGGTATCTATTTCCCATGTATCTATTTCCCAGGTATCTATTTCCCAGGTATCTATTTCCCAGGTATCTATTTCCCATGTATCTATTTCCCAGGTGTCTATTTCCCAGGTATCTATTTCCCATGTATCTATTTCCCAGGTATCTATTTCCCAGGTATCTATTTCCCAGGTATCTATTTCCCAGGTGTCTATTTCCCAGGTGTCTATTTCCCAGGTATCTATTTCCCAGGTATCTATTTCCCAGGTATCTATTTCCCAGGTATCTATTTCCCAGGTATCTATTTCCCAGGTATCTATTTCCCAGGTATCTATTTCCCAGGTATCTATTTGCCGGGTATCTATTTCCCAGGTATCTATTTCCCAGGTATCTATTTCCCAGGTATCTATTTCCCAGGTATCTATTTCCCATGTATCTATTTCCCAGGTATCTATTTCCCAGGTATCTATTTCCCAGGTATCTATTTCCCAGGTATCTATTTCTGGGGTCTCTATTTCCCAGGTATCTATTTCTGGGGTCTCTATTTCCCAGGTATCTATTTCCCAGGTATCTATTTCCCAGGTATCTATTTCCCAGGTGTCTATTTGCCGGGTGTCTATTTGCCGGGTATCTATTTCCCAGGTATCTATTTCCCAGTGTCTATTTCCCAGTGTCTATTTCCCAGGTATCTATTTCCCATGTATCTATTTCCCATGTATCTATTTCCCAGGTATCTATTTGCCGGGTATCTATTTCCCAGGTATCTATTTCCCAGGTATCTATTTCCCATGTATCTATTTCCCAGGTATCTATTTCCCAGGTATCTATTTGCCGGGTGTCTATTTCCCAGGTGTCTATTTGCCGGGTATCTATTTCCCATGTATCTATTTCCCAGGTATCTATTTCCCAGGTATCTATTTCCCAGGTATCTATTTCCCATGTATCTATTTCCCAGGTATCTATTTCCCAGGTATCTATTTGCCGGGTGTCTATTTCCCAGGTGTCTATTTGCCGGGTATCTATTTCCCAGGTATCTATTTGCCGGGTGTCTATTTCCCAGGTGTCTATTTGCCGGGTATCTATTTCCCAGGTATCTATTTCCCAGGTATCTATTTGCCGGGTATCTATTTGCCGGGTATCTATTTCCCAGGTATCTATTTGCCGGGTGTCTATTTGCCGGGTATCTATTTCCCAGGTATCTATTTCCCAGGTATCTATTTGCCGGGTATCTATTTGCCGGGTGTCTATTTCCCAGGTATCTATTTGCCGGGTGTCTATTTCCCAGGTATCTATTTGCCGGGTGTCTATTTGCCGGGTGTCTACTTCTTTGGTATCTATTACCCAGTGTCTATTTCTAGGGTATCTATTTCCCGGGTATGTATTTCCTGGTGTCTATTTCCAGGGTATTTATTTGTCGGTGTCGAGCTTCTTGAGTGTTGTTGCACTCTTCCAGGCAAGTGGAGAGTACTCCATCACACTCCTTAATTGTGCCTTGTAGATGGTGGAAAGGCTTTGGGGAGTCAGGAGGTGAGACACTATCCGCAGAATACCCAGCCTCTGACCTGCTCTTGTTGCCATAGTATTTATGTGGCTGGTCCAGTTAAGTTTCTGGTCAGTGGTGACCCCCAGGATGTTGATGGTGGGGGACGTAAGAAAACTACTAGGCACTTGGTCAGAGTATTAAACAAGACTGTTTCACAACATGGAAGTCTAGTTATCCTTCACTAGTTCCTGTTTACAAAATGTCCCTGAGCAAGCTGGACCCGTATTTATACTCTCCCTGGACAGTGCCACCAGCAGGCCGCCCAGTATATTGCATAAGTCCTTTCTACATGAATGGCACGATTTATGTCATTCTTCCCGCCTGAAAGATTGGAAGTCCGGCGGCTTTTTTCTACCGAACTAGTCGGACTAAGAATAAACGCAGCCATTTGGATCTCCGTTGGTGGCCAGAAGGCACATCTCCTCGGACCGTGTTTTGGTCCCTGGGTTGCTTAGTTTGTACCAGCAGGCTGGCAGAGTCCGTGTCGCTTTGATCGACCTGAGGGGGACTGGGGAGATCGTGGCGCTGGGTGCGTTTGGATATCTGTTTGTGGCTGGAGGGCACGTCTCCTCGGACTGTGTCTGGGTCCCTGGGTCGCTTGGTTCGTACTGGCGGGCTGGCAGAGTCCGTGTCGCCTTGATCGACCTGAGGGGGACTGGGGAGATCGTGGCTCCGGGTGCGGGCCCCCACAGGCGCAGAGCTGGCTTCACCCTACTCAGTAGTCGGTGACTGACCGGAGTCCTGGCTTCAGGTGGCCATCCCGCGGGAAGCACTCTGTTCCCCAGGCTGATCCAGCGGAATAGCTGGCAGATCCCTTGACGTCCCGGGTAGGGCGTCATTAGAGGAGCGCAGGGTATCGGCGTCATTGATATGAGTCCCACCATCGATTGGGTCCGTGTGACCAGTTGGGCTGGGAGCCAGATCCCGGAGTGACACTGCGGATTCCCGGCATCAGGGTACCGCACGTATGCATACGTGGGATTGACATCCGTCAGTTCCACTCCGTCGACGAGGGGATCACTCTTAGAGGATCGGACGAATCTTCGGAGCAGCACGGGGCCAGGAGCTGCCAACCATGATGGTAGGGACATCCCATGAGTGGAGCGACGCTGGAACCCGAAGAATCGTTCATGAGGGGTAGCGTTGGTGGATGTAGAAAGAAGAGACCTGATGGAATGCAATGCGTCAGGGAGTATAGTTTCCCACTGCTGGTCTGATAGGTTGTGTGACCTTAGTGCAAGACGAACAATGTTCCAAACGATGGCGTTGTATCTCCTTACTGTCCATTTCCAATAGGATGATATGGTGTCGTTCTACTTGTGGCGATTCCCCGTTGGGGAAGATAACTTTTGAGTTCGCTTGACATGAAGGAGGGACCCTGATCAGAGTGGATGATATTGGCCGTACCGCAAAGGGAAAAGACCTGATCGAGGCATTTGATCACTGTGGAAGTAAGCATATTGGGACAGGGGAAAGCAAAGGGAAAGCGTGAATATTCGTCCACCATAGTAAGCAAGAAAGTGTTTCGCGTTGAGGAAGGCAGTGGCCCTTTAAAGTCAATGCTGAGTCGCTGCATAGACTGCATAGTGTGTATGAGCGAGCCATCTGATGGATGGAAGAATTGCGGTTTTAATTCTGCGCAAATTCTACAAGTGGAGCATGTTTTTCTCACGTCTTCCGTAGAAAATGGGAGATTTTTAGATCGCACAAAGTGTAACATACGGGTAACGCCAGGATAGCATAAGTCAGTATGAAGATCCGCAAGAGTCGAAGTTGACATGGAAGAGCAGTATGCCACGTGAGGGTATCCGGGGCCACATTCTCTTTGCCGGGTCGATACTGTGGTGTATGGTGTAGCCAAAAGCGGCCAATTCCATCCTCCGGAGCTGTATTTTGTTATACTTGATCTTAGTGCGTTTCCGGTTATCCAGCATAAAGGCCACGGAGCGCTGATCGGTTATAAGTGTGAAATGGCGATGAGAAAATGACTCCATTTACGTACTGCTTCGATGATAGCCATAGCCTCCTTCTCGACGGGAGGATAATGGAGCTTGCTACCCTGCAAAGTTCTGGACAGAAATGCAATGGGTCGACCACCTTGATTCAAAGTAGCTGAGATCGTCACCTCCGATGCATCGCACTCGACCACAAAAGGGAGATTTTCATCGATGGAACGAAGCGTGGCTTTTTCCAGTTGTTGCTTGAGGAAGTCGAAATAGCCGTTGCCTTCAACGGAAATTACTTCGCATGAAGCAGGGGCTGGATCTTGTCGGAAAAGTGGGGTATCCACTTCACATAATAGGCGAACATGCCGAGGGCCCGACGAAGAGAGCTGAGATTCGTAGGAACAGAGAGCTCCTGAAGCGGACGAAGTCACTCCGGATCCGGTTTGATGGCACCATTGCCCACCCAGTAGCCAAGGATGTTGACTGATGGTACTGATTTCACAGATTTGGACTCATTTAAGGTTAAGTTTTGTTGACGGAGAACATCAAGAAATTCTGGAGGTTGGCATCGTGCTCCTTCTGGTCATGACCAGCAATGGTGATGATATCCAGATATGGAAAAGTGTCCGTTAAGTTCTCCTGTTTGACTAGGCTATCCATTGCCCGTTGGAAGATGGCCACCCCATTGGCGACCCCAAATGGAAGGTGACGAAACTGGTAAAGTCGACCATTGGCCTCAAAGGCCATATACGTTTTGTCAGAGTTCTTTAACGGTGCTTGATGGTATGCACTCTTTAAGTCAAAAGTTGAAAATACCTTGTAGTTGGCAAGGTTATTGGCCATGTCATTGATGCGTGGTAGTGGGTAGGCATCCAGGTTGGTATACTGGTTAATAGTTTGCAAGTAATCGATGCAAAGATGTTTCTTGTGTTGCTTCAGAGGATTTTTAACAACAACAACTTGAGCCCGCCAGGAAGATGAACATGGCTCAATGATACCATCAGCTAGAAGGCGAGAGATCTCTGCCTCGATAAAGGATCGATCATCTTGGCTGAAACATTGTGATTTAGTGACTATGGGCTTACATCGGGGGAAAGATTGGCAAACAAGGAGGGCTCATCGAGCAAAGCCGCCAAAAGCGCACAAAACGGTACTTTGGAAATAGTAAGCTCTGGTTTTGACCCTCCAAACTCAAAAGTGAGTCTCTTGTGTTGTTTCTGGAAATCCTGTCCCAGGAGCACATCACTGCATAGGTTTTTGAGCACCCCGAGCCGGGTGGAGGAATAAGTGCGGCCAATGAAAATAAGGTCGACAAGACAAAAGCCGGAAGAGTTGGTGGTCAGTGTTGTCAGAGCCATTGCAATTTCCCTGTCCGAGGGGTAAATACGCAGTTTTAACTTACTGACAGCCTGCTCACTGATGAAGCTGTCAGAGCTGCATGAGTCGATTAGTGCACTCAAAATGTGTCCATTTATCAAAACCTTTGTGGCCGCATGGGACAGGCTTTGGGGAAAAACAGCTGTGATGGGAGGAGGAGCAGTTTTACCCTTGACAGTTGTAACCTTAGCAGTGGCTTTTGGGGGAGGAGCAGTTTTAAAGATAGTAGCTGTAACCTTAGTAGTGGCTCTTGGGGGAGGAGCAGTTTTATAGATAGCAGCTGCAAAACTAACAGGGGCTCTTGACTAGTATACCTTAGAAAAGTGACCTTTCTTACTAACAGAGGCTCTTGACTGACATACCTTAGAAAAGTAACCTTTCTTACTGCAATGACTGCATGTTGCGTTACGAACAGGACAAAATTTCCTATAGTGGAATGCACCTCCACAGAAGAAACACTTCCTTCCAGATTGCCAAGATGCCGCTAGGGCAGGGTCGTCATCAGTGAGGGCTTCTAGGGTAGGGTCATCATTGGCTAGGATAGAGTAGTCATCAATGAGGGCTTCCGCCCGAGGCCCATTGGAGGAGTCCCCAAAAGTGATAGCAGCAGTCCGTGCATGCGATATAAGATAGGCATCTGCATTTTTTTTGCTAAGTCCAGAGAACATGCCTGGTCATAGGCAGCTTGTAACTTGAGGGTTTTATTCCCCAACAGATGCTGGCGTATGAAAGGACATGCAATTCCGTTAATAAAGGAATCACAAATTAATTCCTCCTGGTGCTGCTCATCTGAGACAGCTTTGAGATTACAGTCTTTGCTGAGGCTGTGAAGCTTTTGAAGGAATTCGTCAAGTGATACCCCGGGTTGTTGTCGAGTTGTGGCCAGTAGATGCTGAGCAAAAATTTCGCTTGGGGCCTTAACATATAGTTGCTGTAGTATTTGAATAGCGGAGTCATAGTCTACACAGTCTTTGATATAGTCAAACACATGAGGGGATACATAATTGGCAAGTATCTCTAACGTATTAGGAATATTCTCACCACACACCCTGAGGAAGTTGCTGAAGGTACGATACCAGTGTTTCCATGCCTTAGCCGTTGTAGGTGAATTCGGGCCCAGTTCAAGATGGGCGGGTCGGAGTAGTTTCTCTATGATGGATTGATTACTACCTCTGGTTCCCTTCTATCGTTTGAGTCGTAGCCGTCTGTTCCCAAAACCACTCAGAGTGTGGAGCAGCAAACAGTCGATTAAATTGACGTAAGAAAACTACTAGGCACTTGGTCAGAGTATTAAACAAGGCTTTAATCAACTGTTTCACAACATGGAAGTCTAGTTATCCTTCACTAGTTCCTGTTTACAAAATGTCCCTGAGCAAGCTGGGCCCGTGCCCGAGTATTTATACTCTCCCTGGACAGCGCCACCAGCAGGCCACCCAGTATATTTCATAAGTCCTTTCTACATGAATGGCACGATTTATGTCAGTGGGTGATTCAGCGATGGTAATGCCATTGAATGTCAAGGGGCGGTGGTTAGACTCTCGCTTGTTGGAGTATCTATTCCCAGTGTCTATTTGCTGGGTATCTATTTCCCGGGTATCTATTCCCATTGTCTATTTGCCGGGTGTCTATTTGCCGGCTATCTCCCGGGTATCTATTTCCAGGGTGTCTATTCCCAGGGTATCTATTTCCCGGGTATCTACTCCCATTGTCTATCTCCCGGGTATCTATTTCCAGGGTATCTATTTCCAGGGTGTCTATTTCCTGGTGTCTATTTGCTGGGTATCTATTTACCGGGTGTCTATATGCCGGGTATCTATTTCCCAGTGTCTATTTCCCGGTGTCTATTTGCCGGGCATCTATTTACTGGTATCTATTTCCCGGTGTCTATTTCCCAGGTATCTATTTCCCGGTGTCTATTTCCAGGGTATCTATATGCCGGGTGTCTATTTCCCAGGTATCTATTTCCCGGTGTCTATTTCCCAGGTATCTATTTCCCAGTGTCTATTTCCAGGGTATCTATATGCCGGGTGTCTATTTCCCAGGTATCTATTTGCCGGGCATCTATTTGCCGGGCGTCTATTTGCCGGGCGTCTATTTGCCGGGCATCTATTTACTGGTATCTATTTCCCGGTGTCTGTTTCCCAGTGTCTATTTCCCGGTGTCTATTTCCCAGTGTCTATTTCCCAGGTATCTATTTCCCAGTGTCTATTTCCCAGTGTCTATTTCCCAGGTATCTATTTCCCGGTGTCTATTTCCCAGTGTTTATTCTTTTTTTTCTTTTTAAAAATTTGTTTATGGGATGTGGGCGTGGCTGACGAGGCCAGCTATTATTGCCCATCCCTAGTTGCCCTTGAGAAGGTGGTGGTGAGCTGCCTTCTTGAACCGCTGCAGTCCGTGTGGTGAAGGTGCTCCCACAGTGCTGTTAGGGAGGGAATTCCAGGATTTTGACCCAGCGACGATGAAGGATCGGCGATATATTTCTAAGTCAGGATGATGTGTGACTTCGAGGGGAACTTGGAGGTGGTGGTGTTCCCATGCGCCTGCTGCCCTTGTCCTTCTAGGTGGAAGAGGTTGCAGGTCTGGGAGGTGCTGCCGAAGAAGCCTTGGCGAGTTGCTGCAGTGCATCTTGTAGATGGTCCACACTGCAGCCACGGTGCGCCGGTGGTGGAGGGAGTGAATGTTTAAGATGGTGGATGGGGTGCCAATCAAGCGGGCTGCTTTGTCCTGGAGGGTGTCGAGCTTCTTGTGTTGTTGGAGCTGCACTCATCCAGGCGAGTGGAGAGTATTCCATCACACTCCTGACTTGTGCCTTGTAGATGGTGGAAAGGCTTTGGGGAGTCAGGAGGTGAGGCACTTGCTGCAGAATACCCAGCCTCTGACCTGCTCTTGTTGCCACAGTATTTATGTGGCTGGTCCAGTTAAGTTTCTGGTCAATGGTAACCCCCAGGATGTTGATGGTGGCGGATTCGGCGATGGTAATGCCATTGAATGTCAAGTGGCGGTGGTTAGACTCTCGCTTGTTGGAGTGTCTATTTCCGGTGTCTATTTCCTGGTGTCTAATTCTGGGTGTCTATTTGCCAGGTATCTATTTGCCAGGTATCTATTTCCCGGTATCTATTTCCAGGGTGTCTATTTCCAGGGTATCTATTTCCAGGGTGTCTATTTCCAGGGTATCTATTTGCGGGTGTCTATTTCCTGGGTATCTATTTATCGGGTATCTATTTCCCGGTGTCTATTTCCCGGGTGTCGTTTTCCCAGTGTCTATTTGCCTGTGTCTATTTCCCGGTATCTATATGCCGGGTGTCTATTTCCTGGGTTTCTATTTCTCGCGTTTGTATTTGCCGGAGTCTATTTGCTGGGTATCTATCTCCTGGTGTCTATTTGCTGGGTATCTATCTCCTGGTGTCTATTTGCTGGGTATCTATCTCCTGGTGTCTATATCCCGGGTATCTATCTCCTGGTGTCTATTTGCTGGGTATCAATTTCCCGGAGTCTATTTCCTGGTGCCTATTTCCCAGGTATCTATTTTCAGGTGTCTATTTGGCAGGTATCTATTTGCCGGGTATCTATTTGCCGGTGTCTATTTCCAGGGTATCTATTTGCTGGTGTCTATATCCCGGGTATCTATTTGTCGGTGTCTATTTGCCGGGTATCTATTTGCCGGTGTCTATTTCCAGGGTATCTATTTCCAGGGTGTTTATTTCCCAATGTCTATTTCCAGGGTATCTATTTTCCAGGTGTTTATTTCCCAATGTCTATTTCCAGGGTATCTATTTCCAGGGTGTTTATTTCCCAATGTCTATTTCCAGGGTATCTATTTTCCAGGTGTTTATTTCCCAATGTCTATTTCCAGGGTATCTATTTCCAGGGTGTTTATTTCCCGATGTCTATTTCCAGGGTATCTATTTTCCGGGTGTTTATTTCCCTATGTCTATTTCCCGGGTATCTATTTTCCGGGCATCTACTTTCCAGGTGTCTATTTCCCAGTGTCTATTTGCTGGGTATCAAATTGCCAGTGTCTATTTCCAGGGTATCCATTACCAGGGTGTCTTCTTCCAGGGTATCTTTTTCCAGGGTGTCTATTTTCTGGGTATCTATTTCCGGTTATCTGTTTCCCGGTTATCTATTTCCTGGTTATCTATTTCCAGGGTGTCTATTTCCAGGTTATCTATTTCCCAGTGTCTATTTCCAGGGTATCTATTTCCAGGGTGTCATAAATCACAACTTCTACAAGAAGTAACTCAGGAAGTACTACTGAACGGCCAGCTGAGGGCGCCGTCCGAAGAGTATAAATACTCGGGCGTGGGCCCATCTTGGCCAGAGACAGTCTGGAAACAGGAAGCTAGTGACTACTAACTAGACCTCCATGTTTTGTTACAAGTCGATTAAAGCCTTGCTTTATGTACAACCAAGTGCGTAGTGAGTCTTTATTACGTCAATTTAATCGACTTGTTATCGTCTCCACGCCTTGGGTGATTCGGAACAACCAGCTGCAACTCGAACCGCAGAAAGGGACTTGGGCAAGAAACTGATCCATCATGGAAAAACTCCTTAGACCCGCTCGTCTCGACCTGGACCCGAATGCACCTGTGGCAGCGAAGGTATGGAAGCATTGGTTTCGTACCTTTAGCAACTTTCTTGAAGAATGTGGGGCGGATGCCCCTAATAAGTTACGAATGCTTATTAACTACGTATCCCCTCATGTGTATGATTATATTGAGGACTGTATAGACTACGACGATGCTATCCAAATTTTACAGCAGCTATATGTCAAGTCCCCGAATGAAATCTTTGCTCGACACCTACTGGCCACAACTCGGCAGCAGCCTAGGGAATCACTCGATGAATTCCTCCAGAAACTTCGCAGGTTCAGCAAAGATTGTAACCTTAAAGTGGTTACAGCTGAACAGTATCAAGAGGAACTAATCCGCGATTCCTTTATCAATGGGATTGCTTCCCCTTTTATACGTCAGCGCCTGCTGGAAAATAAAACCCTCAATTTATGGGCTGCTTATGACCAGGCGTGTTCCCTGGACTTGGCCAAGAAGAATGCAGACACTTATCTCCCACCACGTGCACGGGCGGCGGCTATCACCCTTAATAAGACTTTCGATAGGTCTCGGGTGGATGCCCCCACTGATGATGACTCTACTCTAACGGACGACGACCCTACCCTAGAGGTCTTTGCTGATGACGACCCTGCCCTAGCAGCATCCTGGCAATCAGGAAGAAAGTGTTTCTTTTGTGGAGGTACGTTCCATTACAGAAAGTTTTGCCTGGCTCGTAATGCGACCTGCAATCATTGCAGCAAGAAAGGACACTTTTCCAAGGTATGCCAGTCACGGGCCTCTGCTAACAAGAAAGGCCGCTTCTCTAAAGTATACCGGTCGAGAGCTCCTGTTAGCTTCACAGCTGCTATCTATGGAGCTGCTCCTCCCCCAAGAACCACTGCTAAGGCTACAGCTGCCGAAGGAAAAATTACCCCTCCTCCCATCACAGCTGTTTTTCCCCAAAGTTTGTCCCATGCAGCCACGAAGGTTTCAGTAAACAGGCACACTCTAAGCGGGCTAATCGACTCCTGCAGCTCTGACAGCTTCATTAGTAAGCGGGCTGTCAGCAGGTTAAAACTGCGCATTTATCCCTCGGACAGGGAGATTGCAATGGCTCTGACGACTCGGACCACCAATTCTTCTGGCTTCTGTCTTGTCAACCTAATCCTCGATGGTCGCACGTATCCCTCCACCCGGCTCGGAGTACTCGAAAACTTATGTAGTGATGTGCTTCTGGGACAGGACTTCCAGAAGCAGCACAAAAGACTTACTTTTGAGTTTGGAGGGTCGAAGCCGGAGCTTACCGTTTCTAAGGTGCTGTTTTGTGCGCTCTCGGCGGCCTTACTCGGTGAGCCCTCCCTGTTTGCCAATCTCTCCCCCCGCTGTAAACCCATAGCCACCAAATCGCAGCGCTTTAGCCAAGACGACCGAGCATTTATCGAGGCAGAAATTTCTCGCCTTTTAGCTGACGGTATTATCGAGCCGTGTTCATCTCCCTGGCGGGCTCAAGTCGTCATTGTGAAAAACCCTTTAAAACAACATAAGAAATGTCTGTGTATTGATTATTCGCAGACTATTAATCAATATACCGATCTGGATGCCTACCCGCTACCACGCATAGATGACATGGTCAACAACCTTGCCAAATCCAAGGTATTTTCAACCTTCCATTTAAAGAGCGCGGACCATCAGGTACCGCTGAAAGACTCTGACAAAAAGTATACGGCCTTTGACGCCAATGGTCGGCTTTATCAGTTTCGTCGCCTTCCATTTGGGGTCACCAATGGGGTGGCCGTCTTCCAACGGGCAATGGATGGCCTAGTCCGGCAAGAGAACTTGACGGATACCTTTCCATATTTAGACAATATCACTATTGCCGGCCATGATCAAAAGGAGCATGACGCCAATCTTCAGAGATTTTTTGACGTTCTCCGTCGTCGCCACTTAACGTTAAACTAATCCAAATCGGTGAAATCGGTGCCATCAGTGAACATTCTCGACTACTGGGTGGGTAACGGCGTTATTAAACCGGACCCAGAGCGACTCTGTCCACTTCAGGACCTCCCTCCCCCTACGAATCTCGGCTCTCTTCGTCGGGCACTTGGCATGTTTGCTTATTACGCAAAGTGGATACCTCACTTCTCCGATAAAATATAGCCCCTGCTTCATGCGAAGTCTTTTCCATTGGAAGCAACGGCTATTTCTGCCTTCAACCTCCTCAAACGACAGCTGGAGAAAGCCACGCTTCGCTCCATTGACGAAAACCTTCCCTTTGTGGTCGAATGCGATGCATCGGAGGTGGCGATCTCGGCTACCTTGAATCAAGGTGGTCGGCCCATGGCATTCCTATCCAGAACCTTACAGGGTAACGAGCTCCATTAACCCCCCGTCGAGAAGGAGGCTACAGCCATCATCGAGGCTGTACGCCAATGGAGTCATTTTCTTGCTCGGCGTCATTTCACGCTAATAACTGACCAGCGCTCTGTGGCCTTCATGTTGGATAACCGGAAGCGCACGAAAATCAAAAATAATAAAATTCTACTCTGGAGGATGGAGCTGGCCGCTTTTGGATATACTATCCGTTACCGACCTGGCAAACAGAATGTGGCCCCAGATACCTTCACACGGGCATTTTGCTCTTCAATGTCAACGTCGACTCTGGCGGATCTGCATATGGACTTATGCCATCCTAGCGTTACCCGTAGGTTGCACTTTGTGCGCTCCAAAAATCTACCATTCTCAATGGAGGACGTAAAGAAAACATGCTCCTCCTGTAGGATTTGTGCAGAATTGAAACCACAATTCTTCCACCCATCAGATGACTTACTCATACATGCGATGCAGCCTATGAAGAGGCTCAGCATAGACTTTAAAGGGCCATTGCCTTCATCGACACGGAACACCTACCTACTTACGATGGTAGACGAGTATTCACGCTTTCCCTTTGCCTTCCCCTGTCCTAATATGCTTACCTCTACGGCAATTAAATGCCTCGATCAGGTCTTTTCCCTTTGCGAGACGGCCAATTTTATCCACACGGATCGGGGTCCCTCCTTTATGTCGAGTGAACTTAAAAGTTACCTCTCCCAACGGGGAATCGCCTCGAGTAAGACGACACCGTATCACCCAATCGGCAACCGACAGGTTGAACGATACAATGCCATCATCTGGAACGCTGTCCGTCTGGCACTGAGGTCATGCAACCTACCAGACCAGCAGTGGGAAACTGTGCTCCCCGACGTGTTACACTCTATCAGGTCTCTTCTCTCCACATCCACTAATGTCACACCTCATGAGCGATTCTTCAAGTTCTGGCGTCGCTCTACACATGGGACATCTCTACCGTCATGGTTGGTGGCTCCAGGCCCTATGCTACTCCGGAGGTTCGTCCGGTCGGCCAAGAACGACCCTCTCATTGACGAGGTGGAGTTAATGAAGGTAAACCGCACGTGCGGTATCCCGATGGCCGGGAGTCCACCGTCTCGCTCAGAGATCTGGCTCCCTGCCCAACCGGTCACACGGGCCCGAATGATGAAGGATCTCACGACGATGATGTCAACACTCCGCACCCCTATGAAGATGATGCCCTACCTTGGACATCGAGGGATCTGCCGGCAGTGCTACCGGATCAACTCAGGGAGCCGAACGCTCCCCGTAGGATGGCCACCCGAAATCAGGACGCTGGACAATCTCCGGCTACGACCCAGGATGAGGCCAGCTCTGCACCTGTGGGGACCCGCACCCGGAGTCATGATATTCCCAGGCCTCCACAGGACGATCAAGACGACGGGGACTCTACCGACTTACCGGTACGGGCCAAGCGACCCAGGGACCAGGACATGGTCCGAGGAGACGTGCCTTCCGGTCACAAGCAGAAAGCTAAATGACTATGGCTATTTTTGGTCCGCCTAGTCTGTTAAAGGAAGACTGGACTTCCAAACCTTTAAGGGAGGAAGAATGTCATAAATCGCAACTTCTACAAGAAGTAACTCAGGAAGTACTACTGAACGGCCAGCTGAGGGCGCCGTCCGAGGAGTATAAATACTCGGGCGTGGGCCCACCTTAACCAGAGACAATCTGGAAACAGGAAGCTAGTGACTACTAACTAGACCTCCATGTTTTGTTACAAGTCGATTAAAGCCTTGCTTTATGTACAACCAAGTGCGTAGTGAGTCTTTATTACGTCACAGGGTATCTATTTCCAGGGTATCTATTTTCCGGGTATCTGTTTCCCAGTGTGTATTTCCAGGGTATCTATTTCCTGGGTGTCTATTTCCCGGCTATCTATTTCCCAGTTATCTAGTTCCCAGTGTCTATTTCCAGGATGTCTATTTCCCAGTTATCTATTTCCCAGTGTCTATTTCCAGGGTGTCTATTTGCCGGGTATCTATTTGCTGGTGTCTATTTTCCGGTGTATATTTGACGGGTATATATTTGCCAGTGTCTATTTTCAGGGTTACTATTTCCAGGGTGTTTATTTCCAGGGTGTCTATTTCCCAGTTATCTATTTCCCGATGTCTATTTCCAGGGTGTCTATATGCCGGTATCTATTTCACGGGTATCTATTTCCCGGTGTCTATTTTCCAGGTATCTATTTCCCGGTGTCTATTTGCCAGGTATCTATTTGCCGGTGTCTATTTCCCGGGTATCTATTTCCCGGTGTCTATTTGCCGGGTATCTATTTCCCGGTGTCTATTTGCCGGGTATCTATTTGCCGGTGTCTATTTCCAGGTATCTATTTCCAGGGTGTCTATTTTCCGGGTATTTATTTCCCGGTGTCTATTTTCCGGGTATCTATTTCCCGGTGTCTATTTCCAGGTATCTATTTCCCGGTGTCTATTTTCCGGGTATCTATTTGCCGGTGTCTATTTCCCGGTATCTATTTCCCGGTGTCTATTTCCAGGTATCTATTTCCAAGGTGTCTATTTGCCGGGTATCTATTTCCCGGTGTCTATTTCCAGGTATCTATTTCCAAGGTGTCTATTTTCCGGGTATCTATTTCCCGGTGTCTATTTGCCGGGTATCTATTTCCCGGTGTCTATTTCCAGGGTGTCTATTTCCCAGTGTCTATTTGCCGGGTATCTATTTCCCGGTGTCTATTTTCCAGGTATCTATTTCCAAGGTGTCTATTTGCCGGGTATCTATTTCCCGGTGTCTATTTCCAGGTATCTATTTCCCGGTGTCTATTTCCAGGTACCTATTTGCCGGTGTCTATTTCCCGGTGTCTATTTCCCGGGTATCTATTTCCCGGTGTCTATTTTCCAGGTATCTATTTCCCGGTGTCTATTTTCCAGGTATCTATTTCCCGGTGTCTATTTCCCGGGTATCTATTTCCCGGTGTCTATTTTCCAGGTGTCTATTTCCCAGTGTCTATTTCCAGGTATCTATTTCCAAGGTGTCTATTTTCCGGGTATCTATTTCCCGGTGTCTATTTCCAGGGTGTCTATTTCCCGGTGTCTATTTCCCGGTATCTATTTCCCGGTGTCTATTTCCAGGTACCTATTTGCCGGTGTCTATTTCCCGGTGTCTATTTCCCGGGTATCTATTTCCCGGTGTCTATTTTCCAGGTATCTATTTCCCGGTGTCTATTTCCAGGTATCTATTTCCAAGGTGTCTATTTTCCGGGTATCTATTTCCCGGTGTCTATTTCCAGGGTGTCTATTTCCCGGTGTCTATTTCCCGGTGTCTATTTCCAGGGTGTCTATTTCCCGGTGTCTATTTCCCGGTATCTATTTCCTGATGTCTATTTCCCGTTATCTATTTTCCCGGTGTCTATTTCCAGGTGTCTATTTCCAGGTATCTATTTCCAGGTATCTATTTCCCGGTGTCTATTTCCCGGTATCTATTTCCCGGTGTCTATTTCCAGGTATCTATTGCCCGGTGTCTATTTCCAGGTATCTATTTCCAGGTATCTATTTCCAGGTATCTATTTCCCGGTGTCTATTTCCCGGTATCTATTTTCCCGGTGTCTATTTCCAGGTATCTATTTCCCGGTGTCTATTTCCAGGTATCTATTTCCAGGTGTCTATTTCCCGGTGTCTATTTTCCGGGTATCTAATTCCCGGTGTCTATTTTCCGGGTATCTATTTGCCAGTGTCTATTTCCCGGTATCTATTTCCCGGTGTCTATTTCCCGGTATCTATTTCCCGGTGTCTATTTCCCGGGTATCTATTTCCCGGTGTCTATTTCCAGGTATCTATTTCCCGGTGTCTATTTTCGGGGTATCTATTTCCCAGTGTCTATTTCCGGGTATCTATTTCCCGGTGTCTATTTTCCGGGTATCTATTTCCCGGTGTCTTTTTTCCGGGTATCTATTTCACAGTGTCTATTTTCCGGGTATCTATTTCCCGGTGTCTATTTTCCGGGTATCTATTTCCCGGTGTCTATTTCCCGGTATCTATTTCCCGGTGTCTATTTTCCGGGTATCTATTTCCCGGTGTCTATTTCCAGGGTGTCTATTTCCAAGGTGTCTATTTCCAGGGTGTCTATTTCCAAGGTGTCTATTTTCCGGGTATCTATTTCCCGGTGTCTATTTCCAGGGTGTCTATTTCCAAGGTGTCTATTTTCCGGGTATCTATTTCCCGGTGTCTATTTTCCGGGTATCTATTTCCCGGTGTCTATTTCCAAGGTGTCTATTTTCCGGGTATCTATTTCCCGGTGTCTATTTCCCGGTGTCTATTTCCAGGTATCTATTTCCAAGGTGTCTATTTTCCAGGTATCTATTTCCCGGTGTCTATTTTCCGGGTATCTATTTCCCGGTGTCTATTTCCAGGGTGTCTATTTCCAAGGTGTCTATTTTCCGGGTATCTATTTCCCGGTGTCTATTTCCCGGTGTCTATTTCCAGGTATCTATTTCCCGGTGTCTATTTTCCAGGTATCTATTTCCCGGTGTCTATTTCCAGGTATCTATTTCCCGGTGTCTATTTCCCGGGTATCTATTTCCCGGTGTCTATTTCCCGGTATCTATTTCCCGGTGTCTATTTTCCGGGTATCTATTTCCCGGTGTCTATTTCCAGGGTGTCTATTTCCAAGGTGTCTATTTTCCGGGTATCTATTTCCCGGTGTCTATTTCCCGGTGTCTATTTCCAGGTATCTATTTCCAAGGTGTCTATTTTCCGGGTATCTATTTCCCGGTGTCTATTTGCCGGGTATCTATTTCCCGGTGTCTATTTTCCAGGTATCTATTTCCAAGGTGTCTATTTGCCGGGTATCTATTTCCCGGTGTCTATTTCCCGGTATCTATTTCCCGGTGTCTATTTTCCGGGTATCTATTTCCCGGTGTCTATTTCCCGGTGTCTATTTCCCGGTGTCTATTTCCCGGTGTCTATTTCCCGGGTATCTATTTCCCGGTGTCTATTTTCCAGGTATCTATTTCCCAGTGTCTATTTCCAGGTATCTATTTCCAAGGTGTCTATTTTCCGGGTATCTATTTCCCGGTGTCTATTTCCAGGGTGTCTATTTCCAGGTATCTATTTCCCGGTGTCTATTTCCCAGGTATCTATTTCCCGGTGTCTATTTCCAGGTATCTATTTCCCGGTGTCTATTTCCCGGTGTCTATTTCCCGGTGTCTATTTCCCGGTGTCTATTTTCCCGGTGTCTATTTCCAGGTGTCTATTTCCAGGTATCTATTTCCCGGTGTCTATTTCCCGGTATCTATTTCCCGGTGTCTATTTCCAGGTATCTATTTCCCGGTGTCTATTTCCCGGTGTCTATTTCCAGGTATCTATTTCCCGGTGTCTATTTCCAGGTATCTATTTCCCGGTGTCTATTTCCCGGTGTCTATTTCCAGGTATCTATTTCCCGGTGTCTATTTCCCGGTATCTATTGCCCAGTGTCTATTTCCAGGTATCTATTTCCCGGTGTCTATTTCCAGGTATCTATTTCCCGGTGTCTATTTTCCGGGTATCTATTTCCCGGTGTCTATTTCCCAGGTATCTATTTCCCGGTGGCTATTTCCCGGTATCTATTTCCCGGTGTCTATTTCCAGGTATCTATTTCCCGGTGTCTATTTCCCGGTGTCTATTTCCAGGTATCTATTTCCCGGTGTCTATTTCCAGGTATCTATTTCCCGGTGTCTATTTCCAGGTATCTATTTCCCGGTGTCTATTTCCCGGTGTCTATTTCCAGGTATCTATTTCCCGGTGTCTATTTCCCGGTATCTATTGCCCAGTGTCTATTTCCAGGTATCTATTTCCCGGTGTCTATTTCCAGGTATCTATTTCCCGGTGTCTATTTCCAGGTATCTATTTCCCGGTGTCTATTTTCCGGGTATCTATTTCCCGGTGTCTATTTTCCGGGTATCTATTTCCCGGTGTCTATTTCCCAGGTATCTATTTCCCGGTGGCTATTTCCCGGTATCTATTTCCCGGTGTCTATTTCCTGGGTATCTATTTCCCGGTGTCTATTTTCCGGGTATCTATTTCCCGGTGTCTATTTTCCGGGTATCTATTTCCCGGTGTCTATTTCCGGGTATCTATTTCCCGGTGTCTATTTCCAGGTATCTATTTCCCGGTGTCTATTTTCCGGGTATCTATTTCCCGGTGTCTATTTTCCGGGTATCTATTTCACGGTGTCTATTTTCCGGGTATCTATTTCCCGGTGTCTATTTTCCGGGTATCTATTTCCCGGTGTCTATTTCCCGGTATCTATTTCCCGGTGTCTATTTTCCGGGAATCTATTTCCCGGTGTCTATTGTCCGGGTATCTAATTGCCGGTGTCTATTTCCTGGTATCTATTTTCCGGGTATCTATTTCCCGGTGTCTATTTTCTGGGTATCTATTTCCCGGTGTCTATTCCCGGTATCTATTTCCTGGTGTCTATTTTCTGGGTATCTATTTCCGGGTATCTATTCCCCGGTGTCTATTTTCCGGGTATCTATTTCCGGGTATCTATTCCCCGGTGTCTATTTTCCGGGTATCTATTTCCGGGTATCTATTTCCCGGTGTCTATTTGCCGGGTATCTATTTCCCGGTGTCTATTTGCCGAGTATCTATTTCCCGGTGTCTATTTCCCGGTGTCTATTTGCCGGGTATCTATTTCCCGGTGTCTATTTGCCGAGTATCTATTTCCCGGTGTCTATTTCCCGGTGTCTATTTGCCGGGTATCTATTTCCCGGTGTCTATTTGCCGAGTATCTATTTCCCGGTGTCTATTTGCCGGGTATCTATTTCCCGGTGTCTATTTGCCGGGTATCTATTTCCCGGTGTCTATTTGCCGAGTATCTATTTCCCGGTGTCTATTTGCCGGGTATCTATTTCCCGGTGTCTATTTCCGGGTATCTATTTCCCGGTGTCTATTTGCCGGGTATCTATTTCCCGGTGTCTATTTGCCGAGTATCTATTTCCCGGTGTCTATTTGCCGAGTATCTATTTCCCGGTGTCTATTTGCCGAGTATCTATTTCCCGGTGTCTATTTGCCGGGTATCTATTTCCCGGTGTCTATTTCCGGGTATCTATTTCCCGGTGTCTATTTGCCGGGTGTCTCATCGCGGCCCCGCCCCCTGAAGTCTCTAGCCCCGCCCTCTTCTGCCAGGAATTTCCTGTCGCGCTGTGACGGGTCGTGACGTATTTCTGCTGCAATGGCGTCGCAGAGGAGACGGGTTGTTCAAAATGTAAGAAAGTGAGAGAGACGGAGAGAAAGAGACAGACAGTGAGAGATAGATAGAGCGAGCCAGATAAAGAGACAGACAGACAGCAGAGAGAGCAGAGCGAGAGAGAGAGATAGATAGATATAGAGAGAGAGAGAGAGAGAGAGACAGCAGAGAGACAGACAGAGCAGAGTGAGAGAGAGAACAGAGGGACAGATAGATAGAGACAGATAGAGAAACAGACAGATAGAGAGAGAGAGAGAGAGAGACAGCAGAGAGACAGACAGACAGAGCAGAGTGAGAGAGAGAACAGAGGGACAGATAGAGAGAGAGAGACAGATAGAGAGAGAGAGACAGATAGAAAGAGAGAGACAGATAGAAAGAGAGATAGAAAGAGAAAGACAGAAAGAGAGAGAGAGAGAGAGAAAGATGGAGGGAGAGCAAGACTGCGGAGAGTGGGTGTTTAGAGACACAGCCCCCCCCCCCCCTAGACAGAGTGCAGGAGGAGAGTGTGTGGTGGCTGCTGTTTTTGGGATTATTGCCCGTCTTCATCATGTTTAGATACTGACGGTTGATTTCCCATCGTGCTCAGGAGCAGACGAGCTGGACAGACGACCTCACCGTGTGCCAGCTGTCAGGCATCGGTTACGGCACAAACCGTGTATACCAGTTGGATGGAACCAGCACTGAGGGCCACACTTTGGAGGATGGTTGGCTGAGGTTTCGGTGAGTTTCAATTCTGCATCTTGCTGTCATGTCACAATCTGAGAAACAATAATATGAACATACTCTTCCCCCTGCCAGGATCAGCACCAGGCGTATGTAAAAATGCGGTGCCAACCTGGGAAGCTGTAACACAAGACTACATGCATGCTAAAAACCGGAAGCAGCATGCTATAGACAGAGCTAAGCGATCCTACAACCAATGGATCAGATCAAAGTTCTGCAGTCCTGCCACATCCAGTCATGAATGGTGGTGGACCATTAAACAACTAACAGGAGGAGGAGGCTCCATAAATATCCCCATCCTCAGTGATGGTGGAGCCCAGCACGCAAGTGCAAAAGGCAAGGCTGAAGCGTTTGCGACCATCTTCAGCCAGAAGTGCCGAGTGAATGATCCTTCTCGCCCTCCTCCTGAGGTCCCCACCATCACAGAAGCCAGCCTTCAGCCAATTCGATTCACTCCACGTGATATCAAGAAACGGCTGAGCGCACTGGATACAGCAAAGGCTGTGGGCCCCGACAACATCCCGGCTATCGTGCTGTAGACTTGTGCTCCAGAACTAGCCGCGTCTCTAGCCAAGCTGCTCCAGTACAGCTACAACACTGGCATCTATCCGACAAAGTGGAAAATTTCCCAGTTATGTCCTGTCCACAAAAAGCAGGTGCAATCCAACCCGGCCAATTACCACCCCATCAGTCTACTCTCAATCATCAGCAAAGTGATGGAAGGTGTCATCGACAGTGTTATCAGGTGGTACTTACTCACCAATAACCTGCTCACCGATGCTCAGTTTGGGTTCTGCCAGGACCGCTCGGCTCCAGAACTCATTATAGCCTTGGTCCAAACATGGACAAAAGAGCTGAATTGCAGAGGTGAGGTGAGAGTGACTGCCCTTGACATCAAGGCAGCATTTGACCGGGTGTGAAATCAAAGAGTCCCAATAAAATTGAAGTCAATGGGAATCAGGGGGGGGAAGTCTCCACTGGCTGGAGTCATACCTAGCACAAAGGAAGAGGGTTGTGGGTGTTGGAGATCAATCATCTCAGCCCCAGGACATCACTGCAGGAGTTCCTCAGGGCAGTGTCCTAGGCCCAACCATCTTCAGCTGCTTCATCAATGACCGTCCCTCCATCATAAGGTCAGAAATGGGGATGTTCGCTCATGATTGCACAATTTGCAACTGCTCAGATAATGAAGCAGTCCATGCCTGTATGCAGAAAGGTGTAGGGCCGAAGGAGGTTACAGAGATAGGGAGGGGTGAGGCCATGGAGGGATTTGAGCACGAGGATGAGAATTTTAAAATCGAGGTTTTGCCAGACCAGGAGCCAATGTAGGTGCGTGTTAAGATACGGACAGCAGAGTTTTGGATGATCTCAAGTTTGTGGGAGGCCGGCCAGGAGTTGTTGAGTATTGGAATTGTCAAGTGTGGGAGTAACAAAAGTATGGATAAGTGTTTAAACAGCAAATGAGCTGAGGCAGGGGTGGAGACGGGCGATGTTCTAAAGGTGGAAACAGGCACTCTTGGTGATGGAGATGATATGTGGTAGGGAGAGGGATGGAGTCAGTGGGAACAGAAGTTGTGGGGACTGAAGACAATGGCTTCGGTCTTCCCAATATTTAATTGGAGGAAATTTCTGCTCATCCAGTCCTGGATGTCGGACAAGCAGTCTGACAACTCGGAGGCAGTGGAGGGGTCGAGAGGTGGTGGTGAGGTAAAGCTGGGCATCGTCGGCGTACATGTGGAACCTGACATCTTGTCTTCGGTTCACCAATCGCCTCTCTCTCCAAAGAGGATGTAGTTATCTGTTTAAGACGCTCCTTAAAACCTACCTCTTTGACCAAGCTTTTGGCCATCCGTCCATATATCTCCTTATGTGGCTCAGCGTCAAATTTTATCTTCCATTCCTGTAAAGTGCCTTGAGATGTTTCACTATGTTAATGGCGCTGTGGGCAGGTGATTTATCTTGAGTTTTGTAAACCTCATCCCAAGGGTGTTTCACACTTGTACCGTCCCTGAAATTTGAATCTTAGGAACAGAAGTCGGCCATTGAGCCCCTAAAGCCTGTTCTGCCATTCAATGAGATCATGGCTGGTCTGTGGCCTAACTCCACATACCCGCCTTTGCCCCATATTCCTTAATACCTTTTAAATCTCGGATTTAAAATTAGCATTTGACCTAGCATCAATTGCCATATGCGAAAGAGACTTCCAAACTTAGAATCATAGAAATTTACTGCACAGAAGGAGGCCATTCGGCCCATCGTGTCTGTGCCAGCCGACAAAGAGCTCTCCGGCCTAATCCCACTTTCCAGCTCTTGGTCCGTAGCCCTGTAGGTTTCGGCACTTCAACTGCACATCCAAGTACTTTTTAAATGTGATGAGGGTTTC
This sequence comes from Somniosus microcephalus, assembly GCF_052327205.1. Classification (NCBI taxonomy): domain Eukaryota; kingdom Metazoa; phylum Chordata; class Chondrichthyes; order Squaliformes; family Somniosidae; genus Somniosus; species Somniosus microcephalus. The sequence goes on along the minus strand of NC_141014.1, from coordinate 4,692,067 downwards.
TGCCTCTACCACCCTTTCAGGCAGTGAGTTCCAGACCCCCACCACCCTCTGGGTGAAAACATTTCTCCTCAAATCCCCTCTAAACCTCTGACCAATTACTTTGAATCTATGCCCCTGGTTATTGACCCCTCTGCTAAGGGAAATTGGTCCTTCCTATCCACTCTATCTAGGCCCCTCATAATTTTATCCACCTCAATTAAATCTCCCCTCAGCCTCCTCTGTTCCAAAGACAACAACCCCAGCCTATCCAATCTTTCCTCATAGCTAAAATTCCCCAGCCCAGGCAACATCCTCGTAAATCTCCTCTGCACCCCCTCTAGTGCAATCACAGCCTTCCTGTAATGTGGTGACCAGAACTGCACGCAGTACTCTAGCTGTGGCCTAACTAGTGTTTTATACAGTTCAAGCATAACTTCCCAGCTCTTATATTCTATGCCTCGGCTAATAAAGGCAAGTATCCTGTACGCCTTCTTAACCACCTTACCTACCTGTCCTACCTTCAGGGATCTGTGGACATGCACTCCAAGGTCCCTCTGTTCCTCAACATTACTCAGTGTCCTACCATTTAATGTGTATTCCCTTGCATTGTTAGCCCTCCCCAAATGCATTACCTCGCACTTCTCCGGATTGAATTCCTTTTGCCACTTTTCTGCCCACCTGACCAGTTGATATCTTCCTGCACTCTAAAGCTATCTTCCTCAGTATCAACCACACAAGCCAATTTTTGTATCATCTGCAAACAACTTAATCATGCCCCCTACGTTGAAGTCTAGATCATTGATATATACCACAAAAAGCAAGGGACCTAGTACTGAGCCCTGCGGAACCCCACTGGAAACAGCCTTCCAGTCACAAAAACACCCGTCACCCATTACCCTCTGCTTCCTGTCTCCGAGCCAGTATTAAATCCAACTTGCCACTTTCCCTTGGATCCATGGGCTTTTACGTTTTTGACCAACCTCCCATGGGGGACCTTGTCAAAGGCCTTGCTAAAATCTGTAAACTACATCAAATGCAGTACCCTCATGAACCCTCCTTGTTACCTCCTCAAAAAATTCAACCAAAGGTTGTAATCTCTGGATTACTCCCAGTGCCACGTGCTAGTGAGTATAGGAATAGGAGGATAGAGCAGATGAATGCATGGCTAAAGAATTGGTGCAGGAGGGAGGGCTTTAGTTTCCTGGATCTCTGGGTCTGCTTCTGGGGAAGGTGGGACTTGTACAAGTCGGACAGGTTGCACCTGAACCAGAACGGGACAAATATCCTTGAGGAGAGAAATAACAACAGAAAATGCTGGAAAAACTCAGCAAGTCAGGCAACATCCGTGGAGAGAAATTTGAGTTGACGTTTCGGGTTTGACCCTTCTTCAAAACTGGAGAGAAAAGGAACTAGATCGAAGGCAGGGCTGCGATCGGACAAAAGAATAAAAGAACCAAAAGAAGTAAAAGAGATTAGAAGCTAGACGAGATGGTAATAGGCTGTGATTAGGTGTAAAGTGTACTGGCAGGGCAAAAGATAGCTGCCAGGTGTGAGAGAGAAACAAAAGGAAAGTGGGGGGGAGAAAGGAAAGGAGTGGAAAAATATAAGTGAAAATGAAATAGGGGCCGAGGTTATGATCTGAAATTGTTGAACTCGATATTGAGTCCGGAAGGCTGCAGAGTGCCTAATCGGAAGATGAGGTGCTGTTCCTCGAGTTTACGTTGAGCTTCCGTGGAACAGTACAAGAGGCCAAGGACGGTGAGGTCCGAGTGGGAATGGAGCGGTGAATTGAAATGACAGGCGACCGGAAGCTCGGGGTCACCCTTACGGACTGAACGGAGGTGTTCCGCAAAGCGGTCACCCAATCTGCGTTTGGTCTCCCCAATGTAGAGGAGACCGCATCGTGAGCAGCGAATACAGTATACTAGATTGCGAGAAGTACAAGTAAATCGCTGTTTCACCTGGAAGGGGTGTTTGGGGCCCTGGACAGTGGGGAGGGGGGAGGTATAGGGGCAGGTGTTACATCTCCTCCGCTTGCACGGGAAGGTGCCAGGCGAAGGGGAAGGGCTGTTTGGGGTGATAGAGGAGTGGACTAGGGTGTCTCAGAGGGAGCGGTCCCTACGGAATGCTGAAAGGGGAGGGGAGGGGAAGATACGTTTGGTGGTGGGATCACTTTGGAGGTAGCGGAAATGCCGGAGGATGATCCGTTGAATGTGGAGGCTGGTGGGGTGAAAGGTGAGGACAGGGGGAACCCTATCGTGGTTCCGGGAGGGAGGGGCAGGGGTGAGGGCAGAGGTGCGGGAGATAGAACTGACACGGTCGAGGGCAGTGTCAACCACGGTAGAGGGGAATCCTCGGTTGCGGAAAAAGGAAGACATGTCTGAAGCACTGGTGTGGAAGGTGGCATCGTCGGAGCAGATACGGCGGAGGCGGAGAAACTGGGAGAATGGAATAGAGTCCTTACAGGAGGCGGGGTGGGAGGAAGTGTAGTCCAGGTAGCTGTGGGAGTCAGTGGGCTTGTAGTAAATATTGGTCGATAACCTATCCCCAGAGATGGAGACGGAGAAGTCGAGGAAGGGAAGGGAAGAGTCAGAGATGGACCATGTGAAGGTGAGGGAAGGGTGGAAATTGGAGGCAAAGTGAATGAAATTGTCAAGTTCGGGGCGAGAGCAGGAAACGGCACCGATACAGTCATCAATGTATCGGAAAAAGAGGTGAGGGAGGGGACCCGAGTAGGACTGGAACAAAGATTGTTCCACATAGCCCACGAAAAGGCAGGCATAGCTAGGACCCATGCGGGTACCCATGGCAACACCTTTGATTTGGAGGAAATGAGTGGAGTTAAAGGAGGTTTGCTAGTACTGTTCGGGGGGGTTTAAACTAACTTGGCAGGGAGATGGGATACAGAGTGGAGCTATAATAGGGGGTGATGTACAGCCAAATATAGAGGAAAAAACAAGTCAGTCTGGAAGGCAGAGCAAATATGTAACGGCACAAGGGAGTAGGGCAAGGCTGGATGGCATTTATTTTAATGCAAGGAGTCTTGTGAATAAGGTGGATGAACTGAAGTTGTTGATGAACACATGGGAGTATGATATTGTTGCTATCACGGAGACATGGTTGATGGAGGGGCAAGATTGGCAGCTCAATATTCCGGGGTATAGAATCTTCAGGCGAGACGGGGGGTGGGGGGGGGGTTAAAAAGAGGAGGGGGTGTCGCAATATTAATTAACGAGTCAATTACTGCTGTAAGGAGGGATGATATATTAACAGGTTCCTCTAATGAGGCCATATGGGTAGAACTTAAAAACAAAAAGGGGGCAAGCACTTTGCTGGGAGTGTACTATAGGCCCCCAAACAGTCAGGGGGAGATAGAGGAACAGATATGTAGGCAAATCTCAGAGAAGTGTGCAAATAATAGGGTAATAATAGTGGGGGATTTCAACTTCCCCAATATTAACTGGGACAGTCAGAGTGTGAAAGGCTTAGAGGGTGCAGAATTCTTAAAGTGCATCCAGGAGAGCTTTTTGAGCCAGCATGTAGAAAGTCCTACAAGAGAGGGGGGCGGTACTGGACCTAATTCTAGGGAATGTAGCCGGGCAAGTGGTAGAAGTGTTAGTAGCTGAGCACTTTGGTGACAGTGACCATAATTCGGTGAGATTTAAGGTAGTCATGGAAAAGGACAAGGATGGACCGGAAATAAAGATTCTAAATTGGGGGAAGGCCGATTTTAATATGATAAGGCAGGATCTGGCCAATGTGGACTGGGATCAGCTACTTGAAGGAAAATCCACATTGGAGCAATGGGAGTCTTTCAGAAAGGAAATTGAGAGAGTACAATGGCAACATGTTCCCGTAAAGGTCAAGGGTGGGACCAACAAGCCCAGGGAACCTTGGATGTCAAGGGATATACGCGAATGGATTAGGAAAAAAAGGGGGCTTTTGGCAGATACAAAGGACTAAAGACAGAGGAAGCCCTAGAGGAGTATAAAAAGTGCAGGGGGATACTTAAAAAAGAAATTAGGAGAGCGAGGAGGGGCCATGAAATAACACTGGCGAGCAATATAAAGGAAAATCCTAAGGTGTTTTATATAAGTACTAGCTGGGGGAGCCCGGCGGTGCCGAGGCTTTCTCGAGGGCATGTTGTTGTTGGAAGAGAGAGAGGGAGCGACTGGGGGGAAGAGAGAGAGGGAAGGAGAGAGAGAGAGGGAATGAGAGAGAGGGAAGGAGAGAGAGAGAGGGGGGGAAGGAGAGAGAGAGAGAGGGGGGGAAGGAGAGAGAGAGAGAGGGGGGGAAGGAGAGAGAGAGAGAGAGGGGGAAGGAGAGAGAGAGAGATGGAAGGAAAGAGAGAGAGAGATGGAAGGAGAGAGAGAGAGGGAAGGAGAGAGAGGGAAGGAGAAAGAGAGGGAAGGAGAGAGGGAGAGAGAGAGAGAGAGGGAAGGAGAGACAGATTGGGAGTCTGAGAGAGAGAGATGGAGAAGTGAAATCCCTGTTCTATGCGGACGACCTGGTTCTGCTGTCTCCCACAGAACAGGGATTACAGCAACAACTAGACCTACTCGACAAATACTGCCAAAATTGGGCTCTAACAGTAAATCTAAAGAAAACCAACATCATGATTTTTCAAAAAAGGCCCAGATGTCAGGAAAACAAATACCAGTTTACCCTCAGTGACACCACTATAGGACACACTATGAGCTACACCTACCTTGGTCTAACTATTACAGCATCAGGGAGCTTCAACATAGCAGTGAATGCACTAAAAGAAAAAGCCCGAAGAGTCCTATATGCAATAAAAAGAAAATTCTACAACATCCAAATCCCAATCAAAATCTGGCTCAAAATATTTGACAGCATAATCCTGCCCATTGCACTGTACGGTAGTGAAGTATGGGGCCCGCTAAATCACCAAAGCTACACTAAATGGGAAAAACACACAATAGAAGCCCTACATGCAGAATTCTGCCGAAGCATCCTTCGCATCCAAAGAAAAACGCCAACAAATGCATGCAGAGCCGTACTAGGCAGATACCCACTGATAATAAACATCCAAAAACGAGCACTAAACTTCCTAAATCACCTCAAATCTAGCTCCCCAGACACCCTTCATTTCAAAGCCTTTCAGACCCAAGAGCTAAACCCAGAAAAGAGTCCCCTGAGTCAGCTGCTACTGAAACTAAGTACTCAGCCGGACCCTGACCAGCCCCAGACCAACACAGCCGTCCAAACACCAATCCGAGTGAACCAAATCATTAAAAAATGCAAAGAAACCTACCTGGAACATTGGAACAAAATAACCGAAAGCCAAAGCAGATTAGAATGTTACCGGGCCCTAAAAAGAGAATATAAACTGGCAGACTACCTCACGACCATCAGAGACACAAAACAGAGACAGACCCTCACCAGGTACAGACTAAGCGACCACCAACTGGAAATTGAAAAAGGCAGATACAAGAAATCCTGGCAGCCTAGAGAGAATAGAATATGCGATCAATGTCTGGCCGGCGAGGTTGAAACAGAAATGCATTTCCTCCTAAAATGCGAAAAATTCAACACATCAAGAAACATATTATTCAACAAGCTAAGCCAAACAACCCCAGATTTCAAGGAATTGGATGACCTGTCAAAATTGAGATTAGTCCTGGGAGAAGGAGACAGACCATACCTTGGGGCCAAATATGTAACAACATGTCACAACCTGAGGACTGTTTAAAATTAAGACTGTTTAAAATTAATATTGAACGTACCAAATGAAGTACAAAGACTGTTTAAAATTAATATTGTTTAAAAGTAATATTGTATGTACCCAACAAATGTCAAATCGATTGACACCTACAGAATGTTTGAAAATGTACCTTTTTGCTATGTAAGCTTTGGCAATATGGTTCTCTGTAAACTTTCATGCCAATAAAGCATTTGAATTTGAAAAATTTGATTGGGAGTGTGAGAGAGAGAGACTGGGAGTGAGAGAGATTGGGAATGTGTGAGAGAGAGAGACTGGGAGTGTGAGAGAGAGAGACTGGGAGTGTGAGAGAGAGAGACTGGGAGTGTGAGAGAGAGAGACTGGGAGTGTGAGAGAGAGACTGGGAGTGTGAGAGAGAGAGCGACTGAGGGGTGAGAGAGAGAGATGTGGAGAGAGAGAGAGGGAGAGACTGGGGAGATAGAGAGAGAGACTGAGGGGGGAGAGAGAGAGAGACTGAGGGGGGAGAGACAGAGCGACTGAGGGAGAGAGAGAGAGAGAGAGACGGGGGAGAGAGAGGAGAGAGACTTTTTCGAGGGCATGTTGTTGTTGGAAGAGAGAGAGCGAGTGGGGGGGGGGAAGAGAGAGAGAGAGAGAGCGAGTGGGGGGGGCGGTGCAGAGGCTTTTTTGAGGGCATGTTGTTGGAAGAGAGAGAGGGAGCGACTGGGGGGAGAAATGTGCCAGAGGACTGGAGAACAGCTAACGTAGTACCATTATTCAAGAAGGGTAGTAGGGATAAGCCAGGGAATTATAGGCCAGTGAGCCTAACATCAGTGGTAGGGAAATTATTGGAAAAAATTCTGAGTGACAGAATTAGTCTCCACTTGGAGAGGCAAGAATTAATTAGGGATAGCCAGCATGGCTTTGTCAAGGGAAGATCATGTCTGACCAATTTGATTGAATTTTTCGAGGGGGTGACTAGGTGTGTGGATGAGGGTAGTGCAGTGGATAAGGCTTTTGATAAAGTCCCGCATAGGAGACTGGTCAGGAAGGTAAGAGCCCATGGGATCCAGGGTGCCTTGGCACATTGGATCCAAAACTGGCTTAGTGGCAGAAGGCAGAGGGTGATGGTGGACGGTTGTTTTTGTGACTGGAAGCCTGTGTCCAGTGGGGTACCGCAGTGATCGGTGGTGGGTCCCTTGCTGTTTGTGGTCTACATTAATGATTTGGATGTGAATGTAAAAGGTATAATCAGTAAGTTCGCAGATGACATGAAAATTGGTGGGGTGGTAAATAGCGAGGAGGGAAGCCTCAGGCTACAGGACGATATAGATGGGTTGGTCAGATGGGCGGAACAGTGGCAAATGGAATTTAACCCTGAAAAGTGTGAGGTGATGCATTTTGGACGGACTAACAAGGCAAGGGAATACACAATGAATGGTAAGACCCTAGGAAAGACAGAGGATCAGAGGGACCTTGGTGTGCATGTACATAGATCCCTGAAGGCAGCAGAACAGGTGGATAAGGTGGTTAAAAAGGCATATGGGATTTTTTTATTCATTGATGGGATGTGGGCGTTGCTGGCTGGCTAGGCCCGCATTTAGTGCCCATCCCTAATTGCCCTTGAGAAGATGGTGGTGAGCCGCCTTCTTGAACCGCTGCAATCCATATGGTGTAGATACTTGCCTTCATTAGCCGAGGCATAGAATATAAGAGCAGGGAGGTTATGATGGAGGTGTACAAAACGCTGGTAAGGCCACAGCTGGAGTACTGTGTGCAGTTCTGGTCGCCACACTATAGGAAGGATGTGATTGCTTTGGAGAGGGTGCAGAGGAGATTCACCAGGATGTTACCTGGGCTGGAGCACTTCAACTATGAAGAAAGACTGGACAGGCTGGGGTTGTTTTCCTTGGAGCAGAGAAGGCTGAGGGGGGGGGACCTGATTGAGGTGTACAAAATTATGAGGGGCATAGATAGGGTAGATAGAAAGGAACTTTTCCCCTTAGTAGAGGGGTCAATAACAAGGGGGCATAGATTCAAGGTAAGGGGCAGGAGATTTAGAGGGGATTTGAGGAAAAACTTTTTCACCCAGAGGGTGGTTGGAATCTGGAACTCACAGCCTGAAAGGGTGGTAGAGGCAGGAACCCTCACAACATTCAAGAAGCTATTTGGATGAGCACTTGAAATGCCATTGTATACAAGGCTACGGACCAAATGCTGGAAAATGGGAGTAGAATAGACAGGGCTTGATGGCCGGCGTGGACGCGATGGGCCGAAGAGCCTCTTTCTGTGCTGTATGACTCTATGACTTCTACCACCCTTTGTGTGTAGAAGTGTTTCCTGACTTCACTCCTGAAAGGTCTGGCTCTAGTTTTATAAATGTAAGGTGGTGTTATCCCCGTTGATACTCTGTGCTCGAGTGCCCTTTCCTGGGAACTCATTACTCTGGGTGAAAGAGTTGCTCCTTACTTCCCTTGTTACTCCTGAGAAAGTTGCGCAGGAGAATGGGGTCCTACCCTCGGTGTGTGTGGCACTGCTCTGGCACACACTCCTGTTGAACATGATGGCACTGACCTCATTAGCAACACTCACCTTGGCACACTTCCCTCTTTCGTGTTGTGGCACTGGGGCCATCAGGAGCACACACCCTGGCCTGCACTCCTGCTTGGTGACAGGAATAGGTTATTAGACCCCAGTGGGGTCAGTACCTGGGATACAGACAGCAACAATATGAATGTCTTTCTATTCCTGTTTCTGATGAATACAGTTGCAGGCAGTTAATCAATGTTGTGATGGAGACTATAAGCCTTAAAGAGGAAATTTCTGTATTCGATTCATGTATATGACTTTATATAACGTGGCATGAATTAAAGGTGGGCTTCAGATTAGCTGCTTCGTTGAAGAAATTTTTTGTCTTGATCAAGAAGTAGCCAATATACAAAATCACCTGGGGATAACTCTCTCTCTCTCTCTCCCCCAGCTAATTTTCGTAGTTTGTTGGTGTTACGTATGTTGATAAATTAACATCATCAGTATCCACACCTGCTGGATACTCGCACTCGCCACACGTCCTGGCAGCTGGTCCCAGGGGCCGACCACTCTACGAAAAGGACTTCCTGCCACCCAACTTGTATCTTAGAATCTTACAGCACAGAAGGAGGCCATTCGGCCCATCGTGCCAGTGCCGGCTCTTTGAAAGATCTCTCCAATTAGTCCCACTCCCCTGCCCTTTCCCCATAGCCCGGAAAATGTTTATCCATCTCCCTTTTGAAAGTTATTATTGAATCTGCTTCCACCTCTTCTCTGAGGAGAACAACCCCAGCTTCTCCAGTCTCTCCATATAACTGAAGCCCCTCATCCCTGGTACCATTCTAGTAAAAATCTCTGCACCGGGATAGGAATAGGGCCACTGAGGGATGGACAGGATAATACCACAGGCAGTGATAGAGAGATGGCAGAAATATTAAATCATTAATTTGCTTCAGTATTTACCAGGGAGATAGAACAGGTGGACATGACATTGGACCATGAGATTAGTAATGAAATAACTGCATTTAAAATAAAAAGAGATATATTAATAAACTAACCAAACTCAAAGAGGAAAAACCCCTGGTGCGGCGCGCGCATTTAAAAAGAATCTAGGGTAGAGATAGCAGAGGCATTACTACACATATTTACTAATTCATTAGAAAAAGGTATAGTGCCAGAGGACTGGCGGATAGCTAACGTAATACCGATATTTAAGAAGGGAAATAGAACATGTCCAGGGAACTATAGACCAGTCAGCTTAACATCAGTAGTAGGAAAAATAATGGAATCCCTACTAAAGGAGAAAATAGAAGAGCATCTAAAATCCAAGAATATAATACTGAATAGACAGTATGGATTTCAAAAGGGAAAGTCTTGCTTGAGCAACCTCTTTGAATTTTTTGAAGAGGTAACAGAGAGACTAGACAAGGGTAATGTAGTAGATGTAATTTATCTAGATTTTCTAAAGGCCTTTGATAAGGTACCATTAATGAATAAGGTCAGAGAATGCAGAATCAGGGGGCAAGTAGCAGAATGGATAGCTACTTGGCTTCAAGGCAGAGAGTCGGGGTAAAAGGACTGGGACCACTGTTGTTCACAATTTATATTAACGATTTGGACTTTGGAATCAAAAACACAATTTCTAAATTTGCGGATGACACCAATTTGGGCGGGGGGGATTGTTAATACTGAGGAGGACTGCAACAAATTACAGGAGGACATTAATAAAGTAGCAGAATGGTCATATAATTGGCAAATGAAGTTCAATACATAAATGTGAGGTATTACATTTTGGTAGGACGAATAGGGAGATCACATTACTTGGAGGGTGCGAGTCTCGGTGGGGTAGAGGAACAAAGGGATCGCGGAGTACAAATACACAAATCACTAAAAGTAGTGACGCAGGTTAACAAGGCCATAAAACAAAGCAAACCAGGCACTGGGGTTTATTTCTAGAGGGATAGAATTGAAAAGTAGTGAAGTTATGCTAAACCTGTATCGAACCTTGGTTAGACCACACTTGGAGTACTGTGTACAGTTCTGGTCGCCATATTATAAAAAGGATATAGAGGCACTGGAGAGGGTGCAGAGAAGATTTACAAGGATGATACCAGAAATGCGAGGATATACATATCAGGAAAGGCTGAACAGGCTGGGTCTCTTTTCTCTTGAAAACAGAAGGCTGAGGGGTGACCTAATAGAGGTCTTTAAAATGATGAAAGGTTTTGATAGAGTGGATACAGAGAGAATGTTTCCACTTGTGGGGAAGAGCATAACTAGAGGCCGTCAATATAAGATAGTCACCAAGAAATCCAATAGGGAATTCAGAAGAAACTTCTTTACCCAGAGAGTGGTGAGAATGTGGAACTCGCTACCACAGGGAGTGGCTGAAGCGAATAGTATCGATGCATTTAAGGAGAGGCTGGACAGGCATATGAGGGAGAAGGGGGATAGAGGGTTACGCTGATAGAGTTAGATGAGAAAAGACAGGAGGAGGCTCGAGTGGAGCATAAACGCTGGCATGGACTGGGCTGAATGGCCTGTTTCTGTGCCGTATATCCGATGTAATCCTCTCCAAGGCCTTGACATCCTTCCTAAAGTGTGGTCCCCAGAATTGTCCACGATTCTCCAGCTGAGGCTTAAGCAGTGATTTATAAAGGTTTAATATAACTTCCTTGCCCTCAGTTCTCCCCTGGTTATCCAGCTAGCCATTGTCCCCTGACTCTGCATTCTCTGACCTTATTCATTCGTGGTACCTTATCCACAGACAGAACCTATTCCCTTCATTATTTTAAAGACCTCACTCAAGTCCCCTCCTAGTCTACACTCTTGCAAAGTAAGAAGTCCCAGCTCTCAGCCTGTGCTGATAACTAAGGGCCCCTTAACCTCGGTGTCAATCGAGTGGCTCTTCTGTGAAGTGTGTCCCGGCCTCGATAGCCGTATGTGAGGGGCCCAAACCTGGACTCGGAGTTCTAGATGTGGGCCGACCAAGGCCTTGTACAAGGAGAGGATTGTACTGCTAATTGAAGATTTAATTATCCTAGATATACATCCTAACACTCCCTTTACTTGGGCAACAGAACCCACATCCGCCCGAAGACTCTTCCTATCCAAGGTGCTAATTGTCACTCGTATCTGTGTGTAATTAGCGCTCTTGTGTGTCGTTTCCCCCCCTCCCCTGCCCCCGGTGCCTTCATCCAGACCGTTACCATCGCCGGTGAAGATGGACGGCACCGACACTGACCACTGTTGAACTCCACCAGTGTCTGCTCCCCACACGCGGCTCCGTCCATTAACAACTGCCCTGTGTCTGTGCGAACACAGCAATTCACTGTCCAGCCCAAGAACGTCGCACCCTTCTGCCACTGGAAGCTCTTTCCCCTTATTTACTCTATCAAAACCCTTCATGATTCATGTCTGTGATTGCGTTACTTGGGGTTCTCCAATGTTCCACATTCAGGCAGCTGTCACTCAGAATCCAGCTGACTTAAATGCGTTTCTCCCTCCAGTGAGGACGAATGTTTCCTCTACGGGGTCTTCAACGGATACGACGGAAGTCGAGTCTCGAAGTTTGTGACACAGAGGCTGACGGCAGAGCTGTTGCTGGGACAGCTGACACTGAGTCACAATGACGCTGATGTACGCAAGGTGCTATTGCAGGTATTGTGACCTCTTCACGGTGTCAGGGGAGCCTAGACAAACAGGCACATTAATCTGGTCACCGGGGCCTACATTAAACCCACTGACTGGGTTAAATAACCTGGCCACGGGAGTTTAATATAACACCCAGGGCAGGAACAGCACGGGTTAGATACAGAGTAAAGCTCCCTCTACACTGTCCCATCAAACATTCCCAGGGCAGGTACAGCACGGGTTAGATACAGAGTAAAGCTCCCTCTACACTGTCCCATCAAACACACCCAGGGCAGGTACAGCACAGGGTTAGATGCTGAGTAAAGCTCTCTCTACACTGTCCCATCAAACACACCCAGGGCAGGTACAGAACAGGGTTAGATACAGAGTAAAGCTCCCTCTACACTGTCCCATCAAACACTCCCAGGGCAGGTACAGCACAGGTTAGATACAGAGTAAAGCTCCCTCTACACTGTCCCATCAAACACTCCCAGGGCAGGTACAGCACGGGTTAGATACAGAGTAAAGCTCCCTCTACACTGTCCCATCAAACACTCACAGGGCAGGTACAGCACGGGGTTAGATACAGAGTAAAGTTCCCTCTACACTGTCCCATCAAACACTCCCAGGGCAGGTACAGCACGGGTTAGATACAGAGTAAAGCTCCCTCTACACTGTCCCATCAAACACTTCCAGGACAGGTACAGCACGGGGTTCGATACAGAGTAAAGCTCCCTCTACACTGTCCCATCAAACACTCCCAGGGCAGGTACAGCACGGGTTAGATACAGAGTAAAGCTCCCTCTACACTGTCCCATCAAACACTCCCAGGACAGCTACAGCACGGGTTAGATACAGAGTAAAGCTCCCTCTACACTGTCCCATCAAACACACCCAGGACAGGTACAGCACGGGTTAGATACAGAGTAAAGCTCCCTCCCATTCAGTGTACCATTCGTCCAAGCTCAGGTGGGTGCCAGTGTGCACAATGTGACATTTCCCACGCTGCCATCCTGAGGTCTCTGAGTGAGACTGCTCGTTCGTTGCTGAGTTGTGAGCCCCTGTCTGTGCCGGAGTGATGAAAGCTGCTCCAGATGTATGTGCCATGGGATCCTTGCAGCCGGCAGCGTTGAAAGGAGTGGGTGAGTGGCCGCACAGTCTGAGGCCTGTTTGTTCTCTTCTCCACAGGCCTTTGACGTGGTGGAACGCAGTTTCTTTGAATCAATCGATGACTCTCTGGCAGAAAAGGCCAACCTGCAGGCTCAGCTTCCTGAAGTAAATCGCAACGTGTGTGTTTATTGATGTATCCATCTGTGTATCACTTAACATCGGCCTGTTGGGACAATGTCAATTGTCTGTTCACGATGTGTTGGTATCACATCACATGATTGTCAGATAGTCACAAGTCCGCCATTCAGTGCACAGCGAGTTCCTGATCGCGGCCTGGGAGATAGCAAGGAGAATTTGACTCCTTCTTGGCCTATTTATAGCAGTTGGACCATGCAGCTTTAAGAGGGCGGAGAAGTTTAATCTTAGCACCATCTCTCTCAACCCATCCACTGCCTCTGATTTGTCACATGAGAACATAAGTAAGAGCAGGAGTTGGCCATACGGCCCCTCGAGCCTGCTCCGCCATTCAATAAGATCATGGCTGATCATCGACCTCAACTCCACTTTCCCTCGATTCCCCTAGGGTCCATAAATCTATCGATCTCAGCCTTGAATATACTCAAAGACTCAGCATTCACAGCCCTCTGGGGCAGAGAATTCCAAAGATTCACAACCTTCTGAGTGAAGAAATTCCTCCTCATCTCGGTCTTAAATGACCGACCCCTTATCCTGAGACTATGACCCCTAGTTCTAGACTCTCCAGCCAGGGGGAAACAACCTCTCAGCATCTACCCTGTCAATCCCCCTCAGAATCTTGTATGTTTCAATGAGATCACGTCTCATTCTTCTAAACTCCAGAGAGTATCGGCCCATTCTACTCAATCTCTCCTCATAGGACAGCCCTCTCATCCCAGGAATCAATCTAGTGAACCTTCGTTGCATCGCCTCCAAGGCAAGTATATCCTTCCTTAGATAAGGAGACCAGAACTGTGCACAGTACTCCAGGTGTGGTCTCACCAAGGCCCTGTACAATTGTAGCAAGACTTCCTCACTCTTATACTCCAACCCCCTTGCAATAAAGGCCAACATGCCATTTGCCTTCCTTTATTTATTATCTTAATGGCAAGAAACTGGAAAGTACTGTCGTACAAAGGGATCTGGGGGTCCTGGTGCACGAAGCTCAAAAAGTTAGTATGCAGGTGCAGCAAGTGATCAAGAAGGCCAATGGAATGTTGGCATTTATTGCTAGGGGAATAGAATATAAAAACAGGGAGGTATTGTTGCAGTTGTACAAGGTATTGGTGAGACCGCACCTGGAATACTGCGTACAGTTTCGGTGTCCATACTTAAGAAAAGACATACTTGCTCTCGAGTCAGTACAAAGAAGGTTCACTCGGTTAATCCCGGGGATGAGGGGGTGGACATATGAGGAGAGGTTGAGTAGGTTGGGACTCATTGGAGTTCAGAAGAATGAGAGGCGATCTTATTGAAACATATAAGATTGTGAAGGGGCTTGATCGGGTGGATGCGGTGAGGATGTTCCCGATGATGGGTGAAACTAGAACTAGGGGGCATAATCTTAGAATAAGGGGCTGTTCTTTCAAAACTGAGATGAGGAGAAACCTCTTCACTCAGAGGGTAGTAGGTCTGGAATTTGCTGCCCCAGAAAGCTGTGGAAGCTACATCATTAAATAAATTTAAAACAGAAATAGATAGTTTCCTAGAAGTAAAGGGAATTAGGGGTTACGGGGAGCGGGCAGGAAATTGGACATGAGTCTAGGTTCGGAACGGTCATGGCCCTGTGGGTAGCGGAGTGGGCCCAGGGGCCGTGTAGCCTGATCCTGCTCCTATTTCTTGTGTTCTAAATCTGTGTTAGATTTCAGGAGATGGTTTTATTCCTGTTCCTGGCTGGGGTGGAGATATCACCTTTTACAGAAGGTAAGTACTGTAGAAAATATAGGGACAGAGTGATCTCCTGGACGAGTTTCGATCGCCGAGATGGGTCGGAGAGGAATTTCCCAGATTTTTTTCTCCCAAATTGGCCATTGGGATTTTTATCTGGTTTTTCGCCTCTCCTGGGAGATCACATGGGTTCGGGTGGGTTGTAGAGTGATAGTAGATTTGAGGTTAGGATCAGATCAGCCATGATCTTATTGAATGGTGGAGCAGGCTCGAGGGGCCGATTGGCCTACTCCTGCTCCTATTTCTTATGTTCTTATCTGGTCATTGTTTGATTGCTGTTTGTGGGAGCTTGCTGTGCACGGATTGCCTGCCGTGTTTCCCACATCGCAGCGGTGGCTGGGCTTCGGGAGAGCCTCGTTGGCTTTGGGTAGTCCCGAACTAATGTGGATAATTCTGGCTGGTGATATTTTTTGACGCTCCCTGGCCACAGATCTCACTTCCTGTGTTGAAATTTTATTTAACAAATTAAACACAAGTTACGACACGACAACCAGCCGCTCGGCCCAACCAGTCCATGTTGTTTATCCTCCACACGGGCACTATCCAAACCCCATGTACCTGCCCCCCCTCCCAAATCCCTTCATCTCCCTTCCGTTCAATCAACTGTTCACCACATTCTTAACCATCAACATTACCTCGGCTTCAATTCCTCCCGCTGGCTGTGCATTCCTCAGCCTCTCATTAACATTCAAAGCCTGCGATCGCCGGCCCTGCCCCTCCCCCCAACCGCTCCCCGCCCCTCCCCCAACCGCCCTTCCGCCCCCACCCCCCCACCCCCGCCCCTCCCCTAACCCCCACTCCCCACCCCTCCCTCACCCAACCCCCACTCCCCGCCCCTCCCCCAACCCCCACTCCCCACCCCTCCCCTCTCCTCCACCTCGCCCCTCTCCGGGCCACTCTGTCCATGTTTGTGTTGTAACTGGTATCTCGTTCTTGCCCCTCAGGGTGTTCCTCACTCCCAGCTTCCGCAGCAGTACCAGAAACTCCTGGAGAAACTGAGTAAAGTTGAACAGGAGATTGCAGGAGGAACAACTGCCATCGTTGCTCTCATTCTCAACAACAAACTCTACATCGCCAACATAGGTAATCTACTGCCCAGTGCTCAGCAACACCACATGGTCCAGCTCTTCTGTTGGATTCCCAGCATTGCCCATCACTCCAGCCCCGCTAGCCCAGAGCTCCGATCACTCCCAGCATTGCCCATCACTCCAGCCCCGCTAGCCCAGAGCTCCCCTCACTCCCAGCATTACTGATCACTCCAGCCCCGCTAGCCCAGAGCTCCGATCACTCCCAGCATTGCCGATCACTCCAGCCCCGCTAGCCCAGAGCTCCGATCACTCCCAGCATTACTGATCACTCCAGCCCCGCCAGCCCAGAGCTCCGATCACTCCCAGCATTGCCGATCACTCCAGCCCCGCTAGCCCAGAGCTCCGATCACTCCCAGCATTGCCCATCACTCCAGCCCCGCTAGCCCAGAGCTCCGATCACTCCCAGCATTGCTGATCACTCCAGCCCCGCTAGCCCAGAGCTCCCCTCACTCCCAGCATTGCTCATCACTCCAGCCCCGCTAGCCCAGAGCTCCCCTCACTCCCAGCATTACTGATCACTCCAGCCCCGCCAGCCCAGAGCTCCGATCACTCCCAGCATTGCCGATCACTCCAGCCCCGCTAGCCCAGAGCTCCGATCACTCCCAGCATTGCCCATCACTCCAGCCCCACTAGCCCAGAGCTCCGATCACTCCCAGAACCACCGCTGCCTGTCACTCCAGATCCTCCCCCCACCCCCCAGTATTTAAACGTTATGATGCTCTCCGAGAGGCTACTGTACGCAGCAGCGAGGCAGCGAGAGTTCTGCCTCCTATCAGGTAGGGCCCTTGGGGCTGGTACCTCCTGTAACCAGGGGGAGTGAGCCTTGTTTGTCGTCTCTATGATGGGGTGGAGCACAGCTTGTTTGCTGCCTCTCTTGGGAACCTGTGCCACATGTGCTGGTCTTCCTGGGCTCAGCACTGCCAGTACTGTTGAACTGTGTAAGTGGCCTGCTCTGTACCGGGTGTGGGTTCAGGAGGCAGCGTTCTACAAATCGCTGTGTGCCGCACCATTCCGCCCCACCAGAAGGCCAGCTGTGTTCCGTGCCCCCCCCCCCCCCCCCGGGTACCCTGCCCGCTCCGCCGGCAGACCGTGCCCCCTGGCGCCCTCCGAGGGCCCCCTACCCGTCTCTCCTCCCCCCCCCCCCCCCCCCCCAAAGCTGGGATCCAGTGCCAAGTGTTGAAGCGATGTGATGTGCGGGTTGTGACTGCTGCCCTGTTGCTGTTGGCAGGCACCAGCCGGGCATTGCTGTGTAAATCCACCGCGGACGGGCAGCTCCAGGTGACTCAGGTCAGCATCGACCACACGACGGACAACGAGGACGAGCTCTTCCGCCTGTCGCAGCTGGGTGAGTGACAGTGGCCTGGCCCAGGCCTCCGGTGAGTGACGGTGGCCTGGCCCAGGCCTCCGGTGAGTGACGGTGGCCTGGCCCAGGCCTCCGGTGAGTGACGGTGGCCTGGCCCAGGCCTCCTCCGGTGAGTGACGGTGGCCTGGCCCAGGCCTCCTCCGGTGAGTGACGGTGGCCTGGCCCAGGCCTCCGGTGAGTGACGGTGGCCTGGCCCAGGCCTCCTCCGGTGAGTGACGGTGGCCTGGCCCAGGCCTCCGGTGAGTGACGGTGGCCTGGCCCAGGCCTCCTCCGGTGAGTGACGGTGGCCTGGCCCAGGCCTCCGGTGAGTGACGGTGGCCTGGCCCAGGCCTCCGGTGAGTGGATGTCCAGTGAACACGTGGGGCTCAGACTCTCGTACAGGGGCCGGGGGTGGGGGCAGCTCTGCCGAATGGTCTCGTAAAGGGACGTGTCCCAGGGACTTAACCCATCTGTAGGTCTGCTTTATAACCCGGCGGCTGGTGTCTGCTGCAATTCAAGGTGGCGGGGACCATCTTTTTATAATTCTCTGGTTGAATCTGCGGCATGAGGAAGCCCTTCATGGCGTGAGGCGGCTTTGAGTGGGTGCACATTCTCTGATCAACGCTCGGGCTCTTGTCTTGACTCCGGGACTGTAAATAAAGTCCTGCTAAAGCCAGCAGGAGGAAAGGGGTGTCGGTGCCTCGCTCAGCCCTCGGCTCATGGAGGCTGCAGATGTTTCTGACTGGGCTGGAATCTTTCCCTTTGAAGTTTCTCTCTTTGAGCAGTAGTATAATGTAAATTGCAGTCAAAATAAAGCCTTACCACATGTTTTGAACCACCAAAACTATACAACCTAACACTCTTTATGAAACACAAAAGCTTCCTTAAATCTTCCATTTCTTCGGGGGCACAATCGTCAATTAAAATGAAGCTACAGTATATTTAACAACTATATTCACGCTCTCGTAACTCCCAGTGCTGGAGACTCACTGGTCAGTGTGACTCTGTCCCAGTGCTGGAGACTCACTGGTCAGTGTGACCCTGTCCCAGTGCTGGAGACTCACTGGTCAGTGTGACTGTCCCAGTGCTGGAGACTCACTGGTCAGTGTGACTCTGTCCCAGTGCTGGAGACTCACTGGTCAGTGTGACTCTGTCCCAGTGCTGGAGACTCACTGGTCAGTGTGACTCTGTCCCAGTGCTGGAGACTCACTGGCCAGTGTGACCCTGTCCCAGTGCTGGAGACTCACTGGTCAGTGTGACTCTGTCCCAGTGCTGGAGACTCACTGGTCAGTGTGTGACCCTGTCCCAGTGCTGGAGACTCACTGGTCAGTGTGACTCTGTCCCAGTGCTGGAGACTCACTGGTCAGTGTGTGACCCTGTCCCAGTGCTGGAGACTCACTGGTCAGTGTGACCCTGTCCCAGTGCTGGAGACTCACTGGTCAGTGTGACTCTGTCCCAGTGCTGGAGACTCACTGGTCAGTGTGTGACCCTGTCCCAGTGCTGGAGACTCACTGGTCAGTGTGACTCTGTCCCAGTGCTGGAGACTCACTGGTCAGTGTGTGACCCTGTCCCAGTGCTGGAGACTCACTGGTCAGTGTGACTCTGTCCCAGTGCTGGAGACTCACTGGTCAGCGTGTGACTCTGTCCCAGTGCTGGAGACTCACTGGTCAGTGTGACCCTGTCCCAGTGCTGGAGACTCACTGGTCAGTGTGACCCTGTCCCAGTGCTGGAGACTCATTGGTCAGTGTGACTCTGTCCCAGTGCTGGAGACTCACTGGTCAGTGTGACCCTGTCCCAGTGCTGGAGACTCACTGGTCAGTGTGACTCTGTCCCAGTGCTGGAGACTCATTGGTCAGTGTGACTCTGTCCCAGTGCGGGAGACTCACTGGTCAGTGTGACTCTGTCCCAGTGCTGGAGACTCACTGGTCAGTGTGACCCTGTCCCAGTGCTGGAGACTCACTGGTCAGTGTGACTCTGTCCCAGTGCTGGAGACTCATTGGTCAGTGTGACTCTGTCCCAGTGCTGGAGACTCACTGGTCAGTGTGACTCTGTCCCAGTGCTGGAGACTCACTGGTCAGTGTGACCCTGTCCCAGCGCTGGAGACTCACTGGTCAGTGTGACTCTGTCCCAGTGCTGGAGACTCACTGGTCAGTGTGACTCTGTCCCAGCGCTGGAGACTCACTGGTCAGTGTGACTCTGTCCCAGTGCTGGAGACTCACTGGTCAGTGTGACTCTGTCCCAGTGCTGGAGACTCACTGGTCAGTGTGACTCTGTCCCAGTGCTGGAGACTCACTGGTCAGTGTGACCCTGTCCCAGTGCTGGAGACTCACTGGTCAGTGTGACTCTGTCCCAGTGCTGGAGACTCACTGGTCAGTGTGACTCTGTCCCAGTGCTGGAGACTCACTGGTCAGTGTGACTCTGTCCCAGTGCTGGAGACTCACTGGTCAGCGTGTGACTCTGTCCCAGTGCTGGAGACTCACTGGTCAGTGTGACCCTGTCCCAGTGCTGGAGACTCACTGGTCAGTGTGACCCTGTCCCAGTGCTGGAGACTCATTGGTCAGTGTGACTCTGTCCCAGTGCTGGAGACTCACTGGTCAGTGTGACCCTGTCCCAGTGCTGGAGACTCACTGGTCAGTGTGACTCTGTCCCAGTGCTGGAGACTCATTGGTCAGTGTGACTCTGTCCCAGTGCGGGAGACTCACTGGTCAGTGTGACTCTGTCCCAGTGCTGGAGACTCACTGGTCAGTGTGACCCTGTCCCAGTGCTGGAGACTCACTGGTCAGTGTGTGACTCTGTCCCAGTGCTGGAGACTCACTGGTCAGTGTGACTCTGTCCCAGTGCTGGAGACTCACTGGTCAGTGTGACTCTGTCCCAGTGCTGGAGACTCACTGGTCAGTGTGACTCTGTCCCAGTGCTGGAGACTCACTGGTCAGTGTGACTCTGTCCCAGTGCTGGAGACTCACTGGTCAGTGTGACTCTGTCCCAGTGCTGGAGACTCATTGGTCAGTGTGACTCTGTCCCAGTGCTGGAGACTCACTGGTCAGTGTGACTCTGTCCCAGTGCTGGAGACTCACTGGTCAGTGTGACCCTGTCCCAGCGCTGGAGACTCACTGGTCAGTGTGACTCTGTCCCAGTGCTGGAGACTCACTGGTCAGTGTGACTCTGTCCCAGTGCTGGAGACTCACTGGTCAGTGTGACTCTGTCCCAGTGCTGGAGACTCACTGGTCAGTGTGACTCTGTCCCAGTGCTGGAGACTCACTGGTCAGTGTGACTCTGTCCCAGTGCTGGAGACTCACTGGTCAGTGTGACCCTGTCCCAGTGCTGGAGACTCACTGGTCAGTGTGACTCTGTCCCAGTGCTGGAGACTCACTGGTCAGTGTGACTCTGTCCCAGTGCTGGAGACTCACTGGTCAGTGTGACTCTGTCCCAGTGCTGGAGACTCACTGGTCAGTGTGACTCTGTCCCAGTGCTGGAGACTCACTGGTCAGTGTGACCCTGTCCCAGTGCTGGAGACTCACTGGTCAGTGTGACTCTGTCCCAGTGCTGGAGACTCACTGGTCAGTGTGACTCTGTCCCAGTGCTGGAGACTCACTGGTCAGTGTGACTCTGTCCCAGTGCTGGAGACTCACTGGTCAGTGTGACCCTGTCCCAGTGCTGGAGACTCACTGGTCAGTGTGACTCTGTCCCAGTGCTGGAGACTCACTGGTCAGTGTGACTCTGTCCCAGTGCTGGAGACTCACTGGTCAGTGTGACCCTGTCCCAGTGCTGGAGACTCACTGGTCAGTGTGACCCTGTCCCAGTGCTGGAGACTCACTGGTCAGTGTGACTCTGTCCCAGTGCTGGAGACTCACTGGTCAGTGTGACTCTGTCCCAGTGCTGGAGACTCACTGGTCAGTGTGACTCTGTCCCAGTGCTGGAGACTCACTGGTCAGTGTGACCCTGTCCCAGTGCTGGAGACTCACTGGTCAGTGTGACTCTGTCCCAGTGCTGGAGACTCACTGGTCAGTGTGACTCTGTCCCAGTGCTGGAGACTCACTGGTCAGTGTGACCCTGTCCCAGTGCTGGAGACTCACTGGTCAGTGTGACTCTGTCCCAGTGCTGGAGACTCACTGGTCAGTGTGACTCTGTCCCAGTGCTGGAGACTCACTGGTCAGTGTGACTCTGTCCCAGTGCTGGAGACTCACTGGTCAGTGTGACTCTGTCCCAGTGCTGGAGACTCACTGGTCAGTGTGACTCTGTCCCAGTGCTGGAGACTCACTGGTCAGTGTGACCCTGTCCCAGTGCTGGAGACTCACTGGTCAGTGTGATAGATGTTTGATTTGTTGCCTTGTGCTTTTCCACTAGGTCTAGATGCAGCAAAAATAAAACAAATTGGGGTTATTGGAGGTCACGACAGCAGTCGCAGGATTGGTGATTACAGAATGAAATATTGTTTCAGCGATGTGGAAATGCTGAGGTAAGGAAGCACTATTTTTATGGCAGTCTTGGATTTAGCAGATCATGAGAGCCTTGCCCAGCCTCGATTATTCCAACGCTTTCCTGGCCAGCCACCCACCGTGACCTTCAACCCATCCTGTAAACTGGGCTTCCCGTGCCCTAACTCGCACCGAGTCCTGTTCACCCATCAGCCTGTGCTCGCTGACCTACGTCGGCAACTCCTTGCTTTTACAATTCTCATGCTTGTTTTCCAATCCCTCCATGGCCTCACCCCTCCATCTCTGTAACCTCACCAGCCCACAACACCTTAAATGTAGTGAAACCTCACAAGGCGCTTCACAGGTGTACCCAGTACTGACCCCGCTGTTCCTGGTGTACCCGGTACTGACCGTGTTGTTCCTGGTGTACCCAGTACTGACCCCGCTGTTCCTGGTGTACCCGGTACTGACCGTGCTGTTCCTGGTGTACCCAGTACTGACCCCGCTGTTCCTGGTGTACCCGGTACTGACTGCTGTTCCTGGTGTACCCAGTACTGACCGTGTTGTTCCTGGTGTACCCGGTACTGACCGTGTTGTTCCTGGTGTACCCGGTACTGACTGTGCTGTTCCTGGTGTACCCAGTACTGACCGTGTTGTTCCTGGTGTACCCGGTACTGACCCCGCTGTTCCTGGTGTACCCGGTACTGACCGTGCTGTTCCTGGTGTACCCAGTACTGACCGTGCTGTTCCTGGTGTACCCGGTATTGACCGTGCTGTTCCTGGTGTACCCGGTACTGACCCCGCTGTTCCTGGTGTACCCGGTACTGACTGTGCTGTTCCTGGTGTACCCAGTACTGACCGTGTTGTTCCTGGTGTACCCAGTACTGACCGTGTTGTTCCTGGTGTACCCGGTACTGACCCCGCTGTTCCTGGTGTACCCGGTACTGACCCCGCTGTTCCTGGTGTACCCGGTACTGACCGTGCTGTTCCTGGTGTACCCGGTACTGACCGTGCTGTTCCTGGTGTACCCGGTACTGACCGTGCTGTTCCTGGTGTACCCGGTACTGACCGTGCTGTTCCTGGTGTACCCGGCACTGACCCCGCTGTTCCTGGTGTACCCAGTGCTGACCGTGCTGTTCCTGGTGTACCCGGTACTGACCCCGCTGTTCCTGGTGTACCCAGTACTGACCGTGTTGTTCCTGGTGTACCTGGTACTGACCGTGCTGTTCCTGGTGTATCCAGTACTGACCGTGCTGTTCCTGGTATACCCGGTACTGACTGTACTGTTCCTGGTGTACCCGGTCCTGACCCCGCTGTTCCTGGTGTACCCGGTACTGACCGTACTGTTCCTGGTGTACCCGGTCCTGACCCCGCTGTTCCTGGTGTACCCGGTACTGACCGTGCTGTTCCTGGTGTACCCGGTACTGACCCCGCTGTTCCTGGTGTACCTGGTCCTGACCCCGCTGTTCCTGGTGTACCCGGTCCTGACCCCGCTGTTCCTGGTGCACCCAGTCCTGACCCCGCTGTTCCTGGTGAACCCAGTCCCAGTACTGACTGTGTTGTGATTACCGATACAATAATCTGAGTTCTATTTCTCTTTCAAGTGCTTCCAAAACGAAGCCGATCATTGCAGAGCCGGAGATTCACGGGGGACAGTCACTGGATGGGGTGACGGGGTTCCTGGTGCTGATGACAGATGGATTGTACAAGGCCCTGGAGGCTGCTCATGGTCCAGGACAAGCCAACCAGGTGAGGAGGCGGTGTGGACTGAACACCGGGGGCGGGGGTGTCTGAACACTGGGGTGGGCGGGGTCTGTACACTGTGCGGTGGGGGGGGTGTGACTTCCTCGCTCACTGACTCCCTGGGGTGAGTATTGTGTCTGCTGACGTGCGGTCGCTGTCTCCCTCTGCAGGAGATTGCCGCTATGGTAGCGACGGAGTTTGCCCTGCAGACCACACTGGACGCTGTGGCCCAGGCTGTGGTCGACCGTGTTCGACGGATACATCGTGACACCTTCGTCAGTGGAGGTGAAAGGTCAAAGTTTTGCGACAAACATGAAGACATGACCCTACTAGTACGAAACTTCAACTACCCTCTGGGGGAGATGAGCCAAACATCCGCCAGCCCGACCCAAGGTAGGTGAGACCTTGAACTCCCCCAGTATTGGCTGAGCAACGTCTGCATTATCCCGGCCAGTCGCTGACCCCGATCCTGTGAGTCGGCACATACAGAAGAGGAACCGCAGGGTTTCGGGTGATTGTGATTTAATTCTGTCCCTTCAGCTGCCCGGTGATTTGGAGGGCTGCCAGTTTTGGGCCTGGGCCACTGCTGGCACTCGCTGTGTTACTGGGGGGCTGTGCCACTTCTGGTATACCCGAGGTTGGCATGGATGGTAGTGCTGGCACCATCTTCAGCTGCTGTCCTCGTGGGCCCCAATTACAGTCTCACTGAGGTTTAACTAAATTGTATTCTGACACTCTAGCTGCCGGAGTTATAGAGGCCCAGTGTTAATGTCCTTGGCCAGTTCCGATATCGCTGGGTGAACGGGGGTTATAGAGGCCCAGTGTTAATGTCCTTGGTCAGTTCCGATATCGCTGGGTGAACAGGGGTTATAGAGGCTCAGTGTTAATGTCCTTGGTCAGTTCCAATATCGCTGGGTGAACAGGGGTTATAGAGGCTCAGTGTTCATGTCCTTGGTCAGTTCCGATATCGCTGGGTGAACAGGGGTTATAGAGGCCCAGTGTTAATGACCTTGGTCAGTCCCGATATCGCTGGGTGAACAGGGGTTATAGAGGCTCAGTGTTAATGTCCTTGGCCAGTTCCGATATCGCTGGGTGAACGGGGGTTATAGAGGCTCAGTGTTAATTTCCTTGGTCAGGTCCGATATCGCTGGGTGAACAGGGGTTATAGAGGCTCAGTGTTAATGTCCTTGGTCAGTTCCGATATCGCTGGGTGAACAGGGGTTATAGAGGCCCAGCGTTAATGACCTTGGTCAGTTCCGATATCGCTGGGTGAACAGGGGTTATAGAGGCTCAGTGTTAATGTCCTTGGTCAGTTCCGATATCGCTGGGTGAACAGGGGTTATAGAGGCTCAGTGTTGATGTCCTTGGTCAGTTCCAATATCGCTGGGTGAACAGGGGTTATAGAGGCCCAGTGTTAATGTCCTTGGTCAGTCCCGATATCGCTGGGTGAACAGGGGTTATAGAGGCCCGGTGTTAATGTCCTTGGTCAGTTCCGATATCGCTGGGTGAACAGGGGTTATAGAGGCTCAGTGTTAATGTCCTTGGTCAGTTCCAATATCGCTGGGTGAACAGGGGTTATAGAGGCCCAGTGTTAATGTCCTTGGTCAGTCCCGATATCGCTGGGTGAAGAGGGGTTATAGAGGCTCAGTGTTAATGTCCTTGGTCAGTTCCAATATCGCTGGGTGAACAGGGGTTATAGAGGCCCGGTGTTAATGACCTTGGTCAGTCCCGATATCGCTGGGTGAACAGGGGTTATAGAGGCCCAGTGTTAATGTCCTTGGTCAGTCCCGATATCGCTGGGTGAACAGGGGTTATAGAGGCCTGGTGTTAATGACCTTGGTCAGTTCTGATGCCAGTGGCTGGGTGAACAGGGGTTATAGAGGCTCAGTGTTAATGTCCTTGGTCAGTTCCGATATCGCTGGGTGAACAGGGGTTATAGAGGCCTGGTGTTAATGACCTTGGTCAGTTCTGATGCCAGTGGCTGGGTGAACAGGGGTTATAGAGGCTCAGTGTTAATGTCCTTGGTCAGTTCCGATATCGCTGGGTGAACAGGGGTTATAGAGGCCCGGTGTTAATGACCTTGGTCAGTTCCGATATCGCTGGGTGAACAGGGGTTATAGAAGCCCAGTGTTAATGTCCTTGGTCAGTTCCGATATCGCTGGGTGAACAGGGGTTATAGAGGCCCAGTGTTAATGACCTTGCCCAGTTCCGATGCCACTGGCTGGATCACTTCCCCCTGTACGGGGAATATCAACTGATACCTGTTGCCACTGGTTTCAGGAACTGCCAGTCTGATCCCACAAAGTTGTTTGACTTCCAGTGTACATGCGATCAAGGAATGATTAAATCTGAAGATGCTGACACTTGCTGGTCTGCATTCCACAGGTGCTGCCCCTCCTCCAGACCCCCAAGTCGCCGTTTTCATGTTTGAGACTGGACTGAGTGTGTCTGCAGGCTATTCACCTGTGGGGGCATCATACCCCAGCCTGATTTGTCCTCACCTTATAGCCCCATGAGCTGAGTCCCTGGATGATCAGCTGCCTCACCAATGGCTGATTTCCCCCCTCCTGAGCTGGGGGTGGGGGAGAGGAGACCTGGTGCTGCCTCAGTGGAGAGCAATACTCAACGTGGATACAGCGTAGCACAGGGACCTGAAGTGGGACCGCTTGCTCTGTGGCGCAGCTGCATGTTGCCTTTCAATGCCAAGTGTTAGGAGCCCATCGTGACAAGACAAATAAGATGTAAACAAAATAACAACAGTAAGTGCTGGAAACACTCAGCAGGTCAGGCAGCATCGGGGAGAGAGAAGCCGAGTCAACGTTTCGGGTCGAACCCTTCGTCAGAACTGGAAAAGGTTCGAGAGGAGAGATTTTGGAGCGGGGCAGGGAGGAAAGAACAAAGGGAAGGTCTGTGATAGGATGGAGGGCAGGAGAGATTGAGAGACAAAAGGGATGATGGTGCGAGGCAAAAGGAGAGGTAATGGGACTAATTAAGAAACAAAAGATGGCCCTAGATGAGGTGTGGATGATGATGGCAGCAACATTAACAGCTACCATGTGAGGAAGTAAGAGAAAAACAAGAAATACAGGGGCCAATTAATAGACTGAAATTGTTGAACTCGATGTTGAGTCCGGGTGGCTGTAAAGTGCCCGATCGAAAGATGAGGTGCTGTTCCTCGAGCTTACGCTGAGCTTCACTGGAACAGTGAGAGAGGCCGAGGGCGGAGCGGTCAGAGTGGGAGTGGAGCGGAGAATTAAAGTGACAGGCGACCGGAAGCTCGGGGTCACCCTTACAGACTGAACGGAGATGTTCATACCAGTGCTTCCAGTATGTCTTCCTTTTTCCTCAGGATTCCCCTCTACCGTGGTTGACATGGTCCTTGACCGTGTCCGTTTTATTTCCCGCACTTCTGCTCTCACCCCTTCCCCTCCCTCCCGGAACCACGCTAGGGTTCCCCTTCTCACCTTTCACCCCACCAGCCTCCACATTCAACGGATCATCCTCCACCATTTCTGCCACCACCAGCGTGATCCCACCACCAAACATATCTTCCCCTCACCTCCCCCTTCAGCATTCCGAAGGGACCGCTGTCTCCGCGACACCCTGGTCCACTCCTCAATCACCCCCTCCCCTTCGCCCGGCACCTTCCCATGCAAGCGCAGGAGATGCAACACCTGTTCTTATACCTCCTCCCTTCCCACCGTCCAGGGCCCCAAACACCCCTTCCAGGTGAAACAGCGATTTCCTTATACTTCTTTCAATCTAGTATACTGTATTCGCTGCTCACGATGCGGTCTCCTCTACATTGGGGAGACCAAGTGTTTATCTCGGTTACATCAGTCTTGACCGCTGTGTTCCAGGGGGTCGAATCTACCCAGTCTCTGTTCCTTACACCAGCACGCAAGGAACACTGGGAAAAACCAGCGTCACGCTCTCCCTGGTGATGCCATCCCAGAATCAGATGATGAATGGTAACCATAGCAACTCAACAGGGGATGAGACCACACCGACGCTCACCAACAGGTAGGTGGCGAGAGTGCAGGAGGGTGATGGGCCTGAGGGAGGCAGTGGGATCCCTCGGTGTTTGAGTGGAGTGATGGGGGTTACATTAACTCACCGTCTGCTTCGATCCCTGTTATACACGACCACCGGACGTCCCAAAGCACTTTACAGACGATGAAGTACTTTTGAAGTGTTGTCGCTGTTGTAATGTAGGTGATTGTAATGTTATAGGGTCCACACCCCATTCCCCCTCGTATCTGGGCAGCTCATCCATTCCTGGTGCCTACATACACATCTCCTGCCCAGGTGGTGCATCTGACAGGTGTTCCTGCCCTGGGTGGGGTATCTCTCTGGCGGGGGCGGGGGGGTTGGGTCAGGTGAGTCGGTGGGTGGTGGGGGCGTCAGTTTTCCTCAAATGGACCAGCGGTGACATAAGGAAACATTATTTTACACAGCGAGTTATGATCTGGAATGCACTGCCTGCGGGAGTGGTGGGAATACTTTCAAAAGGGGGAGATGGGTAAATACTTGAAGGGGAGAAATTTGCAGGGCCATGGGGAAAGAGAGGGACTAATTGGAGAGCTCCACCGAAGAGCCGGCACAGGCACGATGGGCCAAATGGCTCCGTCTGTGCTGCACCATTCAATGATTAACGGTTCTATTAGAAGTGTAGGGATGTGACTAACCCTGCAAAACACACGCTGTTAATCTTCTGGTTTCTTTCCAGTCAAAGTCCGACAGCGACGCTGCAGTCGACCAACACTCACACACACAGCAGCAGCTCCAGCTCGGGTGATGGGCACGGCCACCTGTTCCACCGCCACCGGCTCCCTCAAACCCTCCAGCCCGACCAGGATGGCCGAGTCGAGCCCTACGTCGACTTCTTGGAGTTCTACCGACTCTGGACAGTGGACCACTGTGAACAGACCGTGGCCGGAGTGCAGTAGAAGATCGGGCAGCACCCTCTCTGACCCTGGCCGGAGTCCAGTACAAGATCGGGCAGCACCCCCTCTGACCCTGGCCGGAGTCCAGTACAAGATCGGGCAGCACCCCCTCTGACCCTGGCCGGAGTCCAGTACAAGATCGGGCAGCACCCCCTCTGACCCTGGCCGGAGTCCAGTACAAGATCGGGCAGCACCCCCTCTGACCCTGGCCGGAGTCCAGTAGAAGATCGGGCAGCACCCCCTCTGACCCTGGCCGGAGTCCAGTACAAGATCGGGCAGCACCCCCTCTGACCCTGGCCGGAGTCCAGTAGAAGATCGGGCAGCACCCCCTCTGACCCTGGCCGGAGTCCAGTACAAGATCGGGCAGCACCCCCTCTGACCCTGGCCGGAGTCCAGTACAAGACCGGGCAGCACCCCCTCTGACCCTGGCCGGAGTCCAGTACAAGATCGGGCAGCACCCCCTCTGACCCTGGCCGCAGGGTGAGCTGCTGGGAAACTCTGGGTCCATCGACACTCCCGCCCTCGATGTCCGCGATTCCTCAGCTCTCAGTCACAGACAGGAGCTGAATGGCAGCTAAACCCTGGGACTGTCCCGCTGTCTCTTGTATTTCACTTCTCAACAGAATCGTTACAAGCCTCAGTTAGAGGAATTCTAAGTTGGCGAACGTGAGTGATTGAATCCAACTGTCACCAGAACTGCGGAAATCACCAGGGTTTAATGTCGCTTGTGGATAGAATTTGCAATCTTTCTGTCTGCGATACCTCGGGGAGAGGAACCCGTGGTCACAGATCTCTTGGAGTGAGACTGTGTTGAATGATACCTCCCACAAGCTGGAGCCTGGGCTGCACCTGGCACTGCGTTAGCAGCCTGTGTCGGGGGAGCTCTGCCCTCTCGGCAGCTGGGACTGTCTGGGATTGTAATGGATTCAACACATCTTGTGCTGCACCCGTGACCCTGACTCCGCTCAAAAGCACTCCCCCGGCTCAGTGTGCTGGGAAGCGATACGGCCCATGAGGCCTCGTGTTCAACCCCAGTCTGTGCTGAGTTACTGAGCCACACTGACCGGCTCAATGCTGAGTTAGCCAGGGCGCGAGGGGCACTAAAACTGGCCTCAGCGCCCTGCGGAGGGAGAGGGACATGAGCCACTGGAATATGTGTGGGTCAGGATTAGACCAGATTCACCCGTGATGCCCTCCACAGCCCCCACTGTGAGCTAGTCTATCTCCCATTCATCGTGCGCCGAGGATGCTCCAGTCACAGCACCTCCAGGAGAGGTGGGAGAAAAGCGGGCTGAGAGTTTTTGACCATTTATTTCATACTTGAAACTCCTGATTAGCTCTGGGTGTGGGGGGTATTTTCTGGAGCTGAAGTCCCTGTCCAGGAATCGCCTGATCCAACCTCCCGTGGCACCACTTCTTCAGCTGAGCTCAGCTGTTGGTGGCAGGGCTCGAGTTCCAGGCCTGTTACAAACAAGCTATTCCACCGGGTCCGCCAGGCTTCCCTCGAGATCTTCACCTCGAGAGGGCATGTTACCCGTGTCTATTGTGAATAATTGCAGGATGTAATCATTCAGAATATTTACTATATTGTGCTCACCCTCAGTTTCAAGCCCATTTGTATCTTTTATGGTTTCTGCCTGTTCTCTGACCTCTTGCTGTTATAACAACAGAATATTTTTTACTCTGGTCCTTCGCCTCAGCAGTTTTCCTTTTTTTTGTCCAGGTCTGTCTCTAATCTTGTAATATGTTTCTGCAATTTTTTTGTACTCATCCCAGAGGGCCCTTTCTCCCTGCCAGGCTGGGTGGAGCCGGTCGGGTCGGTGCGGGGTCAGGTCGGTAAGGTCAGGTCGGTGCGGGATCAGACCAAGTCAGTGCAGGGTCAGGCTGGGTCGGTGCAAGGTCGGTAAGGTAAGGTCAGGTTGGTGCGGGATCAGGTCGGGTCGGTAGGGTCGGGTTGGTAAGGTCGGTGCGGGATCAGACCGAGTCGGTGCAGGGTCGGGTCAATAGGGTCGGGTCGGTGCGGGGTCAGGCAGGGTCGGGTCAGTAGGGTTGGGTTGGTGCGGGGTCAGGCCGGGTCGGTGCAAGGTCGGGTTGGTATGGCCGGGTCAGGTCGGTGCGGGGTCAGATTAGGTCTGTGCCGGTGCAGGGTCGGGTCAGTAAGGCCGGGTCAGGTCGGTGCGGGGTCAGATTAGGTCGGTGCAGGGCCGGGTCGGGTTGGTGCGGGGTCAGGTCAGGTCGATGCAGGGTCAGGTTGGTAAGGCCGGGTCAGATCGGGTCGGTAAGGCCAGGTTGGGTCAGTGCGGGTTCAGGTCGGGTCGGTGCAGGGTCAGGTGGGTCAGGCCGGTGCGGGGTCGGGTCGGTGCAGGGTCAGGTTGGTAAGGCCGGGTCAGGTCGGTGCGGGGTCAGATTGGGTCGGTAAGGTCAGATCGGGTCGGTAAGGCCAGGCCGGGTCGGTGCGGGGTCAGATTGGGTCGGTAAGGCCGGGTCGGTGCGGGGTCGGGTTGGTAAGGCCGGGTCAGGTCGGGTTCCCTGTTTTGGGTACTGTCTCGATCCTGCATGCTCAGCATTATATCTTTAAAGGTGTTCCATTTTCCCGTGTTGTTAAACATTGGATTAATTTTCGTTCCCTTCTCTGATTGACTTTCACAGGCTGTACATGCTCCTGATCTTGGGTATTTCTGACTCCCAGATCACATTAAACTTTATCATTCTGTGAATTATTTATCGACTGTTTCTTAACATGTTTCCTCTCTGAGCCAATGTGTCACCTAAATAACAACAACAACAGCTTGTATTTATATAGCACCTTTAACATAATAAAACGTCCCAAGGCCACGTAAGGAGAAATTAGGGCAGGTGACCAAAGAGGTAGGTTTTAAGGAGCATCTTAAAGGAGGAAAGAGAGGTGGAGAGGTTTAGGCAGGGAATTCCAGAGCTTAGATCCTGGGCAGCTGAAGGCACGGCCACCAATGGTGGAGCAATTATAATCAGGGATGCTCAGGAGGGCAGAATTAGAGGAGAGCAGATATCTCGGAGAGGGGAGGGGGGTTGTGAGGCTTGAGGAGATTACAGAGATAGGAAGGGGCGAGGCCGTGGAGGGATTTGAAAACAAGGATGAGAATTTAGAAGTTGAGGCGCTGCTTAACCAGGAGCCAATGTAGGCATGGATGAGGGTTTCAGCAGCGGATGAGCTGACGCAAGGGGCAGAGACGGGCGGTGGAAGTAGGCGGTCTTCGTTATGCTGCGGATATGTGGTCGGAAGCTCATTTCCGGGTCAAATGTGACACCAAGTTGCAAACAGTGTGGTTCAGCCTCAGACAGATGTTCGGGAGAGGGATGGAGTCGGTGGCTGGGAACGGAGGTTGTGGCGGGAGCGAAAACAATGGCTTTGGTTTTCCCAATATTTCATTGGAGAAAATTTCTGCTCACCCAGAAATGTATGTCGGACAAGCAGTCTGACAATTTAGAGACCGCAGAGGGGTCGAGAGAGGAGGTAGTGAGGTAGAGCTGGGTGTCGTCGGCGTACATAAGTAAACCCAGATTTGAATGGTGTGTGGTGACCGCTCACCTTTACACCAACTTCCGCCTGAGTGCAACTGACTGGGGTTTAATTCGGCCTTTGATCTGGAGCAGACAGGCCAGTCTCGTCACCATCCCAGCGTGAGCTATTGCTGGACTTCGTTTAATACTCATTGGGATGTGTGGCGAAGGCAAGGTCGCAGTTAACACCAGTCCCCAGATCGCTCAAAATGGTGCTGGGCTGAGCGGCACACTTCATGTCGTGTGGGACTGGACTCTCACGGACCAGTGCAGGTGTGGTTCTGGAGAGTCGGGGGGAGTGGTTCTGGAGAGTCGGGGGGAGTGGTTCTGGAGAGTCGGGGGGAGTGGTTCTGGGGAGTCGGGGGGAGTGGTTCTGGGGAGTCGGGGGGAGTGGTTCTGGAGAGTCGGGGGGAGTGGTTCTGGGGAGTCGGGGGGCGTGGTTCTGGAGAGTCGGGGGGCGTGGTTCTGGAGAGTCGGGGGGAGTGGTTCTGGGGAGTCGGGGGGAGTGGTTCTGGGGAGTCGGGGGGAGTGGTTCTGGGGAGTCGGGGGGAGTGGTTCTGGGGAGTCGGGGGGAGTGGTTCTGGGGAGTCGGGGGGAGTGGTTCTGGGGAGTCGGGGGGAGTGGTTCTGGGGAGTCGGGGGGAGTGGTTCTGGGGAGTCGGGGGGAGTGGTTCTGGGGAGTCGGGGGGGAGTGGTTCTGGAGTCGGGGGGAGTGGTTCTGGGGAGTCGGGGGGAGTGGTTCTGGAGAGTCGGGGGGAGTGGTTCTGGGGAGTCGGGGGGAGTGGTTCTGGGGAGTCGGGGGGAGTGGTTCTGGGGAGTCGGGGGGAGTGGTTCTGGGGAGTCGGGGGGAGTGGTTCTGGGGAGTCGGGGGGAGTGGTTCTGGGGAGTCGGGGGGAGTGGTTCTGGGGAGTCGGGGGGAGTGGTTCTGGGGAGTCGGGGGGAGTGGTTCTGGAGTCGGGGGGGAGGGGGACTGGAGTCGGGGGGAGTGGTTCTGGAGTCGGGGGGGAGGGGGACTGGAGTCGGGGGGAGTGGTCCTGGAGAGTCGGTGGGAGTGGTCCTGGAGAGTCGGGGGGAGTGGTTCTGGAGTCGGGGGGGAGGGGGACTGGAGTCGGGGGGAGTGGTTCTGGAGAGTCGGGGGGGAGGGGGACTGGAGAGTCGGGAGTGGTTCTGGAGAGTCGGGGGGAGTGATTCTGGAGTCGGGGGGGAGGGGGACTGGAGTCGGGGGGAGTGGTCCTGGAGAGTCGGTGGGAGTGGTCCTGGAGAGTCGGGGGGAGTGGTTCTGGAGTCGGGGGGGAGGGGGACTGGAGTCGGGGGGGAGTGGTTCTGGAGAGTCGGGGGGAGTGGTTCTGGAGTCGGGGGGGAGGGGGACTGGAGTCGGGGGGAGTGGTTCTGGAGAGTCGGGGGGGAGGGGGACTGGAGTCGGGGGGGAGGGGGACTGGAGAGTCGGGAGTGGTTC
Source organism: Somniosus microcephalus (assembly GCF_052327205.1). NCBI lineage: Eukaryota > Metazoa > Chordata > Chondrichthyes > Squaliformes > Somniosidae > Somniosus > Somniosus microcephalus. The sequence goes on along the minus strand of NC_141014.1, from coordinate 4,658,645 downwards.
TGGAGAGTCGGGGGGAGTGATTCTGGAGTCGGGGGGGAGGGGGACTGGAGTCGGGGGGAGTGGAGTAAGAGTGGGACTGGAGTTATAGAAACATAGAAGATAGGAGCAGGAGTAGGCCATTCGGCCCCTCGAGCCTGCTCCGCCATTCAATGAGATCATGGCTGATCATCCAAATTCAGTACCCGGTCCCTGCCTTCTCCCCATATCCCTTGATCCCTTTAGCCTTAAGAATTATATCCAACTCCTTCTTGAATATACTTAATGAATTGGCCTCTACTGCCTTCTGTGGTAGAGAATTCCACAGGTTCACCACTCTCTGGGTGAAGAAATTCCTCCTCATTTCTGTCCTTAGACTGTGACCCCTGGTTCTGGACCCACTGGCCATCAGGAACATCCTGCATCGAGTCTGTCTCGTCATGTCAGAATTTTATAAGTTTCAATGAGATCCCCTCTCATTCTTCTAAACTCCAGCGAGTATAAGCCCAATCGACCCAATCTCTCCTCATACGTCATTCCTGCCCTCCCAGGTATCAGGCTGGTGAATCTTCGCTGAACTCCTTCCATGGCAAGAACATCCTTCCTCAGATAAAGCGACCAAAACTGCACACAATACTCAAGATGTGGTCTCGCCAAGGCCCTGTACAACTGCAGCAAGACATCCTTGTTCCTGTACTCAAACCCTCTCGCTACGAAGGCCAACATACCATTTGTCTTCTTAACCGTCTGCTGCACCTGCATGCTTACCTTCAGTGACTGGTGCACAAGGATGCCCAGGTCTCGTTGCACTTCCCCTTCTCCCAATCTATTGCCATTCAGATAATCTGCCTTCCTGTTTTTGACACCAAAGTGGATAACCTCACATTTATCCACGTTATATTGCATCTGCCATGTTTCTGCCCAATCACCCAACCTGTCCAAATCATCCTGTAGTTTCTCGGCATCCTCCTCACAGCACACACGTCCACCCAGCTTTGTGTCATCTGCAAATTTGGAGATATTACATCTAGTTCCCTTGTCTAGATCATTAATATATATTGTGAATAGCTGGGGTCCAAGGACCGATCCCTGCGGTATCCCACTAGTCACTGCCTGCCACTCGGAAAAAGACCCGTTTATTCCAACTCTTTGCTTTCTGTCTGCCAACCAGTTCTCTATCCAAGTCAATACCTTGCCCCCAATCCCATGTGCCTTAACTTTACACGCTAATCTCTTAAGCGGGACCTTATCGAAAACCTTTTGAAAGTCCAAATACACCACATCCACTGGTTCTCCCTTATCTATTTTACCAGTTACATCCTCAAAAAAATTCCAGTAGATTAGTCAAGCATGTAAATCCATGTTGACTTTGTCCGATCCTGTCACTTTTCCAAGTGCTCAGCTATTACATCTTTTATAATGGACTCTAGCATTTTCCCCACTACCGATGTCAGGCTTACCGGTCTGTAATTCCCCGTTTTCTCTCTACCACCTTTTTTGAATAGTGGGGTAACATTAGCTACCCTCCAATCCATGGGTACTGTTCCAGAGTCTATCGAATGTTGGAAGATGATCAGCAATGCATCTACGATTTCTAGGGCCACTTCCTTAAGTACCCTAGGATGTAGATTTTCAGGCCCTGGGGATTTATCGGCCTTCAATCCCGTCAATTTCCCTAACACCATTTCCCTACAAATACTGATTTCTTTCAGTTCCTCCCTTTCATCAGACCCTATGTTCCCTGACATCTCTGGGAGGTTATTTGTGTCCTCTGTGAAGACAGAATTAAAAATATGTATTCAATTGGTCTGCCATTTCTTTGTTCCCCATTATAAATTCCCCTGTGTCTGACTGCAAGGGACCTACGCTTGACTTCACCAATCTTTTTCTCTTCACATATCTATAAAAGCTTTTACAGTCAGGAGTGGGACTGGGGGACGGGAGTCAGGAGGAGTGGGACTGGAATCAGGAGGACTGGAGCCGGGAGCGGGACTGGAGCTGGGAGCAGGACTGGAGCAGGAGGACTGGCCGCCTAGTGGTTATATTACAGCTCTAGTAATCCAGAGACGTGAGTTCAAATCCCACCACACCAGCTGGGGAATTTTAATTCAGTTAAATAAATCTGGAATTAAAAAGCGGATATCGGTAATGGTGATCAGTAATGGTGACCATGATTGTTGTAAAAACCCATCTGGTTCACTAATGTCCTTTAGGGAAGGACACCTGCCGTCCTTAACGTGGTCTGGTCTATATGTTACTCTTAACTGCCCCCTGAAATGGTCCAGCAAGCCACTCCATTGTATGAAACCGCTAGGAAAAACAGTAACAAAATCAGACGACCACCCCGCATCAACCTAAGATACAGCAAAGGCACACCCAGCCCAGTCGACCCTGCAAAGTCCTCCTCACTAACATTTGGGGACTTGTGCCAAAATTGGGAGAGCTGTCCCACAGACTAGTTAAGCAACAGCCTGACGTAGAATCATAGAATGTTTACAGCACAGAAGGAGGCCATTTGGCCCGTCGAGCCCGTGCCGGCTCTCTGCAAGAGCACTTCAGCTAGTCCCACTTCCCCGCCCTTTCCCCATAGCCCTACAAATTTTTTTCCTTCAGGTACTTATCCAACTCCCATTTGAAAGCTCTGATTGAATCTGCCACCACCACCCTATCAGATCCTAACTACTCGCTGCGTAAAAATGTTTTTCCTCATGTCGCCTTTGGTTCTTTTGCCAATCACCTTAAATCTGTGTCCTCTGGTTCTCGACCCTTCCGCCAATGGGAACAGTTTCTCTCTATCTACTCTGTCTAGACCCCTCATGATTTTGAACACCTCTATCAAATCTCCTCTCAACCTTCTCTGCTCTAAGGAGAACAACCCCAGCTTCTCTAGTCTATCCACGTAACTGAAGTCCCTCGTTTCTGGAACCATTCTTGTAAATCTTTTCTGCACCTTCTATAAAACCTTCACATCCTTTCTAAACTGCGGTGCCCAGAATTGGACACAATACTCCAGTTGAGGCCTGTGGTAAACCACTGTTGTTAGTATTGTTGTTCACCACTGTTGTTAGTACTGTTGTTCACTGTTAGTACTGTTGTTCACTCTTGCATATTGTTGTACTTGTCTGTGCATGCCTCAGCTGACTCCGCCCCTGGTTCCACCCTCATGGCTGGGTATAAAGGTCGCTGCTCGGCAGCCTCCGGCCCTTTTGGATACCAGGCAACCACAAGAGGCATGCTCTGTTCTTTGGTAATAAAAGCCTGTTTATTACTTTCTCGATCTCCAGTCTTTTGTAGCACTTGATAGTGCATCAATTTTATTACCAAAGTTAAATGTTGGCTGCGGATGCTGATCAACCGATGGCGCAAAACGCTGAGCAGCAGGCGCTGCTGCGAGCCCTCAGACCAACATGCCTGGACCTAGACCCCCAAGAAGCGGGTTCGTCGACTAAATTCGCATAATGGCTGCGTTGCTTTGAGGCGTATCTGGAAGCCTCGACCGTGACTCTTGATGAAAATAAACTGAAAATCCTGGCCTCGAAGGTGAGCCACCAAGTCTATACTTTAATCCAAGATGCGACGACCTACGCGGCGGCTATCGACCTACTGAAAGGGCAGTATGCACGCCCAGTTAACACAGTCTATGCCAGGCACCTTTTAAGATCTCGCAGACAGCAGCCCGGGAAATCGGTGGAGGCCTTCCTACGGGCACTGCGGGTACTCGGACGCGGCTGCGACTGCAAGGAAGTATCGGCCGCGGCACATGCGGAGGGACTGATACGAGACGCTTTCGTTGCGGGTCTAAGGTCCGACTACTCCCGGCAGAGGCTGCTGGAGAAGGGTGAAATAGACCTGACAAAGGCAGTGTCCCTCGCGCTCTCGCTCGACGCGGCCCACAGAAATATGGACGCTTTCTCCCCTAATCGCCCCGCGCCGTGGACGCCGCAATCTTGGGCCATGGGACCGCCACCTCCGACTGCTGCAGCGATGTCCAAGGCACAAAAATGCTATTTTTGTGGCCAAGCTAAACACCCTAGAGCACGCTGCCCCGCGAAGAATGCTACCTGCTCCGGCTGCGGGAAGAAAGGTCACTACGTTAGCGCCTGCAAAGGGAAGACCGCTAACGCCAGCAGCGCCGCGTGCGAACCGTGGGCGCAGCCATCTTGCCCGCCATCTTGGGCTCCCCCAGCCGCGTGGGGATCGGGACCGTGGGCGCCGCCATTTTGTCCGCCATCTTGGACACCTCCGACTTCGGTTACGGGGGACCCGGACTCCACCACCGCCTCATCGGACGACCGCATCGACGCGCTTGAACATACGCTGGCTTCCGTGACGCTGGATCAATCTCTCCCGCATCAACTGTCCAGGTCCATGATGGACATTACGGTAAACGGCTGCGCCACTACCTGCCTTTTTGACAGCGGGAGCACGGAGAGTTTTATACACCCCGACACGGTGCGCAGTTACTCTCTCCCGGTCCTGCCGACGCGTCATCGCATCTCTATGGCTTCCAAAGCCCAGTCAGCGGAAGTCGGTGGCTACTGTATGGTGACTCTTTCAGTGCGGGGTACTGAATACAAAAATTTTAAACTTCTGGTCCTGCCCGATCTCTGCGCTGCCGTCCTACTGGGGTTGGATTTTCAGTGCCACCTTAAGAGTGTCACTTTAGCGTACGGTGGACCCCTCCCCCCTCTCACGGTCTGCAGCCAGCAGTTTTTAAATCGCCCGCCGCGCGCCATTTGCAGCCTCTCCACCCTTAAAGTCTCCCCCCCCTCCTTGTTCGCTAACCTCACCCGCGACTGTAAGCCCATCGCTACCAAAAGTAGGCGTTACAGTGCCGGGGATAGGGGTTTCATTAAATCCGAGGTAGCGAGACTCCTGAAGGAAGGGATTATCGAGAGCAGCAATAGCCCATGGCGAGCACAAGTGGTGGTGGTGAAGACTGGCGGAAAACAGCGCCTAGTTATTGACTACAGCCAGACGATCAATCGCTACACCCAGTTGGATGCATACCCACTCCCCCGCATATCTGACATGGTCAATCAGATAGCACAATACCAGGTGTTCTCGACGATTGATCTGAAGTCGGCATATCACCAGCTCCCCATCAGGGCTGAGGACCGCCAGTACACAGCTTTTGAAGCTGACGGTCAGCTCTATCACTTTCTCAGAGTTCCCTTCGGCGTCACCAACGGAGTTTCTGTCTTCCAACGGGAGATGGACCGGATGGTTGACCAGAACGCGCTCCAGGTCACTTTCCCATATCTAGACAACATCACCATCTGCGGCCACAACCAGCAGGACCATGACGTTAATCTAGGGAAATTCCTCTGGACGGCCCAGCGGCTGAATCTCACATACAACAAAGACAAATGTATGTTTCGTACTAAGCGCCTTGCTATTCTTGGCTGCGTAGTGGAGAACGGAGTCATCGGCCCAGACCCCGATAGAATGCGCCCTCTTATGGAGCTCCCCCTCCCCCACTGCCAGAAAGCACTGAAGAGATGCCTGGGGTTTTTCTCTTACTATGCTCAGTGGGTGCCCAACTATGCGGATAAAGCCCGACCCCTCATCAAGTCCGCCTCCTTCCCCCTGACAGCAGAGGCCTGTGCAGCCTTCACTCTCATAAAAAGCGATATTGCGAAGGCCACAATGCACGCAGTGGATGAGTCCATCCCTTTCCAAGTGGAGAGCGACGCATCCGACGTTGCCCTAGCTGCAACCCTTAACCAGGCGGGGAGACCCGTGGCCTTTTTCTCAAGTACCCTCCAGGGCCCCGAGATTCGACACTCCTCTGTCGAAAAGGAGGCCCAGGCCATTGTGGAAGCCGTGCGACATTGGCGGCATTACCTGGCCGGAAAACGATTTACCCTGCTCACTGACCAGCGTTCAGTAGCTTTTATGTTTCATAATAAGCAGCGGGGCAAAATCAAGAATGACAAGATATTAAGGTGGAGAATCGAACTCTCCACCTACAATTACGATATCTTGTACCGGCCCGGGAAACTCAATGAGCCCCCAGATGCCCTATCACGTGGTACGTGCGCCAACGCGCAGGTTGATAGATTACAGACCCTCCGCAATGACCTCTGCCACCCGGGGGTCACCAGGTTCTTCCATTTTATCAAATCCCGTAACCTGCCCTACTCCATCGAGGAGGTCAGGACCATGACCAGGAACTGCCAGATCTGTGCCGAGTGCAAGCCGCATTTTTATAGGCCAGACAGAGCGAGCCTGATCAAAGCAACGCGCCCCTTTGAGCGGCTGAGCATCGATTTTAAAGGGCCCCTCCCCTCCTCTGACCGCAATGTGTACTTCCTCAATATAATTGATGAGTACTCCCGTTTCCCGTTTGCCATCCCTTGCTCGGACATGACCAGTACCACGGTCATTAAATGTCTGAATGACCTCTTCGCATTGTTCGGTTTCCCTAGCTATATCCATAGCGACAGGGGCTCATCTTTTATGAGCGACGAACTTCGGCAGTACCTGCTCGCGAGAGGCATTGCTACGAGCAGGACCACCAGCTACAACCCCCGGGGTAACGGCCAGGTGGAAAGGGAGAATGCGACAGTCTGGAAGGCAGTCCTTTTAAACTTAAAATCTAAGGGCCTTCCGACCTCCCGCTGGCAGGAGGTCCTCCCTGCGGTGCTCCATTCCATTCGGTCGCTGCTCTGTACACCCACCAATGCCACTCCTCACGCGAGAATGTTCTCCTTCCCCAGGAAGTCCACGTCGGGGATTTCGCTACCAACATGGCTGACTTCTCCAGGTCCCGTCCTACTGCGGAAGCACGTGAGGACCCATAAGGCGGACCCCCTGGTCGAGAGGGTGAGCCTCCTCCACGCCAACCCGCAGTATGCTTACGTGGTGTACCCGGACGGGCGGGAGGACACAGTCTCCATTCGAGACCTCGCACCTGCGGGTGCTCCTGAAACACCCTCTTCGCCACCCACCGCTACTCCTGCCTACCCCCAGGACACAGTCCCCGCACGAGACCTCGCACCTTCGGGTGCCTCTGAGAGACCACCATCGCTACCTCCCATTACCCGCGCTCTGACCCCTGTAGACGGCATGCAGCAGCCCCAGGGTCCGCCACCTGCTACTCCTCCTCGGAACGAGACACCGGGTTCAACGTTGGATGCTGCACCATCACCGCCGCTGCTGCGACGCTCAGGACGGCTTACAAGGCCTCCTGATAGACTTCAGTACACGAAATTTTAGTGCACTTCACCCCGCCGGACTCAATTCTAAACAAGGGGTGAATGTGGTAAACCACTGTTGTTAGTATTGTTGTTCACCACTGTTGTTAGTACTGTTGTTCACTGTTAGTACTGTTGTTTACTCTTGCATATTGTACTTGTCTGTGCATGCCTCAGCTGACTCCGCCCCTGGTTCCACCCTCATGGCTGGGTATAAAGGTCGCTGCTCGGCAGCCTCCGGCCCTTTTGGATACCAGGCAACCACAAGAGGCATGCTCTGTTCTTTGGTAATAAAAGCCTGTTTATTACTTTCTCGATCTCCAGTCTTTTGTAGCAATTGATAGTGCATCAAGGCCGAACCAGTGTTTTATAAAGGTTTATCATAACTACCTTGCTTTTGTACGCTATGCCTCTATTTATGAAGCCCAGGATCCCGTAAGCTTGTTTAACCACTTTCTTATCCTGCCCTGCCACCTTCAGCGATTTGTACACATATACCCCCAGATCTTTCTCTTCGTGCGCCCCCTTAAGAATTGTACATTTCGTTTATATTGCCTCTCCTCATTCTTCCTACCAAAATGTATCTCACAGAATCATACCTATTTGATACATTGAGTATGACTTTCAGCCAATGTCCCAGACTCCTCCATCACCATCCCTGGGTATGTCCTGTCCCACTGCCAGGACAGACCCACCAGGGGTGGTGGCACTGTGGTATACAGTCGGGAAGGAGTGGCCCTGGGAGTCCTCAACATTGACTGCGGACCCCATGAAGCCTCATGGCTTCAGGTCAAACATGGGCAAGGAAACCTCCTGCTGATTACCACCTACCGCCCTCCCTCAGCTGATGAATCAGTACTCCTTCAGGTTGTCACCACTTGGAAGAAGCACTGAGGGTAACGAGGGCACAAAATGTACTCTGGGTGGGGGACTTCAATGTCCATCACCAAGAGCTGGCCGAGTCCTGAAAGACATAGCTGCCAGTCTGGGCTGCGGCAGGTGGTGAGAGAACCAACACAAGGGAAAAGCCTACTTCACCTCGTCCTCACCAATCTACCTGTTGCAGATTCAACTGTCCATGACAGTATTGGTAGCAGTGACCGCCACACAGTCCTTATGGAGATGAAGTCCCGTCTTCACACTGAGGACACCCTCCATCATGTGTGGCACTACCACCGTGCTAAATGGGATAGATTCAGAACAGATCTAGCAGCTTAAAACTGGGCATCCATGAGGCGCTGCGGGCCACCAGCAGCAGCAGAATTGTATTCCACCACAATCTGTAACCTCATGGCCCGGCATATCCCTCACTCTATCATTACCACCAAGCCAGGTGACCAACCCTGGTTCAATGAGGAGGGTAGAAGAGCATACCAAGAGCAGCACCAGGCGTACCTGAAAATGAGGTGCCAGCCTGGTGAAATTACAGCGGAATATATTGATGAGGGTGAGGCATGTTGGATGCTGCTGGAACCTGGAGCTGCAATTGCAAGATGCTGTACTGCCATTGTAAATAACAGTGGAAGCAGCATGCTATAGACAGGGCTAAGCAATCCCACAACCAACGGATCAGATCAAAGCTCTGCAGTCCTGCCACATCCAGTCGTGAATAGTGGTGGAGAATTCAACAACTAACGGGAGGAGGAGGCTCCATGAACATCCCCATCCTCAATGATGGCGGAGCCCAGCACGTGAGTGCAAAAGGCAAGGCTGAAGTCGCAGACCAGCCTGACTTGGAAACGTGTCGCCTTTCCTTCATCGTCGCTGGGTCAAAATCCTGGAACTCCCTCACTAACAGCACTGCGGGATTAACTTCACCACATGGAGTGCAGCGGTTCAAGAAGGCGGCTCATCGCCACCTTTCTCAAGGGCAATTAGGGATGGGCAATAAATGCTGGCCTTGCCAGCGATATCACTTCCCATGAACGAATAAAAAAAGTCACGTGGACGAGAGTAGATAGGGGACTGGAGTCACGGGGACTGGAGGGGGTGTGGGACTGGAGTCATGGGGACTTGGCCCCGCCCCACCCCACCCACTGCCCTGCCCCCTCGCTGCCCCGCCCCCTCGCTGCCCCGCCCCCTCACTGACCCGCCCCTTCACTGACCCGCCCCCACTCTGCCCCGCCCCTCTGCCCCACCCCCACTCTGCCCCGCCCTCTTCACTGCCCCGCCCCCTCACTCGCTGCCCCGCCCTCCTCACTGCCCTGCCCCCACTCACTGCCCTGCCCCCTCGCTGCCCCGCCCCCTCACTGACCCGCCCCCTCAGTGACCCGCCCCCTCTGCCCCACCCCCACTCACTGCCCCGCCCTCTTCACTGCCCCGCCCCCTCACTCACTGCCCCGCCCTCCTCACTGCCCTGCCCCCACTCACTGCCCTGCCCCCTCACTGCCCAGCCCCCTCACTCGCTGCCCCGCCCTCCTCACTGCCCTGCCCCCACTCACTGCCCTGCCCCCTCACTGCCCCGCCCCCACTCACTGCCCCGCCCCCTCACTCGCTGCCCTGCCCCCACTCACTGCCCTGCCCCCTCACTGACCCGCCCTCACTCACTGCCCCGCCCCTCACTGCCCCGCCCTCCTCTGACCCGCCCTCACTCACTGCCCCGCCCCCACTCACTGCCCCGCCCCTCACTGACCCACCCCCCCACTCACTGCCCCGCCCCCACTCACTGCCCCGCCCCCCCCATTCACTGCCCCGCCAGCCTCACTGCCCCACCCCCACTCACTGCCCCAGCCCCCCACTCATTGTTCCTCCCCCTAGGGTCTGGGACAGTTCGGGGCCTCGTGGTGCAGGGGGCCCAGCTACAGACCGGGGCCTGGCCATCCCCTCCTGCCCCCTTCCTGACTCTCCCTCTGACCCTCTCCTGCCCTCTCCAATCTGCTCCTGCCCTCGCCCCCTTTCCTGGATCCTTTGACCCCCCTCCTGCCCTCGCCCCCCTGCCATCTCAGACCCCCTCCGGCCCCCTCTTACCCCCCACCCCCCGCAGCCCCCAGTCTCACACAGCAAGTATAAAATGTGTGGGCTGCTTGTTGACAGCAGGCCTGCTTGGGATCAGCGCTGAGTGAGCCTGTGGGTCCACAAGGTGAATGTATATTAAACTGGATTAGATTCGGGCCTTTGGAAACTGACCATGAACAACAGACAGAAGGAAGTGTTGAGAAAAGTCTGAACTGTAACAGATTAATAATTAAGATGGCTCCTGTCACCAGTGAAGGACTTTAGTGGCGGTGAAGAGAGAGACTTGTCTCCAGTGACCCAGTTAAACTGTCTCTCCAAGATGCTGGACCACTGCCATTCACACAGGCCGGTCCCCCTCGCTTGTACTTTTCTCTTTTATCTCTTTCTGCAGTGAAAGAGATCTTTAAAATATAAAGGACCTATTTCTTCCCCAGTCCCAGCCGCAGCCCCCTCCTTCCTCACACCATCAGAATCCTGACTGCCCATTCTGTTCCTGCACAAGATGCTTGCAGTCAGCTTCCTGCACAGATGTGTACACGAGACAGCTCCCATTGTCACAGGAACAGCTGCATTCCTCACTCTGCGCTTGGGCCATCTCATCCCAACTCTGTTAGAAGAGAAGGATTTTTAGGAATGGAAAAGGCTATTAACCCACCAAGTCTGTCCCCCTTCTCACCACATCCCTCAATCCCACCTTCTCCCCACATCCCTCAATCCCACCTTCTCCCCACATCCCTCAATCCCACCTTCTCCCCACATCCCTCAATCCCACCTTCTCCCCAATCCCTCAATCCCACCTTCGCAACACATCCCTCAATCCCACCTTCGCAACACATCCCTCAATCCCACCTTCGCAACACATCCCTCAATCCCACCTTCGCAACACATCCCTCAATCCCACCTTCCCACCACATTCCTCAATCCCACCTTTGCAACACATCCCTCAATCCCACCTTCGCAACACATCCCTCAATCCCACCTTCGCAACACATCCCTCAATCCCACCTTCCCACCACATTCCTCAATCCCACCTTTGCAACACATCCCTCAATCCCACCTTCGCAACACATCCCTCAATCCCACCTTCGCAACACATCCCTCAATCCCACCTTCGCAACACATCCCTCAATCCCACCTTCGCAACACATCCCTCAATCCCACCTTCCCACCACATCCCTCAATCCCACCTTCCCACCACATCCCTCAATCCCACCTTCTCACCACATCCCTCAATCCCACCTTTGCAACACATCCCTCAATCCCACCTTCTCACCACATCCATCATAGAGTCATATAGCACAGAAGGAGGCCATTCGGCCCATCGAGTCCGTGCCAGCTCTCTGTAGATCAATCCAGTCAGTCCCATTCCCCCGCTCTATCCCCGTAGCCCTGCAAGTTTATTTCCCTCAAGTGCCTATCCAGTCTCCCCTTGAAAACATTGAGTGTCTCCGCTTCCACCACTTCCGTCGGCAGCGAGTTCCAGGTCCTCACCACTCGCTGTGTAAAAAAGTTTTTCCTCACGTCCCCCCTGTATCTCTTGCCCAAAACCTTAAATCTGTGTCCCCTAGTCCTTGTACCATCAACTAGTGGAAACAGCCTTTCCCCGTCTAGCCTATCCAAACCCATCATAACCTTGTACACCTCGATCAAATCACCCCTCAACCTCCTTTGCTGTAATGAAAACATATCCAGCTTCTCCAACCTGTCCTTGTAGCTAAGATCCTCCACCCCCAGAACCATTCTGGTAAATCTCCTCTGCACCCTCCCAAGGGCCTTCACATCCTTCCTAAAGTGTGGTGACCAGAACTGGACGCAATACTCCAATTGTGGCCTAACCAGCGCTTTATAAAGGTTCAGCATAACTTCTCTACTTTTGTACTCGAACCCCGCCACAAACTCCATTCGCTACCCACTGTCTGATCCTGAGCTCAGCTTCCGATCTCATATCCCATCGATCACCAACATCGCCCGTCTCTGCCCCTGCCTCAGCTCATCCGCTGCTGAAACCCTCATCCATGCCTTTGTTACCTCTAGACTTGACTATTCCAACACACTCCTGGCCGGCCTCCCACATTCCACCCTCCTGAGCTCATCCAAAACTCTGCTGCCAGTGTCCTAACTCACACCAAGTCCCGTTCACCCATCACCCCCTGTGCTCACTGCCCCGTGTCCTAACTCACACCCAGTCCCGTACACCCATCACCCCGTGCTCACTGCCCCGTGTCCTAACTCACACCAAGTCCTGGCCATCCATCACCCCTGCGCTCACTGCCCCGTGTCCTAACTCACACCAAGTCCCGGTCATCCATCACCCCCGTGCTCACTGCCCCGTGTCCTAACTCACACCCAGTCCCGTTCACCCATCACCCCCCGTGCTCACTGCCCCGTGTCCTAACTCGCACCGAGTCCCGTTCACCCATCACCCCCCGTGCTCACTGCCCCGTGTCCTAACTCACACCCAGTCCCGGTCACCCATCACCCCCTGTGCTCACTGCCCCGTGTCCTAACTCGCACCGAGTCCCGTTCACCCATCACCCCCCGTGCTCACTGCCCCGTGTCCTAACTCACACCAAGTCCCGGTCATCCATCACCCCTGCGCTCACTGACCGACATTGGCTCCCGGTCCAGCAACACCTCGATTTTAAAATTCACATCCATGGCCTCATTCCTCCCTAACTCTAACTTCCTCCAGCCCTACATCCCACTGAGATCTCTGCGCTCCTCTAATTCTGGCATCTTGCACATCCCTGATTTTCATCGCTGCAAGTGGGGCAATTATTGCCAGGCGAGGAGGCTCCATTTAGGGGGAAGGTACCATCACCCATCAGCCAGGTTTCTGTCAAGGCCAGGATGTCGATGCAATGATCCACAATGAGCTCCTGGATGGCAAGGGCCTTGTCCACAAGTGAACGGACATTCTGGAGGGAGATGCGGAGAGGGGCGCTGATAGCTGATCCACTGACAGAGTCCACAGGATCAGCCCTGGGACGGGTGAGTTGGACGGGAAGGAGGTAGGAAAGATTAGCCCCCAGTGGGTACGCTGGGCAGGAGTGTCAGCGAGAGAGTAGGATGGGATAGTTGGGGTTGCTGCTCATAAGGAGGCAGCGACAAGGGCCTCGATGAGCCCTTCAGAGAATGGCCAAGAGAGGCACAGAGGTAAACTGTAGACGTATCCAAGGGAGTGAAGCTTGGGACAGTGACAGGATAGTAGGAGGGTCGAGGAGTGCTGAAGAGATGGGGTAGGGATTTGGGAGGGCAGACTACCCAAGAGGGGAGAAATGAAAGGCGGTATGATGACAGGAGAGAGGGGTCTCGGAGGGGTAAAGAGAAAAGAATAAAGAAAGGAAACAGGAGCGGTGGGCTCGGGTCTGGACCGGCAGCCAGAACACGCACACGTGAATGGACACAGAAACTCCAGTTACAGAGGCCTGGTTACATAGCAAGATTAGGATAGATATGTCCTGGTAAAAATGGAGAGGAGACAATGGTAGGGAGTCAAAAGTTAAAGTCAGAGGTCGCGTGGTGGAATAGGTATGGTGGAGTCAGCTTAGAGCATCGATGAAATGATGTCCAGGTTTGGAGACAGGTGTGAAGGCGAGTGAGTCCAGAGGCTATTTGAGGAGTAGAGTATCGTAGGATGCACTGCTGGAGGTATTTCCGTGGGAATGAAGAGCCAGGAGGTGCGGAGAATTGATCGTGGGGCAGAAAGCAGCAGGGAAATGGACTTCAGCCCTCGAGAGAGAGAATTTCTGGCCAGGACACAGCAGTAAAATGAAGGTGAAACACCATAAGCTCAGCAATAATAGGTGGAGGATGGGCTGTAAACTAAACAAAGTTACAGTGAAACCTGGTCCTACAGACACTCGTAAAATACGGAACAAGGACAGCCTGCAGTGTACCAAGCTATATTTGCTTGGTGTATTTTGCCCTCGGGTATCAGAAGTACAATCTCAAAATTTGTGGGTTAAGTCAATACTGAGGAAGACTGTGACAAAATACAAGAAGACATTGGCCCAGAAATTCGTGTCGGGGGCTTCCCGCGGGTGCAAGCCCCCGACCTACACTTACCTAGCGCGCTGGCAGTTGAAGCCTGGCCCTGCGTGGATTTCCTGTCTGTGGCCCGGTTCAGCTCCCGGCGCGCTGTGCTTGCGTGATCCAGCGGCGTAGTTAGTTCGATGAGCCGGTTGGGATCACGTGAGCACTGGGCAGCCAATCGGAGGTTGCAAAAGTTCATTCATGAGTTTGATAGTAAGAACTGTCAAACTCATGAAAACTCCGGGTGCCCAAAACAGCACTTAAACTTCAAATAAAAGTTTAAAAAAATCCCACTAATTAAATGAACTATTAATAACTGTAAAAAACTAATTTAAACAATTCAAATTTTTGAAAAAAATAATTTGTTAACAAATCGGGTCTAAAAATACACTTACCTTACTGTAAAGTCTTTAAAAATAATAAACCTGTGGAAAAAAATTTCTAACTTTAATTAATAGACCACTTACCTTTTAAAACTAAGTACTTACGTCTGCTTTTTTCTCGCGTAAAAACTGGAGGCCTTATCGCACGGGCAACCCTGTAAAAAAAAAGGAATTTCAGCGTGCACGCGCAGACTCCTGCACGCACGCGTTCCACCTCTGAACCCCTTGGTTCAGAGGATCGGAAATGCCGGTTTCCCGCGCATGCGCTGTGCATGCTGAAAACCGGCAATTCCATCGGTCCCACGCGTGAGTACACGGTGCTTACTGACGCGTTGGAACCCGAATTACTGGGCCATTAACAAACTTGCAGAATGGGCGTGTAGTTGGCAAATGAACTTCAATATAGAGAAGTGTGAGGTGGTACATTTTGGTAGGAAGAATAAGGAGGCCACATGCTCCTTGGATAATAAGTGTCTAAATGGGGTAGAGGAGCAGAGTGATCTGGGGGTACAGATACACAAATCACTAAAAGTATCGACACTGGTTAATAAGGCCATAAAAACAGCAAACCAAGCCCTGAGGTTCATTTCTAGAGGAATAGGATTGAAACGCGGAGAAGTTCTGTTAAACTTGTATCGAACCTCGTTTAGACCACACTGGGAGCACTGTGCACAGTTCTGGTCTCCGTATCCCTTGGTTAGACCGCACTGGGAGCACTGTGCACAGTTCTGGTCTCCGTATACCTTGGTTAGACCGCACTGGGAGCACTGTGCACAGTTCTGGTC
The DNA here is from genome assembly GCF_052327205.1 of Somniosus microcephalus. Taxonomy (NCBI): domain Eukaryota; kingdom Metazoa; phylum Chordata; class Chondrichthyes; order Squaliformes; family Somniosidae; genus Somniosus; species Somniosus microcephalus. The sequence goes on along the minus strand of NC_141014.1, from coordinate 4,643,312 downwards.
TCCGTATACCTTGGTTAGACCACACTGGGAGCACTGTGCACAGTTTTGGTCACCATATACCTTGGTTAGACCGCACTGGGAGCACTGTGCACAGTTCTGGTCACCATATACCTTGGTTAGACCACACTGGGAGCACTGTGCACAGTTCTGGCCTCCATATACCTTGGTTAGACCACACTGGGAGCACTGTGCACAGTTCTGGTCTCCATATACCTTGGTTAGACCACACTTGGAGCACTGTGCACAGTTCTGGTCTCCGTATCCCTTGGTTAGACCACACTTGGAGCACTGTGCACAGTTCTGGTCTCCGTATCCCTTGGTTAGACCACACTGGGAGCACTGTGCACAGTTCTGGTCTCCATATACCTTGGTTAGACCACACTTGGAGCACTGTGCACAGTTCTGGTCTCCGTATCCCTTGGTTAGACCACACTGGGAGCACTGTGCACAGTTCTGGTCTCCATATACCTTGGTTAGACCACACTTGGAGCACTGTGCACAGTTCTGGTCTCCGTATACCTTGGTTAGACCACAGTGGGAGCACTGTGCACAGTTCTGGTCTCCATATTATAGAAAAGACATCGAGGGGCACTGGAGAAGGTGCAAAAAAGATTTACCAGAATGATACCAGAACTGAGAGGTTGTACCTATCAGGAAAGATTGAACAGGATGGGGCTCTTTTTCTAAAAAAGAGAAGGCTGAGGGGTGACCCGATAGAGGTCTTTCAGATTATGGCAGGGTTTGATAGGGTCGATATAAAGAAAATGTTTCCATTTTGTGGGGAAGTCCAGAACTAGAGGTCATAAATATAAGGAATTCAGGAGAAACATCTTTACCCAGAGAGTGGAACTGGTCCGTGCCGGTGTTCCTGCTCCACACGAGCCTCCTCCCACTCCTCTTCATCTCACCCTATCAACATATCCCTCTATTCCTTTCTCGCTCATGTGTTTATCTAGCTTTCCTTTAAATGTATCCATGCCATTCACCTCAACTGCTCCCTGTGGTAGCGAGTCACTAAACACTGAGCATAAACACTGGCACAGACCTCTTGGACTGAATGGCCTGTTCCGGTGCTGTAAATACGATGTAATTCTGAAAACATGAGCCACTATAAAGTTTCTCAAACGCGATGTCACCGGTGCCTAATTGCAAGGGGCTGATTGCAATTAAGTTTCTAATGACCATGAAATGTACGGCAGATATTTTAAGTCAATTTCAGGAAAGATTTGAGAAAATGGCTGCTAAACCCAAGTGGAATGAGTTACCACTCGACCAACAAATCACTCTCATTAATCAGCAGGAGCCAGGCAGCCAAAGTGTCTGAGAGTTGACAAAAACCTTCTCCTGCAGTGTGAATGTGAGCTTCTTGATGATTGGAATCCCACTGCTCTGCTGCCAGAAATCGTCCCAGCTACAGATCCAACCTGTCCACAGGGAATGCCAAGGTGTGGGAGTGGCTCCGGCATCCTCGGTCGCAATCCATCCCAATCTCCGGTCTGCTTCCGGAGCCCCCTGCCACACCGGACCGCTCTCCCTCGCCCTTCCCACCCCCGCGTCACCAGGAGTCATAGAGTCACAGAGATGTACAGCAGAGAAAGAGGCCCTTCGGCCCATCGTGTCCACACCAGCCATCAAGCCCCGTCTATTCTAATCCCATTTTCCAGCACTTGGTCCGTAGCCTTGTATGTCTCCTTTTGACAATGAGTTTCCAAGCGAGGAATTCCTGACCGAGCCCTGGGACTGACATTTCATCGAGTCTGACGCTTGCCCAAGAGCCACGGCCTGTGACTGTCACCTCAGTGAAGACCCAGAAGAGGAGCAAGCACCCGAGCCCAAACCTGTGGACGTTCCCACATTCCAAACAGCCTCTTCCACCATGTCCAAAATCCAATTATTTGACTCCCACAAGACTACAACACGATGGCCCAGAAATTCGGGTCGGGGGCTTCCCACGGGTGCAAGCCCCCGACCTACATTTACCTAGCGTGCCGGCAGTTGAGCTGTAGGGCCTGCGTGGAATCCATCTCCGGGGCCTGGCCCAGAGGCCAGCGCGCTGTGCTTGTGTGTCCCAGGGGCGCAGTTAGTGCGATGTGTCCCCTGGGATCACGTGAGCCATGGGCAGCCAATCGAAGGAGTGAAAAGCCCATTCATAAGATTGACAGAAAGACCTGTCAAAACGTATGAATGCTGAGGGCCCAAAACAGTAGTTAACCTTCAAATTAATTTTTTTTTAAAAATCACACTTTTTAAATAAACTATAAATTACATTAAATAACTATTTTAAACAATAATTTAAATTTTTGAAAAACGAATTTTATAAAAACACGGGGCTAAAAATAAACTTACCTTGCTTTAAAGTATTTAAAAATAATAAACCTGTTGAAAAAATGTTTTAATTTTAATTAATTGACCACTTACCTTTTAAAATGCAGTCCTTACGCCTGGTTTTTACATTTCTAAATTCTAAAGACTTACCCTCACGGAAAAATCTGTAAAAAAAACGTAAGTTCAAAGCGCACGCGCAGACTCCCGTGCACACGCGTTCGACCTCTGAACCCCTTCGTTCAGAGGATCGGAAGTGCCGGTTTCCCGCGCATGCGTAGTGCATGCAAGAAACCGGCACTTCCATCGGGTGCACGCGCGAGTACCCCGTGCGTACTCACACGTTGGGACCCGAATTTCTGGCCCATTGTTTTCCCGCATTAGTGCAGCCGAATCTGATGCAAGTGAGTCGAAAGCCCATACCATCCGGGCATCAATCGCTGACTAGCGCCTTAGATTCTCCACAAGTAACGAATGATGATTGAATCTTTTCTTTGTATGAATGGGTAATTGATGGTGCTTACTAATGGCGGATTTTATAAAATAGAAATACCGTTTAAGGAGTGATTTATTTGCAGGAATATGAATATTTACCGTGTAAGATTCATCAACTGATGACATTCTGCATACAACCTGGTTAAAACTACAGTAACCATTTGGAAAATATGCACACTGACAAAAAACGGACAGCTGATGCCAGTCCACTAAAACCGAAGCAACTGAATAGCAGATCAGAGTCACAGCAGCTGAGCCTTGCAGTGTATTCCAGGGGAATCCCCACCACACTGCCCCCTCCCCTCCCCCCCACTGCTCCCCACTGCCCCCTCCCCACTGCCCCTCATTCCTCCCCTCCCCACTGCCCCCTCCCCTCCCCCCCACTGCCCCCTCCCCACTGCCCCTCATTCCTCCCCTCCCCACTGCCTCCTCCCCTCCCCCCCCACTGCTCCCCTCCCCACTGCCCTTCCCCTCCTCCCCACTGCCCCCTCCCCACTGCCCCCTCCCGTCTCCTCCCCACTGCCCCCACTCCTCCCCACTGCCCCTCCCCTCCCCACTGCCCCCTCCCTCACTGCCCCCTCCCCACTGACCCCGCCCCTCCCCGCTGCCCCCACTCCTCCCCACTGCCCCTCCCCACTGCCCCCACCCCTCCCCACTGCCCCCACTCCTCCCCACTGCCCCCTCCCCTCCCCACTACCCCTCCCCTCCCCACTGCCCCTCCCCTCCCCACTGCCCCCACCCCTCCCCACTGCCCCCACCCCTCCCTACTGCCCCTTCCCACCCCACTGCCCCACCCCTCGCCACTGCCCCCACCCCTCCCCACTGCCCCTCCCCTCCCCACAGCCCCTCCCCTCCCCACTGCCCCCACTCCTCCCCACTGCCCCTCCCCGCCCCACTGCCCCTCCCCTCCCCACTGCCCCCACTCCTCCCCAATGCCCCTCCCCTCCCCACTGCCCCCACTCCTCCCCACTGCCCCCTCTCCACTGCCCCTCCCCTCCCCACAGCCCCCACTCCTCCCCACTGCCCTCTCCCCTCCCCACTGCCCCTCCCCTCCCCACTGCCCCCACTCCTCCCCTCCCCACTGCCCCTCCTCCCCACTGCACGCACTCCTCCCCACTGCCCCTCCCCTCCCCACTGCCCCTCCCCTCCCCACTGCCCCCACTCCTCCCCACTGCCCTCTCCCCTCCCCACTGCCCCTCCCCTCCCCACTGCCCCCACTCCTCCCCTCCCCACTGCCCCCACTCCTCCCCTCCCCACTGCCCCCTCCCCACTGACCCCGCCCCTCCCCACTGCCCCTACTGCCTCTCCCCACTGCCCCTCCCCACTGCCCCCACCCCTCCCCGCTGCCCCCACTCCTCCCCACTGCCCCCACTCCTCCCCACTGCCCCCACCCCTCCCCACTGCCCCCTCCCCTCCCCTCCCCACTAACCCACCCCTCCCCACTGCCCCCACCCCTCCCTACTGCCCCTCCCCACCCCACTGCCCCACCCCTCGCCACTGCCCCCACTCCTTCCCTCCCCACTGCCCCCACCCCTCCCCACTGCCCCTCCCCTCCCCACTGCCCCCAATCCTCCCCACTGCCCCTCCCCTCTCCACTGCCCCCACTCCTCCCACTCCTCCCCACTGCCCCTCCCCTCCCCACTGCCCCTCCCCTCCCCACTGCCCCCACTCCTCCCCACTGCCCCCACTCCTCCCCACTGCCCCCTCCCCTCTCCACTGCCCCTCCCCTCCCCACAGCCCCCACTCCTCCCCACTGCCCCTCCCCTCCCCACTGCCCCCACCCAACCCCACTGCCCCTCCCCTCCCCACTGCCCCCACTCCTCCCCAATGCCCCTCCCCTCCCCACTGCCCCCACTCCTCCCCACTGCCCCCTCTCCACTGCCCCTCCCCTCCCCACAGCCCCCACTCCTCCCCACTGCCCTCTCCCCTCCCCACTGCCCCTCCCCTCCCCACTGCCCCCACTCCTCCCCTCCCCACTGCCCCTCCTCCCCACTGCCCGCACTCCTCCCCACTGCCCCTCCCCTCCCCACTGCCCCCACTCCTCCCCACTGCCCTCTCCCCTCCCCACTGCCCCTCCCCTCCCCACTGCCCCCACTCCTCCCCTCCCCACTGCCCCCACTCCTCCCCTCCCCACTGCCCCCTCCCCACTGCCCCTACTGCCTCTCCCCACTGCCCCTCCCCACTGCCCCCACCCCTCCCCGCTGCCCCCACTCCTCCCCACTGCCCCCACCCCTCCCCACTGCCCCCTCCCCTCCCCTCCCCACTACCCCACCCCTCCCCACTGCCCCCACCCCTCCCTACTGCCCCTCCCCACCCCACTGCCCCACCCCTCGCCACTGCCCCCACTCCTTCCCTCCCCACTGCCCCCACCCCTCCCCACTGCCCCTCCCCTCCCCACTGCCCCCACTCCTCCCCACTGCCCCTCCCCTCCCCACTGCCCCCACTCCTCCCCACTGCCCCTCCCCTCCCCACTGCCCCTCCCCTCCCCACTGCCCCCACTCCTCCCCACTGCCCCCACTCCTCCCCACTGCCCCCTCCCCTCTCCACTGCCCCTCCCCTCCCCACAGCCCCCACTCCTCCCCACTGCCCTCTCCCCTCCCCACTGCCCCTCCCCTCCCCACTGCCCCCACTCCTCCCCACTGCCCCTCCCCTCCCCACTGCCCCCACTCCTCCCCTCCCCACTCCTCCCCTCCCCACTGCCCCTCCTCCCCACTGCCCCCACTCCTCCCCACTGCCCCTCCCCTCCCCACTGCCCCCACTCCTCCCCTCCCCACTGCCCCTCCTCCCCACAGCCCCCACTCCTCCCCACTACCCCTCCGCACTGCCCCCACTCCTCCCCTCCCCACTGCCCCTCCCCTCCCCACTGCCCCCACTCCTCCCCTCCCCACTGCCCCTCCCCTCCCCACTGCCCCCTCCCCACTGCCCTGTATCTTCCTCTGTTACAAATATTAATCTAAATTTCCTTGAAATGAAGCAATGATCTCTGCCCCAACCACTCCCTGTAGCAAACATTCCATGCTCCACCAACCCTCTGTGTAAAGACGTTTCTACCAACCTCTCCCATCACTCGGTCTATATTAAATTGATCTCTTGTCACAGACTCCCTATCCAGAGGAAATAATCTTTCACTACTCACTGTCAAAAGCCTTCAGAATTTTAAAAATCTCAATTAACTCCAGTGAAAGTAGTCCCAGAATCTCAAGTCTCTCCTCATAACGATAGATTCTAATCTATTGTATCTACTCTGTACACCCGCTGTGATTTTAATATCCTTTCTATATCCTTAGAGGCTTATTAAGAAGATGAAAGCCCATGGAATTCAGGGGAAAGTGGCGGTATGGATACAAAATTAGCTCAGTGACAGGAAGCAGAGGGTGGTGGTGGATGGATGTTTTTCAGTGGTGTTCCCAAGGGTCAGTTTTGGTCCCATTACTATTTGCAATTTTTATAAACGACCAAGACTCGGGTGTAGGGAGCAGCATTATCAAGTTTGCAGATGATACGAAACTTGGCAACATAGTAGATGATGATGAAGACAGTTATAGGCTTCAGGATGACATCGGCCGGATGGTGAAATGGGCAGAAACAGGGCAGATGGAGGTCAATGCGGGGAAGTGTGAATCGATGCACATTGGGAGGATTATTATTAAATAATATTATAGGAGCTGGGCTACTGTGGACAATTCTGGGCACCACACTTCAGGAACGATGTCAAGGCCTTCGAAAGGGTACAGAGGAGATTTACCAGGATGTTACCAGGGATGAGGGACTTCAGTTATGAGGAGAGGTTCGAAAAGTTCGGACTGTTCTTCTTGGAACAGAGAAGGTTAAGAGGTGACCTAGTAGAGGTTTTCAAGATGATGCGAGGTTTTGATAGAGTAGAGAGAAAAACTATTCCCTCTGGCGAGTGGGTCAATAACCAGAGGTCATAGATTTAAAATTATTGGCAAAAGATCGAGAGGGGAAATGAGAATTTTTTCACTCAGCGTTGTGGGGATCAGGAACGCTCGACCTGAAAAGGTGGTGGAAGCTGATTCCATTAATAATTTTAAAAGGGAGTTGGACGGGTTCTGGAAGATGAGGAACTCACAGGGTTACAGACAAAAAGCAGGGATGTGGGACTGAGCATGACTGCTCTTTCAAAGAGCCAACACAGGCACAACGAGCCAAATGGCCTCCTTCTGTCCTGTACCTATAATGATCAGTAACATGTCATTCTAGAATGGTACACTAGGTGGCGCTGTATGTATATAAGAGTGGGCTACCTGATGCACTAGGCTACCCACAAGGCAGTAGTCAAGATGGATGCCTGTACAGTAGTCCACATGGCTGAATAAAGTGACTAGCTCAAGCTAGCTGTTCATAATGAAAACGTCTATTTATTTATGAGCATAACATGGTACCAGGATTGGTAAAATCTGCTGAATATTGTGAAATGCGACATGGAGAATTTGAAGCCACCGGAGGGTTTGAAACTCACGGGGAATGTCGACTGCAATTGGCGGACTTTCAAACAACAATTCGAACTCTACATTGCCGCCATCGGGTTCGGTACGAAGCCAGACGCAAGGAAAATAGCGTTGCTGCTCACGGTTGCAGGCCCGCAGGCGATAGAGGTAATGGGGCAGTAATTCCTCCCCAAACGCGTGAGTACGGAAGGGGTACTCACGCGTCTGGCCGGAGGAAATGCCGGTTTTCAGCATGCACAGCGCATGCGCTGAAAACCGGCATTTCCTCTCCTCTAACCCAAGAGGTGAAGAGGCTAGCACGTGTGCTGTAGGGGGCAGCGTGTGCGTCTTGGATTTCCTCTGTTTTGGGGGATTTGCACATGTGTAAAGGCCTCCGGTCTTTACGCTTGTAAAAAGCACACGTAAGTATTTATTTTTACAGGTAAGTGGTGCTTTAGTGCAATTTAAAAAAAAAATTCCCACAGGTTTATTATTTTAAAGAATCTACAATAAGGTAAGTTTAGTTTTAGACCCTTTTTATTAAAAATTTATTTTTTTCAAAAAAAAAAATTATTGTTTAAATTATTTTTTTAACTTATTTATACTTAATTTAATGATTGGGATGTTTTTTTAAAATTTTATTTAATGTTTAAGTAGTGTTTTGGGGTGCAGTACTTCTCATGAGTTTGACAGTTCTTACTCTCAAACTTATGAATGAAGTTTCCCCTCCCCTGATTGGCTGAACAGTGCTCACCTGATCCCAGCTGGCACATCGCACTAACTACGCTGCTGGGTCAGGTTAGCACAGCGCGCCGGGATCAGAACCGGGCCACTGACAGGAAATCCACTGCGGGCCAGGTTTCAGATGTCAGCGCGCCGGGTAAGTGCACATCGGGGGCTTGCACGCGCGGCAAGCCCCCGACACCAAGTTCTGGGCCATTTAATACGTTTGCATTTGATCAAGAGGAGGATAGAGAAAACATGGACGATGTGCTAAAGAAATTTGATACACATTGTTCTCCCAAAAAGAATGAGACCTATGAGAGATACGTGTTCTGTTCACGGACACAGCAGCAAAATGAGACTTTTGATAGCTTTGTGACTGATCTAAAACTGAAAGCACAGACATGTAATTTCTCTGAACTGAAATCATCCATGATTCATGACCAGATTGTGTTTGGTATTCATGATAAAAAGGTCAGGGAACGTCTGTTGAGAGAAACCAAACTAACATTGGAGAATGCTGTGAAAATATGCCATTCCATAGCTCAGAAGCACGCAAAGACTTTCAGTGAAATTAATAATAATGCAACTGTAATGAGTGACTGTGCTGCTGTCGGTGCTGTGTCCTACAAGGGAAAGAAACGTGGGCAGAACAGAAATGAAAAGCAATCGGAGGAAGGAATTTCTAATTGTAAACGCTGTGGTTACAAACACCAGTCACGACAATGCCCAGCGTTTGGAAAAATGTGCACAAAATGTAATGGAAAGAATCACTTTGCCAAACAATGCTTTTCAAAAGTAAAAACAAAGGGCAACAAGTCAATGTGATTGAGGACACTGATTTAAGTGAGACATTTTTTGTAGGAATGGTGTCATGTGACAATATAGAAAAGGATACAGAAAATGTGCAGCCCTCAGGAATGGATTCAAGATTCAAGATCATTTTATTGCCATATGTAACTAGTACAATGGAATGCTTACTCCCCACTCACTCCCACAATACAAGCATATAATATAAAAGCAAAAAAATGAAAACAAGTATAAATAAAAACAATAAGCAAATAAGCAAAAAGTATAGCAATAACAGTCCAAGTTGCAGGATATGATGAATAGTACAAAAAAGCCTCAATTACCACTGGAAATAATAGTAATGTAATATGATAAATATATGGTAATATGAACATAATATATATATTTACATAAACATATAACTATAATATATGGGGCAGTGCGATTAGCAGTTCAGTAGGCGCACTGCCTGTGGATAGAAACTGTTCTTAAACCTGCTGGTCCTGGTTCGGATGCTGCGGTACCGACGTCCGGACTGCAGGAGGGAGAACAGTTTGTGTCCAGGGTGATTGGGGTCCTGGATGATGGAGCGGGCCTTGTTCCGGCACCTGGTCTGGAAGATCTCCTCGATGGACGGAAGTGCGCACCCGATGATTTTTTCTGCCGTATTCACAACTCTCTGGATGGCTTTCTTGTTCTGTGCAGTGGTGTTACCATACCACACATTGACACCACTCATCAAGACACTCTCTATGGTGCCGCAGTAAAAGTTCACAAGCCACTGTGTGCTTATGCCGCATTTCCTCAGGCACCGTAGAGGGTAGAGGCGCTGGTGTGCCTTCTTCAGCATAGCCTCAGTATTATGGTTCCAATGCTGAACATAAAGTTAATGCAGTAAAAGTGGACAAATCGATGATGCAACTGCAGGTAAATGGAGCATTAGTTACATTGAAACTAGACACTGGGGCAAAAGCAAACTTAATCAGTATAAGTGACATTAAAAATATGAAAGTAAAGCCCAAAATACAGAAAAAGTCAGTACTACTGAAGAGCTATAATGGACAGAAAATAGATAGCTTAGGTGTATGCAGACTTAAAGTGACAGTCAAAGACAAAGTGCATCATCTCATGTTTTCTGTTGTGGCTGAAGGACTTGATTCACTACTAGGTGACAAAGCTTGTGAGGACTTAGAACTGGTCAAGAGAGTCTATCGTATAAACTGTGCCATAAGCAGACCAGATGACTCCGTGGATTCTGTAGTGTGTAATTTCCAGGATGTGTTCAAAGGATTTGGAGTTCTACCATTCACTTACAAGATCCAGCTAAAGGAGGATGCTCAGCCAGTGGTACATGCTCCACAGAGAGTTCCAGCACCCCTGTGTGACCGGCTCAAGAAAGAACTGGACAGAATGACCACACTAGGAGTCATCAGGAAAGTCAAAGAGCCAACAGACTGGGTTAACTCCATGGTATGTGTAAAGAAAAAGAACAATGATCTAAGTGTAATACCCACTGGAAATGTTATGTACGCTAAGTATGGTTATCAATCTTTAACTTAGACACTGTGTTATCATTGTTATAAATCCCTGGGTTAAAGTTGCCCATGTGAAGGTACGGCAAGAACTTTTAAGGACACAATGTGACTAAGAGCATATTTTCCATAATTCTGCACCAGTATCAACTGTTGCAGACAGTGAGGCTGCGCAGTCTCCAGGCAGAAACCCCAGGAGGAAGGGGTGGAGTCGGGTTTTTCGAGCGGGAAAAGCTGCAGAGAGCGACTGGAAAAAAAGAGGGCAGGAGCTCTGAAAAGAGGGCACAGGAGGCAAATGGCTGCCGCATCCCGTCCCGGGTTTCCAAACTCGGCCGCCGCCCTTCGTATTAGTAGCTCTGCAGCCAGAACTCAAAGTGGGATTCAGTGATCGTGAAGAGAATTCAACGAAGGGGTTCGGAGTCGTAAGTCTTGCAGACATTATACATACCATGAGCTCCAACTTAAGCACGCCAACGAAAGAGTGCACTCGAATTTGGACATAGGGACAGATTCTCCTTTGAATCCATGTAAATGGAGAATGTATGTTTATTATGTCTAGATTCATTCTAATGTATGCAAATGTCTAATTTAGTTCATTGACCTGTAATCTTCTTATACTGTCTGACGTTAAAACTATAAAGTAAGATAATTAGAATTAAGCCATTGTAGTAGTGATCTCCTTACTGGACTATAGAATACTGTCTACAACAGAGACCACATCTCACATATATCTAGAGAACCGTGAAGGGGTTACATTTTGGGGGCTCGTCTGGGATTGTGGTCTATTTATGTCAGTAAACTAACAGTATTGAATGCTCATTGCTAAGAGAGTGGTTTGTGGTTTCTACTGGGCTGTTTGAGCATAAAAGATGGATGTTATTGAGGTTGAAGCTTGGTGCAAACGGAAGCAGATAGCTACTACCCATGCCATTGTGCTGAATGGTGTTGCTAACGATGACCCTGATGATGTCTTGCTAAGGGCTCTGAATTGTGCCAAAGCCTTTGGAAAGGTTAGGATAGTTGAGCGCTGCTTGGATACAGCTACCAAGAAGCAGTTTGTGTTGATCCAGACATCAGAGAACCTGAGAGGTCATGGTTTACCTGAGGCAGTTGGGCTTTCTGAAGAGGCTGGTCCCTGGCCAGTTTAGTTTGTCCCTATTACTACTAAGGAAGAAGAAGGGTTTCAGACCAAGTTGTTGTCATTCTTGAGACAAGAAGGAAAGACTGTTGCTGATGTCAAAGGTCTGATAGGTCCTTCGGCCCTGGATATGAACACTCAGTTGGTCAGTGCCATTAGTTCCCTGGTGGATAAATGCACCAATCTGCCCTTCGAGGCTCAGGGATACCGTAAGCTCCGTATGTTCTCAGGAGTGAGACCAACTCCCAGTGGGGAAGAGGAGTACGACGCCTGGGCTGAGCAGACCGTGCCTCTGCTAGAGGAATGGCAGTGCAGTGACAATGTGAAGAGGCAGAGAATAGTAAAAAGCCTTAAGGGTCCTGCTGCTGACATTGTAAGATTCTTAAAGGCGCAGAACACCTCTGCTACTTCCTTTGACTACATGCAGGCTCTAGAAACTGCCTTTGGAACTACTGAAACCATTTCAGATTTGATGGTCAGATTCAGAAGCACATTCCAGTGTGAGGGAGAGAAGCTGTCCAGTTATCTGCTGAGAATAGACAAACTGCTGCATTGTATGTTACGGAAAAGAGGGATTGAGTTGCCTGAAATGAATCGGTTCCGCATTGAACAGGTTGTTCGAGGTGCATTGCTCGAAGACGTGACTGCTCTTCACATACGCATGACCCATAAGTTGCGAGATCCAATTACCTTCACTGAGCTGCTAAGGGAAGTCAGAGAGGAGGAGGATATGCTTCAGGCCCGGAATGTAGCAAAGAGTGCTGTGATGTCCAAGCTTGTGACTCCTGTTACAGTTCCTACTCCTAAGGGTGATGTCAACCCTGAGATGGAACAGCTGAAGAAGGAAATAAATGTCATGAGAGCCGAGATGGCATATTTTCGGTCTAAGCCCAACACAGAAAGGGATGACGCACGGGTGCAAAAGGTTGAACACCCTGCGAAGTCTAACAGCAAAATGAATGATTCCTCTAAAGGATATCCCCATGAAGGAGATAGACCTGGAGTCTTTTGTTATAACTGTGGAAAGGATGGACATTTCAAGCGAGAATGTAGAGGTGAGGAAAATCTAAAAAAAGTAAATGACCGTCTCATAAAACTTACCAAGAAGTCGGGAAACTACAAAGGGGCACAGTAACGGAACGGCCTGCTGTCCCTGTAGTTAAGACACGTTCCGCTAAGTGCAATAATAGACGAGGGGATATGAAAGACATCATACCTGAAGGTTTAGTAGGGCCGAGTTCTGCTGTATCAATACAGATTGAAGGCATTTATACTAAAGCTATCCTCGACATGGGTTCTCAGGTTACCATACTGTACAGATCCTTCTATGACCGATACCTGACGCATTTGCCGTTAACCCCAATCAGTCTTCTGCAGATCTGGGGCCTTAGTCCTGCTGATTACCCATATGATGGCTATTTGTCGCTGAGGTTGGAGTTCTTGGAAGCTGATGTAGGGACCACTGAGACCATTGATGCACTTGTGTTGGTTTGTCCTGACCCCATGGTGAAAGGTGAGGTTTCCATACTGGTTGGCAGTAATACACCCATAGTGAGACGACTCCTGACAAGCTGCAAAGAGCAGGGAGGTGAAAACTTCTTGAGCACCAGACACATTCACCCTGTTTTCAAAAAGGCTTTTGAGAAACTGCCTGAACTTTCTTCCGACGTAGATGATAGCAAAAGAGGAACTGTGTGGTACGTTCGAGCCAAACCTATCACCCTGCGTCCTGGAGGAGTGGCTAGAATCCCTGGGATACCAAAATTCCCTGGAACGCCAGGTACTGAAGCCATTCTGATAGAGTCACCTGATGATCCTGCAGAAGAGTCACAGTTTCCAAATGAGCTTCTGGTGAGACCAGAGTTGCAGACCCCGACAGCTGTGATGTCAAGGAGAGTTACAGTGACCGTGAGGAATATGTCAGGCAAAGGAATCACATTGAGGAAAGGAATGCCGATTGCGCATCTGTTTCCTGTAAATGTACTGTCGTCACATGTGAAGGAAGAGTCCAAAGTTAACTCAACCGGAGATCTGACACCCTCCTCCTTCAACTTTGGATATTCATTCGTTCCTAAAGAATGGAAGGACCGATTAGTCAGGAAGATGATGGAGCGGAGAGGAGTTTTCTCTACTCATGAGTTTGATGTTGGTTGTAGTAAGAGTACTCGCCATTCTGTCAGAATTACTGAGGATAAACCCTTTCGGGAGAGGTCTCGACAGCTGGCACCAGCTGACATCGAAGCAGTGAGACAGCAGCTGTCGCAGTTAAAAGAAGCTGAGATCATTACCGAGTCCAGGAGTCCTTATGCATCTCCTATAGTGGTGGTGAGGAAAAAGAACGGAAAGATTCGGATGTGTGTGGACTTTAGGACGCTTAACAGACGTACTATTCCCGACCAATACACCGTTCCAAGAATTGAGGATGCACTGGCTTGTCTTAATGGAAGCAAGTGGTTCAGTGTGTTGGATCTCAGAAGTGGATACTACCAAATACCGATGAGTGAATCAGACAAAGAAAAGACAGCCTTTATATGTCCAGTTGGGTTCTACCAATTTGAAAGGATGCCACAGGGAGTTTCAGGCGCTCCAGCAACTTTTCAAAGAATAATGGAACAAACAGTTGGGGACATGAACTTGCTCGAAGTATTGGTGTACTTGGACGATATCATTGTGTTTGGGGCAACCCTTGAAGAACACGAAGCTCGGTTGCTGAAAGTGCTTGGTTGCCTGGAGGATGAAGGTCTCAAGCTATCATTGGACAAGTGTCAGTTTTGCCAAACATCCGTGTCCTATGTGGGGCATATTGTATCACAGGATGGAGTAGCCACAGATCCATCCAAGATCGAAGCTGTTACCACATGGCCCAAACCGAACACAGTGACTGCCTTGCGGTCATTTCTTGGGTTCTGCGGATATTACAGGCGCTTTGTGCAGGATTACTCCAAAGTGGCCCATCCTCTGAATCAGCTGCTGGCTGGTTACCCCCCACCAGCCGAGAGGAAGAAAAAGGCTAAAGGTAAAGAGAACAAGGACTACTTCAAACCCTCTGAGCCTTTTGGTGTTAGATGGGATGAGAAATGCGAAGAGGCCTTCCACACCTTAAAGCAAAGTCTTACTCAAGCCCCCGTGTTGGCTTTTGCAAACCCACAGCTGCCATATGTGCTACACGTGGATGCCAGTCAAGAAGGGTTGGGTGGTGTGTTGTATCAGGACCAAGGAGCAGGGCTGAGACCCGTAGCGTTCATCAGTCGCAGTCTTACGCCATCAGAGCGTAACTACCCAGCTCATAAGCTAGAATTCTTGGCGTTGAAGTGGGGGGTGGTGGATAAGCTGCAGGATTATCTGTATGGAGCGAAGTTTGAAGTGAGGACAGACAATAATCCATTAACCTATGTGTTGACTTCGGCAAAACTTGATGCCACCGGCCACCGCTGGCTTGCTGCACTATCTGCTTACGACTTTAGTCTCAGGTACAGACCTGGGAACCAGAACATTGACGCAGATGCTCTGTCTCGTCGCCCACACTACCAGAAACCAGAGTGGAAAGATGTTGCTTCAGCAGATGTGAAAGTAATGTGTCAGATGTCCGTGGTATCTGGACCAAAGAATTCATTTCGTGCCCGAGAGATTGACCACTTGGGAGCGTCAGTGCATACTGTTCCCCAGGCATTTTGCAACCTTTCCAGTTTGGATGTACAAAACCTACCCATGTTGTGTTCATCTGAAATATCCAAAGCACAACAGGAGGATCTCTGTATTCATGAGGTGTTTTCAGCTCTCCGTCTGGGTGATATTACACAGATCGACAAATCAAAACATCCTGACTGTCGTCTGCTCCTAAGAAAATGGGACCACTTGGAAATTAAAGAGGGAGTGTTGTGTAGAATCACTCACCCACCCACTAAACCATGTCATTCACAGTTGGTCCTGCCTGAAAAGTACAGGGAAATAGTGATGACGTCTTTGCATGATGACGCAGGTCACCTGGGAGTAGATAAGACCTATGGGTTGGTCAAGGACAGATTCTATTGGCCGCGTATGAAGTCTGCGGTTGAGGAGTTCTGCAAGTCCTGTGCACGTTGTGTCCAGAGAAAGACTTTACCTAAAAGAGTTGCTCCTCTGTTTCACATGCAAAGTGATGGACCTCTAGACCTTGTCTGTATGGATTTTCTGTCCATCGAACCCGATTCCAGCAATACCGCAAATGTCTTGGTCATTACAGATCATTATACTCGCTACGCCCAAGCTTTTCCCACAAAGGATCAGAAAGCATCCACCGTTGCCAAAGTGTTGTGGGAGAAATACTTCATCCACTATGGACTGCCAAAGCGAATACACAGTGATCAAGGTAGAGACTTTGAAAGTAGACTTATACATGAGTTGTTGTCCATGCTCGGGATTGAGAAGTCAAGAACAACTCCATACCATCCTCAGGGAGATCCTCAACCTGAGCGGTTTAACCGTACTTTGTTAGACATGCTTGGAACGCTGGATTCAAAGCGAAAGAACAAGTGGAGTCGGCACATTGGACATCTTGTTCATTCTTATAATTGTACCCGAAATGACGCTACTGGTTTTTCACCGTACTACCTCATGTTTGGACGTGAAGGAGATAATCTATCTGGTAAAGGAATAGAGCCAGATATGGAAAAAGTAAACGCCATACTCAACATGCCCCGACCCACTGACAAAAAAGGAGTGCTACGTATCATGGGGATGATAAACTTCATTGGAAAATTCATTCCTAACTTGTCAGCCAAGACAGCCTGTCTGCGAGACCTGCTACATAAAACAAATGAGTTCGCATGGACAGAAAGACATGAACAAGCGTGGATGAACCTTAAACAGTGCTGACAACCACACCTGTACTCACCTTCTTTGACCCAACAAAGAGAATCAAAGTGTCAATGGATGCATCAAAAGATGGCCTAGGCGCGGTCTTGCTACAAGCAGAGGGTGAAGATTGGAAGCCTGTTGCCTATGCCTCCAGGTCTATGACTGATTCTGAGTGTCGATACGCCCAGATTGTAAAGGAATGTCTAGGCTTGGTAGTTGGACTAGAAAAGTTCCATGGCTACATATATGGACTTCCCACCTTCACAGTTGAGACAGACCACTGCCCACTGGTTGCCATCATAAAAAAAAATCTGAATGAGATGTCTCCAAGGATTCAACGACTCATGATGAAGCTGCAAATATATGACTTTGAACTGATCTACACACCAGGCAAACACATAGTGTTAGCAGATGCACTATCCTGAGCACCCACAATGAGTCATGTGAGCTCTACTGAGGAAGACGTGGATGCTCATGTGAGTATGGTCACTGCTGCGCTGCCCGTGTCAGACACAAAATCAAAGCAAATAGCAGAAGAAACAGTAAAAGATACAGTGTTACAAACAGTAATAGAGAACATTCATCATGGTTGGCCAAAAGGTTCCTGTCCAAAGTACTATCACATAAGGTCAGAGTTGAGTGTCGCAAGTGGACTATTACTAAAACAGAACAGAATAGTCATTCCACAGGCTCTACGTCAAGACATGCTCAAAAGGATTCATGAGGGACACCTCGGAATTGAAAAGTGCAAAAGGAGCGCAAGAGACACTGTTTATTGGCCTGGCATAAATAAGAACATTGAGAACATGATAGGCAAATGTGAGACATGTCAGAAACACCAAAACAAACAAGCAAAGGAACCAATGATAGTAGCTGACTTACCAACAGCACCATGGCAAAAGGTTGGTATGGACCTCTTTCATTTGAATGGTAAAGACTATCTATTAGTGAACAATAACCAGCCCCAGGACAGTGACAGTGTAACACAAAGAATTCGACCCAACACAATCGTCGCTAAGCAAAAGGAAAAATATCTGTCATATTGGACAGAAACAACAAAAACCCAAAGCAAACTCAATTGCTACTTGGCCCTAAACAGACAATACAACATGGCTGATTACCTGACCATGGTAAAGAATAGCAAACTGAGAAAAACCTTGACAATGTACAGACTTAGTGAACATAGCCTGGCGATCGAAAAAGGTAGACACAGGCAGACCCGGCTACCAAGAGAGGACAGGAATAACAACAGAAAATGCTGGAAAAACTCAGCAGGTCAGGCAACATCCGTGGAGAGAAATTTGAGTTGACGTTTCGGGTTGGACCCTTCTTCAAAACTGGAAAGAAAAGAAACTAGATCGGAGGCAGGGCTGCGATCGGACAAAAGAATAAAAGAAACAAAAGAAGTAAAAGAGATTAGAAGCTAGACAAGATGGTAATAGGCTGGGATTAGGTGTAAAGTGTACTGGCAGGGCAAAAGATAGCTGCCAGGTGTGAGAGAAAGGGGGGGGGTGGAAAAGGAGTGGAACAATTACAAGAGAAAATGAAATGGGGGCCGAGCTTATGATCTGAAATTGTTGAACTCGATATTGAGTCCGGAAGGCTGCAGACTGCCTAATCGGAAGATGAGGTGCTGTTCCTCGAGTTTACGTTGAGCTTCCGTGGAACAATACAAGAGGCCAAGGATGGTGAGGTCCGAGTGGGAATGGAGCGGTGAATTAAAATGACAGGCGACCGGAAGCTCGGGGTCACCCTTACGGACTGAACGGAGGTGTTCCGCAAAGCGGTCACCCAATCTGCGTTTGGTCTCCCCAATGTAGAGGAGACCGCATCGTGAGCAGCGAATACAGTATACTAGATTGCGAGAAGTACAAGTAAATCGCTGTTTCACCTGGAAGGGGTGTTTGGGGCCCTGGACAGTGGGAAGGGGGGAGGTATAGGGGCAGGTGTTACATCTCCTCCGCTTGCACGGGAAGGTGCCAGGCGAAGAGGAAGGGCTGTTTGGGGTGATAGAGGAGTGGACTAGGGTGTCTCGGAGGGAGACTACTGCTCTCGCCGCATCCTGAGATCCACGCTCAATGCCATGCGGCGCCACATGAACACACTCGACTTCTCTCTTCAGCAACACCGGCGCACTCTATCTCAAAGCTGTCCGGGTCCACAGTTCCATTTCATCCTTCGACTCATCCAACGCTTCAACAAAAAACTTTTCTTCTTCCTACACCAACGCCCCTCCGGAACCTTCTTCCCCTTCACTTTCCTCTGACCCCCCTTCTCCCAATCCCACCCCCTGCCGCGTTTTACAAGCCCACTGACTCCCACAGCTACCTGGACTACACTTCCTCCCACCCCGCTTCCTGTAAGGACTCTATTCCATTCTCCCAGTTTCTCCGCCTCCGCCGTATCTGCTCCGACGACGCCACCTTCCACACCAGTGCTTCAGACATGTCTTCCTTTTTCCGCAACCGAGGATTCCCCTCTACTGTGGTTGACACTGCCCTCGACCGTGTCAGTTCCATCTCCCGCACCTCTGCCCTCACCCCTGCCCCTCCCTCCCGGAACCACGATAGGGTTCCCCCTGTCCTCACCTTTCACCCCACCAGCCTCCACATTCAACGGATCATCCTCCGGCATTTCCGCTACCTCCAAAGTGATCCCACCACCAAACGTATCTTCCCCTCCCCTCCCCTTTCAGCATTCCGCAGGGACCGCTCCCTCCGAGACACCCTAGTCCACTCCTCTATCACCCCAAACAGCCCTTCCTCTTCGCCTGACACCTTCCCGTGCAAGCGGAGGAGATGTAACACCTGCCCCTATACCTCCCCCCTTCCCACTGTCCAGGGCCCCAAACACCCCTTCCAGGTGAAACAGCGATTTACTTGTACTTCTCGCAATCTAGTATACTGTATTCGCTGCTCACGATGCGGTCTCCTCTACATTGGGGAGACCAAACGCAGATTGGGTGACCGCTTTGCGGAACACCTCCGTTCAGTCCGTAAGGGTGACCCCGAGCTTCCGGTCGCCTGTCATTTTAATTCACCGCTCCATTCCCACTCGGACCTCACCGTCCTTGGCCTCTTGTATTGTTCCACGGAAGCTCAACGTAAACTCGAGGAACAGCACCTCATCTTCCGATTAGGCAGTCTGCAGCCTTCCGGACTCAATATCGAGTTCAACAATTTCAGATCATAAGCTCGGCCCCCATTTCATTTTCTCTTGTAATTGTTCCACTCCTTTTCCACCCCCCCCCTTTCTCTCACACCTGGCAGCTATCTTTTGCCCTGCCAGTACACTTTACACCTAATCCCAGCCTATTACCATCTCGTCTAGCTTCTAATCTCTTTTACTTCTTTTGTTTCTTTTATTCTTTTGTCCGATCGCAGCCCTGCCTCCGATCTAGTTTCTTTTCTTTCCAGTTTTGAAGAAGGGTCCAACCCGAAACGTCAGCTCAAATTTCTCTCCACGGATGTTGCCTGACCTGCTGAGTTTTTCCAGCATTTTCTGTTGTTATTTCGGATTTCCAACATCTGCAGTATTTTGCTATCGCAAGAGAGGACAGGATATGCTCTCACTGCAGTCAGGGAGTGGTGGAGACAGAGATGCACTTCCTCACAGCTTGTAGAAAATATCAGGGCATAAGGGAGAATTTCTACCCGAAATTCACAAAAATATGCCCGGAATTCAGAAATTTGAATGACGACCAAAAACCCCCATACCTACTAGGGGAAGAGAGAAATTGTGTAACCTTAGCGGCACACTATGTTACAGCTTGCCATAAACAGAGGGACAACTACTAAATATAAGAAAAGAGTATATACAAATTATATGAATGTATATTTATACACTCAGGGATATATCTGTTTATACACTGTATGGATAGATCTGTATTTTTGTGTACAACCATGATTTTTTTTCGATGCTTTGGCAACATAAGATGTACCTTGTCATGCCAATAAAGCGATTTGAATTGAATTGAATTGAATTGATTGACTACTATTCTAACTATCCTGAGATGGCGCTGCTCTCAGGCACCACAGCAAGCAGTGTCATAATGCATGTGAAAACCGTCTTCGCCAGACATGGAATTCCCAGGATTGTCGTTAGCGACAATGGTCCGTGCTTCAACTGTAAGGAGTGGCAACAGTTTGCAGCACATTATGACTTTCAACACATCACATCCAGTCCTCTGTATGCTCAGTCGAATGGCAAGGCAGAGAAAGGTGTTCAAGTTCTCAAACAGCTACTGAAGAAAGCAACAGAAAGCAAGTCTGATCCTTATCTCGCCCTGCTGAGCTACTGAGCCTCCCCTTTAGACTCTGGTTCTTCACCTGCTGAACTCCTAATGGGTCGCAAGTTGCGTACCACGCTACCCTGCTGTGCAAAAGAAAAGCAGAGTAAGGAACTGAGACAGAGACTTCAACTGTTAAAGCTGAAACAGAAATCATACTATGACAAGTCATCCAAAACTCTGAAACCATTGACAAGGGATGATGTTGTCAGGATTGAGGATCCAGATGCATGGAACAGGAAAGCTACAGTTCTTGAGGAAGTAGGACCAAGGTCATACACTGTTAGAACTGAGGAAGGACAGATTCTCAGGAGGAACCGCCGTTCCCTCCTGAAAACAAGAAACTATCCAAGAGCAAATCGATGACAATGCCGCAACTGAATCTTGTCACTCACCACCAGAACAATCTAACACAAACACACATACAGGCTCTCATGAAAACACATCAGTCTTACCTGTGCTGAGAAGATCCACACGTGAAGTAAAAAAGCCTGATAGACTTTGAGTATAAAGTAAAGCTTTGAAAATGTGTTGACTGTTGTGAAAATGTTTATGTTTATAGAGCACTAACAAAAGTGTTACTGATATCATCTTTATCGTGTTTCTTGAAAGTTTATTGATATTGATTGATATTGATTTTGTTTAACCTCAAAGAAAGGGGGATGTAATGATCAGTAACATGTCATTCTAGAATGGTACACTAGGTGGAGCTGTATGTATATAAGAGTGGGCTCCCAATGATGCACTAGGCTACCCACAAGGCAGTAGTCAAGATGGATGCCTGTACAGTAGTCCACATGGCTGAATAAAGTGACTAGCTCAAGCTAGCTGTTCATAATGAAACCGTCTATTTATTTATGAACATAACAGTACCTTTCTATAACTCGATGATAATGGAGCATCTAAACTGCAGACAGTTCTCTAACTGGCTTAAACATTGCTTTGTACAAATGTATCATGACTTCTTTGCTTTTAAACTTGCCTCTATTAATAAAGCCCAAAATGCTATTAACCGCTTAAGGCTTGATCTAACTGCAATGGCACTTTCATGGAATTAAATATTTAAATCCGAGGTCTCCCTGTTCATCCACCCCCTCAGCCTCATTCCACTGTGTGTATACTAGTAACCCTTGTTTTTCCTCTCAAAATGTATTACTGTACCTCTCACTTCTTTACATTAAATTGCATCTGCCACCTGTCTGCCCATTTCACCACCCCTGTCTGCCAATTCCACCACTGTCTGCCCATTCCACCAGCCTGTCTGCCCATTCCATCACCTTGTCTGCCCATTCCATCACCCTGTCTGCCCATTCCACCACCCCTGTCTGCCTATTCCACCACTGTCTGCCCATTCCACCAGCCTGTCTGCCCATTCCATCACCCTGTCTGCCCATTCCATCACCCTGTCTGCCCATTCCACCAGCCTGTCTGCCCATTCCACCACCCTGTCTGCCCATTCCATCACCCTGTCTGCCCATTCCACCACACCTGTCTGCCCATTAACCCTGAGCGAGGGGCCCATTAACCCTGAGCATGGGGCCCATTAACCCCGAGCGTGGGGCCCATTAACCCCGAGCGAGGGGCCCATTAACCCCGAGCGTGGGGCCTATTAACCCCGAGTGTGGGGCCCATTAACCCCGAGCATGGGGCCCATTAACCCCGAGCGAGGGGCCTATTAACCCCGAGCGTGGGGCACATTAACCCCGAGCATGGGGCCCATTAACCCCGAGCGAGGGGCCCATTAACCCCGAGCGTGGGGCCTATTAACCCCGAGTGTGGGGCCCATTAACCCCGAGCATGGGGCCCATTAACCCCGAGCGAGGGGCCTATTAACCCCAAGCGTGGGGCACATTAACCCCGAGTGTGGGGCCCATTAACCCTGAGCGTGGGGCCCATTAACCCCGAGCGAGGGGCCCATTAACCCCGAGCGTGGGGCCTATTAACCCCGAGCGTGGGGCCCATTAACCCCGAGCGTGGGGCCCATTAACTCCGTGCGAGGGGTCCATTAACTCCGAGCGTGGGGCCCATTAACCCCGAGCGAGGGGCCCATTAACCCTGAGCGTGGGGCCCATTAACTCCGAGCGTGGGGCCCATTAACCCCGAGCGTGGGGTCCATTAACTACCCCCCAGAATCACACCATCCACTTCACACAGAATAACAAAATCCTCTTCATCCAGAACATTACAATCCTCTTCCCCCAGATTCACACAATCCTCTTCATCCCAGAATCACACAATCCTCCTCCCCCAGAATCACACAACCCTCTTTCCCCAGAATCACACAATCCTCCTCCTCCAGAATCACACAGTCCTCTTCCGCCAGAACCACACAATCCTCTTCCTCCAGAATAAAACAATCCTCTTCCCGCAGAATCACAATATGCCCTTTCTCCAGAAACCAACAACCCTCTTCCTTCTGAATCACAGAATCCACATCCTCCAAAATCAAACAATTCCCCTAGGGTCACACAAATATCTTCTTCCAGATTCACCAAGTCCTCTACCCCCGGAATCAAACAATAATCTTCCCCCAGAATCACACAATCCTCTTCCCCAGTATCACACAATCATCTTCGTCCAGAATCACACAATCATCTTCCTCCGGAATCACACAATCCTCTTCCCCCAGAATCACACTATCCTCTTATCATAGAGTCATAGAGTTTTACAGCACAGAAAGAGGCCCTTCGGCCCATTGTGTCTGCACCGACCATCAATCCCTGTCCAGTCTAATCCCATTTTCCAGCATTTGGTCCATAGCCTTGTATGCAATGGCATTTCAAGTGCTCATCCAAATGCTTCTTGAATGTTGTGAGGGTTCCTGCCTCCACCGCCCTTTCAGGCAGAGAGTTCCAGATTCCAACCACCCTCTGGGTGAAAAAGTTCCTCCTCAAATCCCCTCTAAATCTCCTGCCCCTTACCTTGAATCTATGCCCCCTTGTTATTGACCCCCCTACTAAGGGGAAAAGTTCCTCTTTATCTACCTTATATGTGCCCCTCATCATTTTGTACACCTCAATCAGGTCCCCCCTCAGCCTTCTTTGCTCCAATGAAAACAACCCCAGCCTGTTTAGTCTTTCTTCATAGCTGAGGCGCTCCATCCCAGGTAACATCCTGGTGAATCTTCTCTGCACCCTCTCTAAAGCAATCACATCCTTCCTATAGTGAGGCGACCAGAACTGCACACAGTACTCCAGCTGTGGCCTCACCAGCGTTTTGTACAGCTCCATCATAACCTCCCTGCTCTTATATTTTATGCCTCGGCTAATGAAGGCAAGTATCCCATATGTCTTTTTAACCACCTTATCTACCTGTTCCGCTGCCTTCAGGGATCTATGTACATGCACACCAAGGTCCCTCTGACCCTCTGTACTTCCTAGGGTCCTACCACTCATTGTGTACTCCCTTGCCTTATTTGTCCATCCAAAATGCATCACCTCGCACTTTTCAGGGTTAAATTCCATTTGCCACTTTTCCGCCAATCTGACCAACTCGTTTATATCTTCCTGTAGCCTGAGGCTTTCCTCCTCACAATTTACCACCCCACCAATTTTCGTGTCATCTGCGAACTTACATAGATACATAGAAGATAGGAGCAGGAGTAGGCCATTCGGCCCTTCGTGCCTGCTCCGCCATTTAATGAGATCATGGCTGATCCTTTAATTCAGTATCCCGTCCCCGCCTTCTCTCCATAACCCTTAACCCCTTTTGCCCGTAGAAATATATCTAATTCCCTCTTAAATATATTTAATGAGCTGGCGTACACTGCCCTCTGTGGCAATGAGTTCCACAGGTTCACCACTCTCTGAGTGAAGAAATTCCCCCTCATCTCTGTCCTAAATGGTTTAGCCCTTATCCTTAAATTATGTCCTCTAGTTCTGTTCTCACCCGCCAAGGGAAACATTCCTTCTGCATCCAGTCTGTCTAGACCTGTCAGAATTTTATACACTTCTATGATGTCCCCTCTCAATCTTCTAAACTCCAGTGTGTACATCCCTAAACTACATAGTCTCTCCTCATAGGTCATTCCCGCCATTCCTGGTATCAGCCTGGTGAATCGCCGCTGCACCCCCTCCATGGCAAGAACATCCTTCCTCAGATGAGGCGACCAAAACTGTACACAGTACTCGAGGTGTGGTCTCACCAGTGCCCTGTACAGCTGCAGCAAGGTATCCCTGTTCCTGTATTCTAACCCTTTTGCTATGAAGGCCAGCATACCGTTTGCCTTCTTGACCGCCTGTTGCACCTGCATGCTCGCCTTCAGTGACTGGTGTACAAGAACACCCAGGTCTCTCTGTACTTCCCCCTCTCCCAATCTATTGCCATTTAAATAATAATTTGCCCTCCCGTTCCTGCACCCAAGGTGGATAACTTCGCACTTGTCCACATTATAGTGCATCTGCCATTTATCCGCCCAATCGCCCAGTCTGTCCAAATCGCTCTGGAGCTTCCTGGTCTCTTCCTCTGAGCCCACCCCACCTCCTAGTTTAGTGTCGTCTGCAAATTTGGAAATGCTGCATCCGACTCCCTGATCCAGGTCATTAATGTAAATTGTGAACAGCTGGGGGCCCAGGACAGATCCCTGTGGTACCCCACTTGTTACTGCCTGCCATTCAGAAAATGAGCCGTTTATTCCAACTCTCTGTTTTCTATCTGACAGCCAGTTCCCTATCCACGCCAAAACTTTCCCCTTTATCCCATGAGCCTCAATTTTCCATGCTAATCTTTTATGTGGGACCTTATCGAAGGCCTTTTGGAAGTCCAGGTACACCACATCTACTGGCTCTCCCCCATCTATTCTACCAGTTACTCCCTCAAAAAATTCCAATAGATTAGTCAAGCACGATTTACCCTTTGTAAATCCATGTTGACTCTGTCCTATCCTGTCCCCATTTGCTAAGTGCTCCGCTATTTCATCCTTAATGATGGACTCCAGCATTTTGCCCACAACTGATGTAAGGCTTACAGGTCTGTAATTACCTGCTTTTTCCCTACCCCCCTTTTTGAATAGTGGGGTAACGTTAGCTACCCTCCAATCCATCGGCACTGTTCCCGAGTCTAATGAATTCTGAAAAATCATCCTTAGTGCATCCGCTATCTCTAGGGCCACCTCCTTCAGTACCCTAGGATGCATGTTATCAGGCCCTGGGGATTTGTCCACCTTCAATCCCTTTAGCTTCCTTAACACCATATCCTTAGAGATATTGATTTGCGTCAGTTCCTCCTTTGCCAATGTCCCTATTTTTCCCGATATCCCAGGGAGGTTTTTTGTGTCTTCCTTCGTAAAGACTGACCCAAAGTATGCATTTAGTTGATCTGCCATTTCCTTATTTCCCATTATATATTCCCCCGTATCTGACTGCAATGGACCAACTTTGGTTTTCACCAGTCTTTTCCTTTTGATATATTTATAAAAGCTTTTGGAGTTAGTTTTTATATTTTCCGCCAGCTTGTTTTCGTAAGCTATTTTGCCCCTCTTGATCATGCCCTTTGCCCTCCTTTGCTCTATCTTAAACTGTTCCCAATCTTCCGCTCTGGCGCTTTTTTTGGCTATTTTATACGCCCTATCTTTGGATTTTATGCTGTCTCTAATTTCCCCTGTTATCCACGGTTGAGTCACCTTTTTAGATTTCCTTTTATGCCAGATTGGTATAAACAATTTTTGCAATTTTGTCATTCTATCTTTAAATGTTTGCCATTGTTTATCTACCTCCAGTCCTCTCAGGAACGTTGTCCAATCAGACCTACTCAGTTCCCGTCTCATGGCATCATAATTCCCCTTGTTTAAATTCAGGACCTTAGTCTCTGAGTCAATTTCTTCGCTCTCCATTTCGAGTGAGAAATCGATCATGTTATGATCGCTCTGACCCAAGGGTCCCCGTACAACAAGATTACTGATTAGTCCCTTCTCATTGCACAGTACCCAGTCCAATATAGCCTGTTCCCGAGTTGGTTCCTCGACATATTGATCCAGATAACCATCCCTTAAACACTCAAGGAATTCCTCCTCCTCATTATTTTTACTGATTAGGCTAGTCCAATCTATATGTAAGTTAAAGTCACCTGTGATGACAGCTGTGCTCTTATTGCACGCTTCTCTAATTTCCCTCGTGATGCCCTCCCTAACCTCTATTTTACTATTTGGAGGCCTATATACCACTCCTATTAATGTTTTTCGCCCCTCGCTATTTCTTAGCTCCACCCATATAGATTCTGTATTAACTGAGTTAATATCCTTCCTTTCAATTGCATTTATCCCCTCTTTTACTAGCAATGCTACCCCTCCTCCCTTTCTTTTTTGTCGATCCTTCCTAAATACTGAATACCCCTGTATGTTAAGCTCCCAGCCCTGCTCACCCTGCAACCATGTTTCCGTAATCCCAATTAGATCATAATTATTAACCTCTATTTCCACAGCTAATTCATCTACCTTGTTCCTGATGCTTCTCGCATTAAGGTATAAAACCCTCAGGCTTTTTTTATGCTCACATTTTTTATGAATTAGTTTGGCCCTTTGTTTTTTGTTCCTCACCCTTTTACCATTTATTTCTGTCTGCCTTTCACTTTCCTCTATTTCACTACATAGGTTTCTAGCCCCCTGCCATACTAGTTTAAATGCTCCCGAACTGCTTTATCAAAAATTACCCCGAGAACATCAGTTCCATCTCTGCACAGGTGTAGACCGTCCCTTTTGTATAGGTAACTTACTGATCATACCTTTTACATTCTCATCCAAATCATTTATGTAGATCACAAACAGCAAGGGACCCAGCACCGATCCCTGAGGTACCCCACTGGACACAGGCTTCCAGTCACAAAAGCAACCTTCGACCATCACCCTCTGCCTCCTGCCACTCAGCCAGTTTAGGATCCAATGCGCCAAGGCACCCTGGATCCCATGGGCTCTTACCTTCTTGACCAGTCTCCTATGCGGGACTTTGTCAAAAGCTTTACTGAAGTCCATGTAAACCACATCCACAGCATTTCCCTCATCCACACATCTAGTCACCCCCTCGAAAAATTCAATCAGATTTGTCAGACATGATTTACCCTTGACAAAGCCATGCTGACTATCCCCGATTAATCCTTGCCTCTCCAAGTGGAGACTAATTTTGTCCCTCAGAATTTTTTCCAATAATTTCCCTACCACAGATGTTAGGCTCACTGGCCTGTAATTCCTTGGTTTATCCCTGCTACCCTTCTTGTATAGTGGTACTACATTAGCTGTTCTCCAGTCCTCTGGTACATCCCCTGTGGGCAGAGAGGTTCTGAAAATTTGTGTCAGAGCCCCTGCAATCTCTTCCTTTGCCTCCCACAGCAGCCTGGGATACATCTCGTCCGGGCCTGGGGATTTATCCACTTTTTGGCCTGCTAAAACCGCTAGTACCTCCTCCCTCTCGATGCTAATATGTTCAAGTATGTCACAGTCCCCTTGCCCGATTTCTATGTCTACACCATCTTTCTCCATAGTGAACACAGATGCAAAAAATTCATTTAAAACCCCGCCTACATCATCTGGCTCTACACACAGATTGCCACTTTGGTCCCTAATGGGCCCTACCCTTTCCCTGGTTATCCTCTTGCCCTTAATATACTTATAAAACATCTTAGGATTTTCCTTTATTTTGCTCGCCAGTGTTATTTCATGGCCCCTCCTCGCCCTCCTAATTTCTTTTTTAAGTATGCCCCTGCACTTTTTATACTCCTCTAGGGCTTCCTCTGTCTTTAGTCTTTTGTAACTGCCAAAAGCCCCCCTTTTTTTCCTAATGCATTTTTGTGTATCCCTTGTCATCCAAGGTTCCCTTTGCTTGTTGGTCCCACCCTTGACCTTTACAGGAACATGTTGGCGTTGTACTCTCTCTATTTCCCCTTTGAAAGCCTCCCACTGCTTTGATGTGGATTTTCCTATAAGTAGCTGCTCCCAGTCCACTTTGGCCAGATCCTGCCTTATCATATTAAAATCGGCCATCCCCCAATTTAGAACCCTTATTTCCGGGCCGTCAGTGTCTTTTTCCATGACCACCTTAAATCTCACCGAATTATGGTCACTGTCGCCAAAATGCTCTCCTACTGACACTTCCACCACTTGCCCGGCTACATTCCCTAGAATTAGGTCCAGTACCGCCCCCTCTCTTGTAGGACCTTCTGCATGTTGGCTCAAAAAGCTCTCCTGGATGCACTTTAAGAATTCTGCACCCTCTAAGCCTTTCACACTCTGACTATCCCAATTAATATTGGGGAAGTTGAAATCCCCCACTATTATTACCCTATTATTTTCGCACTTCTCTGAGATTTGCCTACATATCTGTTCCTCTATCTCCCCCTGACTGTTTGGGGGCCTATAGTACACTCCCAGCAAGGTGCTTGCCCCCTTTTTGTTTTTAAGTTCTACCCATATGGCCTCATTAGAGGAACCCGCTAATACATCATCCTTCCTTACAGCCGTAATCGACTCCTTAATTAATATTGCAACACCCTTCTACACCCCCCTCTGTCTCTCCTGAAGATTCTATACACCGGAATATTGAGCTGCCAGTCCTGACCCTCCCTCAACCATGTCTCCGTGATAGCAACAATATCGTACTCCCATGTGTTCAGCAACAACTTCAGTTCATCCACCTTATTTGCAAGACTCCTTGCATTAAAATAAATGCCTTCCAGCCTTGCCATATTCCCTTTTGCCCTCACATATTTTCTCTGCCTTCCCAGCTGACTTGTTTTTTCCTCTGTATTTGGCTGC
The DNA here is from genome assembly GCF_052327205.1 of Somniosus microcephalus. Classification (NCBI taxonomy): domain Eukaryota; kingdom Metazoa; phylum Chordata; class Chondrichthyes; order Squaliformes; family Somniosidae; genus Somniosus; species Somniosus microcephalus. Next base: position 4,614,001 of record NC_141014.1, on the reverse strand, counting down.
AAATCACCCCCTACTATAGCTCCACTCTGTATCCCATCCCCCTGCCAAGTTAGTTTAAACCCCCCCCAGCAGTGCTAGCAAACCTCCCCGCAAGGATATTGGTCCCCCTCTGGTTCAGGTGTAGACCGTCCGACTTGTACAAGTCCCACCTTCCCCAGAAGCAGGCCCAGTGATCCAGGAAACTAAAGCCCTCCCCCCTGCACCATCCCTTTAGCCACGCATTCATCTGTTCTATCTTCCTATTCCTATACTCACTAGCACGTGGCACCGGGAGTAATCCAGAGATTACAACCTTTGAGGTCCTGCTCTTTAATCTTCCACCTAGCTCCCTAAATTCTTGCTGCAGGACCTCATCCCTCTTTTTACCTATGTCGTTGGTACCAATGTGGACCACGACCTCTGCCTGTTCACCCTCCCCCTCCAGAATGCCCTGCAGCCGCTCAGTGACATCCTTGACCCTGGCACCAGGGAGGCAACAAACCATCCTGGATTCACGTCTACGGCCACAGAAACGCCTATCTGTTCCCCTTACTATAGAATCCCCTACCACTATTGCTCTCCCACTCTTTTTCCTCCCTTCCTGGGCAGCAGGAGCACCCCCAGTGCCAGGAAGTTGGCTGCTGCTGCCTTCCCCTGGTGAGTCATCCCCCTCAACAGTATCCAAAGCGGTATACCTGTTTGAGAGGGGAATGGTCACAGGGGTCTCCTGCACTACCTGCCTGCTTCTATTGCTCCGCCTGGTGGTCACCCATTTCCTTTCTTCCTGTGCGACCCTTCCCTGCGGTGTGACCAACTCACTAAACGTGCTATCCACGACCCTCTCAGCATCGTGAATGCTCAACAACCCATCCACCTGCAGCTCCAGCGCCTCAATGCGGTCTGCTAGTAGCTGCAGATGGATGCATTTCCTGCACACGTGGTCATCAGGGGCAGTGTCCTTGAATTCCCACATAGAGCAAGAGGAGCACATCACGGGGCTGGGCTCTCCTGGCATGACTTACCCTTTAATTAATTTAAATTTAAATTTAAATTCACTAACACCAATTAAAGATATCTCTAAGGCGCTTGTATAGTCTACCTACAGTCCCTGCTACACCAGAAAAGACCCTAGTCACTATAAACTACAGAGTTAAAGTTTAAAAAAGAGAAATACTCACCAACCAATCACTTACCTGCTCCCTGGTGACGTCACACCCTGATTACTTTTTACCTCTCTCCCCGCTGCTTGCGTCGGCTTTTCTGCCGAGCTCCTCCTCGCCTCGCTGCCGCCCCCGAACTGGTCGGGCCTCGCTGCTTGCGCCGGCTTTTCTGCCGAGCTCCTCCTCACCTCGCTGCCGCCCCCGAACTGGTCGGGCCTCGCTGCTTGCGCCGGCTTTTCTCCCGAGCTCCTCCTCGCCTCGCTGCCACCCCTGAACTGGTCAGGCCTCGCTGCTTGCGCCGGCTTTTCTCCCGAGCTCCTCCTCGCCTCGCTGCCACCCCCGAACTGGTCGGGCCTCGCTGCTTGCGCCGGCTTTTCTCCCAAGCTCCTCCTCGCCTCGCTGCCGCCCCCGAACTGGTCAGGCCTCGCTGCTTGCGCCGGCTCTTCTCCCGAGCTCCTCCCCGCCTCGCTGCCGCCCCCGAACTTCCAGATTCACACAATCCTCTTACCCCAGAATCACACGACACTCTTCCCCCAGAATTAGACAATCGACTTCCTCCAAAATCAAACAATTCCCCTAGAGTCACACAAATATCTTCTTCCAGATTCACCCAGTCCTTTACCCCCGGAATCAAACAATAATCTTCCCTCACAAACAAACAATCCTCTTTGGGGTGGTAAATTGGGGAAAATTGGTGGGGTGGTAAATTGCGAGGAGGAAAGCCTCAGGCTACAGGATGATATAAACGGGTTGGTCAGATGGGCGGAAAAGTGGCAAATGGAATTTAACCCTGAAAAGTGCGAGGTGATGCATTTTGGATGGACAAATAAGGCAAGGGAATACACAATGAGTGGTACGACCCTAGGAAGTACAGAGGGTCAGAGGGACCTTGGTGTACATGTACATAGATCCCTGAAGGCAGCGGAACAGGTAGATAAGGTGGTTAAAAAGGCATATGGGATACTTGCCTTCATTAGCCGAGGCATAGAATATAAGAGCAGGGAGGTTATGATGGAGCTGTACAAAACGCTGGTGAGGCCACAGCTGGAGTGCTGTGTGCAGTTCTGGTCGCCTCACTATAGGAAGGATGTGATTGCTTTGGAGAGGGTGCAGAGAAGATTCACCAGGATGTTACCTGGGATGGAGCGCCTCAGCTATGAAGAAAGACTAAACAGGATGGGGTTGTTTTCCTTGGAGCAAAGAAGGCTGAGGGGGGACCTGATTGAGGTGTACAAAATGATGAGGGGCATAGATAGGGTAGATAAAGAGGAACTTTTCCCCTTAGTAGGGGGGTCAATAACAAGGGGGCATAGATTCAAGGTAAGGGGCAGGAGGTTTGGAGGGGATTTGAGGAGGAACTTTTTCACCCAGTTGGAATCTGGAACTCACTGCCTGAAAGGGTGGTAGAGGCAGGAACCCTCATAACATTCAAAAAGCATTTGGATGAGCACTTGAAATGCCATTGCATACAAGGCTATGGACCAAATGCTGGAAAATGGGATTAGACTGGACAGGGATTGATGGACGGCGCAGACACGATGGGCCGAAGGGCCTCTTTCTGTGCTGTAAAACTCTATGACTCTATGACTCTTCCCCCAGAACCACACAATCCTCCTCCCCCAGAATCACACAGTCCACTTCCTCCAGAATCAGACAATCCTCTTCCCCCAGAATCACACAATCCTCTTGCCCCAGTAGCACACAATCATCTTCCCTAAGAAACACACCATCCTCTTCGTCCAGAAACACACAATCTTCTTCCTCCTGAACCACACAATCCTCTTCCTCCAGAAACATACAATCCTATTCCTTCTGAATCACAGAATCTTCTTCCCCCAGAAACACACAATTCTCTTAACCCAGAATCACAAAATCCTCTTCCCCCAGTATCATACAATCCTCTTCCTCCAGAATCACACAATCCTCTTCCCGCAGAATCACACAATCATCCTCCTCCTGAATCACACAATCATCTTCCTCCAGAATCACACAATCATCTTCCTCCAGAATCACACAGTCCTCTTCCTCCAGAATCACACAAACCTCTTCCTCCGGAACCATAATATGCTTTCTCCAGGAATTAACAATCCTCTTCCTTCTGAATCACAGAATCTTCTTCCCCCAGATTCACACAATACTCTTCCTCCAGAATCACACAATCCTCTTCCTCCAGAATCACACAATCCTCTTCCTCCAGAATCACACAATCCTCTTCCTCCAGAATCACACAATCCTCTTCCTCCAGAATCACACAATCCTCTTCCTCCAGAATCACACAATCCTCTTCCTCCAGAATCACACAATCATCTTCCTCCACAATCTCACAATCCTCTTTCCCCAAAATCACTCAATGCTCTTCCTCCAGAATCACACAATCCTCTTTCCCCAGAATCACACAATCCTCTTCCTCCAAAATCACACAATCCTCTTCCTCCAGAATCACACAATTCTCTTCCTCCAGAATCACACAATCCTCTTCCTCCAGAATCACACAATCTTCTTCCTCCAGAATCACACAACCCTCTTCCCCCAGAATCACACAATCCTCTTCCTCCACGTCCTGCCCTTCGTTTCGGGTGAGCTTTCCTCCCCCACCTACGTCGGCTGGGGGAGGTGAGGTCGGGGATCACACCCATCCCGCTCGGCTGCAGGGAGGCCAGCTCTTTGTTCAGCTGGCGTGGGAGGAGTACACTGAGGGTGCCTTTGTCGTGTGCCATGAGGGGCTGCCCACCGCGTCTTTTGGACGTCGGACGGTATGCGGTGCAACGCCTGTAAGGAGGTGGGGCACATACGAAAGAAGTGCCCTGCCTCCAAGGCCACCACAACATCTGTGGTGGCCAAGGCTGGCGCCACCACCGCCGCTCCTCCCCCCCGATTCTGTCCGTGCGTCCGCGACACCCGATGCGCGGTTGACGGCGGAGGGCAATGCCATCACGGCCTCCGACGAGGGGGGGGCAGAGTGTCCGCGCGGGGGGAAATCGCGGCAGAAGAAGAAAAACCATCGGGCGGGTCCCCTCGGTGAGCACACGGATACCGAGGAGTTACCAGACATCATGCCTGCGTACCTCGCGGAGGTAGCTGCGGGGTTCAAGAGTGGGAGGGGCCTTATTCCCGGGCCTGTGACCACAACTGCCGAGACGGATGAATCAGGACCTGCGGTTGGGCCGGGCTCGAGGGACCGGAACAGCCCCCTCGACGGGAGGGAACGGAGGAGGAGGCCTCGGTAGCGATGGAGGTCTCCCAGCCTCCGGATCCCTCCACGCCAAAAAGGAGGCGTGACCCCGTGGAGGATGAGGAGGACCACGAGAGACAAGGCTCCTCCTCGCGGGGGGAATTGTTGTCCTCCGTGGGTGCTGCGCGCCCACCCCCACCATCATCACCATCGACATCCAGCAGGAGTCACCTGTCCCTCAGGAGGGAACGACAGATGAGTCTGTCTGGTCTGTGCCTCCCGGGGACGGGGAAGAGGCCCTGCTCGCGGGGGGCAGGCACAAAACTATCTGTGGAAACAACATCTGAAGGACCACCATTACTTCTCGCCATGTTGAGCGCCCTGGAGACTGGGGTGGGTGAGGCCATTGAGGCTGAGTCCGGCCAAAATGATCGGGACATCTCCCAGGAGCTGCTTGACATGGTCGAGAATCTATCTAAAGCTCCCCAGTCCACTGGGTTGGTGGCTGGTGGCGATGAAGGCCCCTAACTCCGTCTTCGATGCTGGTGCTGGAGGTGTTGGGGGTACTGGGAATAGCGTTCTCTCCGGTTTCCCCGACCACCCCAGTGCCTGGGGTGGAGGGGGTCCCCGGACCGCCGGCGCCTCCTGACCCAGTACCTTAGGAGGCACCCAGGGAGGAACCCTCTGCCGCCGATCCTGGGGGTAGGATCAGGGCAGAGGTGGGGCCAGCTGATGGCGACCTCACGGAGGAGGACGGGGACCCAGCAGAGGGCATGGAGGATGAGTCGGACTCCATCGCCAGTGAGGCGGCGGATATCCTTGTGCCCCCCTCTGGGTCCCCCCTCATCCCCGTTGTAGAACTCCGGGACTTTGTGGCCATGTGCCAGGGCCACCACGGCATAGTTCGGCTGGCCCTTGACAGATGGTCGGATCTGGCGCTGCTCGTCAACCCCATCCGCGCCATCGCCAAAACCATGAGCACGGTGGCATAGTGGTTAGCACTGTTGCCTCACAGCGCCAGGGACCCGGGTTCGAATCCGGCCTCGGGTGACTGTCTGTGTGGAGTTTGCACATTCTCCCCGTGTTTGCGTGGGTTTCCTCCGGGTGCTCCGGTTTCCTCCCACAGTCCAAAGATGTGCGGGTTAGGTTGATTGGCTATGATAAATTGACCCTTAGTGTTAGGGGGATTAAAATACGTGGGGTTACGGGGATTGGGTGGGATATGTGTCGGTGCAGGCTCGATGGGCCGAAATGGCCTCCATCTGCACTGTGGGGTTTCTGTGATTTCTGTGATTTCTGTGATGAGCGCGGACGAGAGCGGGAACCCGGCCGAGCAGCATCGGATCCAGAAGTTCCTTGCTGGGTTGCAAAGGGAGTGGAGATCGATTAGTGGCCGCGCTCCCTCCTCCCGTTAGGTTTAGGTAGAGGTTGCACTATGCTCTTGTCATGAAGATAACCATAGCCAGCCTCAACATCAACGGCAGCAGAGAGGCGCGCTGTAGATTTAATAACTTCTCGGTCCTCCGGGACGGGAGGTATGCGGTGTGCTTCCTGCAAGAAACCCACACCGTTCCGGGAGACGAGGCCACGTGGCTCTGTAAGGCTCGCAAAATTCTACAGACTCCCCCAAATCAAGAAAAGAAGAGATATTGGACTGTTTGAAGGAAATATTGGGTCAAAAGGAACTTAAAATCCACACCCCAGGGTTTCTGCGAGTTTAAAAGGCATGTTCAGGCCTGTGGAAAAGCTGCAACAAAGGGAATGGGACAAACAGTTTGAGTATTGGAAAGGTCAGATTGTCTGAGAATGTTCTGGGCATAGTGGTTAGCACTGTTGCCTCACAGCGCCAGGGACCCGGGTTCGAATCCGGCCTCGGGCGACTGTCTGTGTGGAGTTTGCACATTCTCCCCGTGTTTGCGTGGGTTTCCTCCGGGTGCTCCGGTTTCCTCCCACAGTCCAAAGATGTGCGGGTTAGGTTGATTGGCTATGACAAATTGACCCTTAGTGTTAGGGGGATTAAATACGTGGGGTTACGGGGATTGGGTGGGATATGTGTTGGTGTAGGGGTTACGGGGATCGGGTGGGATATGCGTCGGTGCAGGCTCGATGGGCCGCAATGGCCTCTATCTGCACTGTAGGGTTTCTGTGATTTCTGTGATCCCAGGCATTCTACATAAAGACAACAAGCCCACGGAAGGACTGTTCCCGCCGAAACCTACAGGGCCATCAAGAACATGAATAATACAATACATGCCACTCGTCAACAAAAGAGACCCTGGCCCCAGCAGGAGAAGACAATCAAACAACAGTTTAAAACCACTCAGAAAGATTTCCAAAACCACTTTGCACACTTAAACTGCTTTTTGAAGCAATCCCGAAACTAGTTAAAAGCCAATTAAAAATAGATGGGACCAGCCCCGAAACTCGATGAGAATTTAAACCTATTAAAATTAATGAGCCCACCAAAATTAACAATGGACCAGAGGAAATTTGGTGGCCAGGTAAGCCAGGCCTCAACACAGTATAATTGAGGCCTGCTTGTTCAGTTGAGAGAGTCAGTTGAGGACACAGCTCAAGACACGCAGTTGAGAAGGTTCAAGTTCAGTACAGGAGAGAGAAAATACGGTTCAGAAAGAGTACTACTCATTATCATCATCACCGTACACAGTCGGAGAATCGGAGATTTGAGGAAAGAAGAATGAAATGAAAAAGGAATCACTGCAACCAAAGGCCTCAAGAAACCAACAACTAACAATATTACCACCAACTGGGTAATATTGGGCCACCGCGACCATCAAGAAACCAACTTGGGAAAACCCGAAAATTCGCAAACTTGTTTCCACTCTACAAGCTAGCCTGACTTACCCCTGGGTAAGATTTGACACAAAAGACTCTAAAAACTATACCTAACCAAAGGAAATTGGGTACTCACCCGATAAATCCAACTATGCATCATAGATACATAGATACATAGAGATAGGAACAGGAGTAGGCCATTCGGCCCTTCGAGCCTGCTCCGCCATTCAATGAGATCATGGCTGATCTTACCAGTTCAGTACCCCGTCCCCGCCTTTTCTCCGTAACCCTTAATCCCCTTAGCCTTCAGAAATATATCCAATTCTCTCTTGAAAATATTTATTGAATTAGCCTTCACAGCCCTCTGTGGCAGGGAATTCCACAGGCTCACCACTCTTTGAGTGAAGAAATTCTTCCTCATCTCTGTTTTAAATGATTTGCCCGCTATTTTTAGACTGTGGCCCCTGGTTCTGTGCTCCCCGGCCATTGGAAACATTCTCTCTGAATTCAGCCTGTCCAGGCCTGCCATAATTTTATATGTTTCGATGAGATCCCCTCTCAATCTTCTAAACTCCAGTGAGTACAAGCCCAAACTATTTAATCTCTCTTCGTAGGTCATTCCCGCCATTCCAGGCATCAGCCTGGTGAATCGCCGTTGCACTCTTTCCATGGCAAGAACATCCTTCCGCAGGTGGGGCGACCAAAACTGTACACAATACTCCAGATGCGGTCTCACCAGCACCTTGTACAGCTGTAGTAAGGTATCCCTATTCCTATACTCGAACCCCCTTGATATGAAGGCCAACATACCATTTGCCTTCTTAATCGCCTGTTGCACCTGCATGCTCTCCTTCAGTGACTGGTGCACAAGAACACCCAGGTCCCTCTGCACTTCCCCATCTCCCAATCTATTGCCATTTAGATAAGAATCTACCCTCCTGTTTTTACCCCCAAAGTGGATAACCTCGCATTTATCCACATTATAGTGCATCTGCCACGTATCCGCCCATTTCCCCAACCTGTCCAAATCGCACTGTAGCCTCCTGACATCCTCATCAGAGCCCACCCCTCCTCCTAGTTTAGTGTCGTCAGCGAATTTGGAAATATTGCATCCAATTCCCTGATCCAGATCATTTATATATATTGTGAACAGCTGGGGTCCCAGGACAGATCCTTGCGGCACCCCGCTGGTCACTGCCTGCCACTCCGAAAACGAGCCGTTTATTCCAACTCTCTGTTTTCTATCCGCCAGCCAGTTCTCTACCCACGTTAATACTTTGCCCCCAATTCCATGAGCCTTAATTTTGCATGATAATCTTTTGTGTGGAACCTTATCGAAGGCTTTCTGGAAGTCAAGGTACACCACATCCACTGGCTCTCCCCCATCTATTTTACCAGTTACTTCCTCAAAAAATTCCAGCAGATTAGTCAAACACGATTTACCCTTTGTAAATCCATGTTGACTCTGTCCGATCCTTTCCCCATTTGTCAAGTGCTCCGCTATTTTATCCTTAATAATGGACTCTAGCATTTTGCCCACAACCGATGTAAGGCTTACTGGTCTATAATTCCCTGCTTTCTCTCTACCCCCCTTTTTAAATATTGGGGTAACATTAGCTACCCTCCAATCCACGGGTACTGTTCCCGAGTCAATGGAGTTCCGGAAGATGATCCTTAGAGCATCTGCTATCTCCAGGGCCACCTCCTTAAGTACCCTAGGATGTAGTTTATCAGGCCCCGGGGATTTGTCGGCCTTCAGCCCCCTCAACTTACCCAACACCATATCCCTAGAGATATTAATTTCTGTCAGCTCCTCCCTCTCATTAGTCCCCATGTTTGCCGATATTCCTGGGAGGTTATTTGTGTCCTCCTTTGTGAATACAGAACCAAAGTATGAGTTTAATTGGTCTGCCATTTCCTTATTCTCCATTATATATTCTCCCGAATCGGACTGCAAGGGACCGACTTGGGATTTTACCAGTCTTTTCCTCCTGATATACCGATAAAAGCTTTTGCAGTCTGTCTTTATGTTTGCTGCAAGTTTACTTTCGTATTCTATTTTCCCCTTCCTGATTAATCCCTTTGTCCTCTTTTGCTGTATCCTGTACTGCCCCCAATCTTCCGGTCTGGTGCTTTTTTTTGCCAGTTGATATGCCCTTTTTTTTGATTTTATGCTGTCCCTAATTTCCCTCGTTATCCACGGTTGAGTCACCTTTTTAGGTTTATTTTTATGCCAAACCGGTATAAACATGTTCTGGAATTCTTCCATTCTATCTTTGAATGCTTGCCATTGTCTCTCTACTGTCAATCCCCCCAGAAACACCACCCAGTCAATCTTACCCAATTCCCGTCTCAGACCCTCGTAATTCCCTTTATTTAAGTTCTGGACCTTAGTCTCTGATTCAATTTCCTCACTCTCCATCTCGACTGAGAGCTCGATCATATTATGATCGCTCTGACCCAAGGGGCCTCGTACAAGAAGATTGCTGATAAGTCCCTTCTCATTGCACAATACCCAGTCTAAAATGGCCTGATCTCGAGTCGGCTCCTCGACATATTGGTCCAGATAACCGTCCCGAAAACATTCCAGGAATTCCTCCTCCTCAGAATTTTTACTAATTTGGGTAGTCCAATCAATATGTAAATTAAAGTCACCCATGATGACAGCTGTGCTCTTATCGCACGCTTCTCTAATTTCCCTTTTTATGCCTTCCCTCACCTCCATATTACTATTTGGAGGCCTATATATCACACCCACTAACGTTTTCCTCCCCTTGCTATTTCTCATTTCTACCCATACAGATTCCGTTTCATCCGAGTTAATATCCTTCCTTTCCATTGCATTAATCCCCTCCTTTACCAGCAATGCTACCCCACCTCCCCTACCTTTTTGCCGATCCTTCCTAAATATTGTATATCCCTGGATGTTAAGTTCCCAGCCTTGCCCACCCTGCAGCCACGTTTCTGTAATCCCAATCAAATCATACTTGTTTACCTCTATTTCCACAACTAATTCATCCACCTTGTTCCTAATGCTTCTAGCATTAAGATACAAAGCCTTCAGGCTTGCTTTTTTCACACTCTCATTATGAATTAGTTTGGCCCTTTGTGTTTCTCTCCTTTGCTTATTGCTTCTCACCTTTCTACCATCTATTTCTGACTTCATATGACTTCCCTCTTTTCCACTACCTAGGTTCCCATCCCCCTGCCAAATTAGTTTAAATCCTCCCGAACCGCCCTAGAAAATATTACCCCGAGGACATCGGCTCCCTCACAGTTCAGGTGTAGACCGTCCCCTTGGTACAGGTCACTCCTCCCCAAGAACTGGTTCCAATGCCTCAAGAATTTAAATCCCTCTCCCTTGCACCACTGCTCAAGCCACGTATTTAGCTTATCTATCTTACTCTCTCTAAACTTATTAGCTCGTGGCACTCGTAGCAATCCAGAGATTACTACCTTTGAGGTCCTACTTTTCAATTTAGCTCCTAACTCCCTAAATTCAGCTTGTAGGACCTCCTCCCTCTTTTTACCTACATCGTTGGTACCTACATGTACCACGACAACTGGCTGATCCCCCTCCCCCTTCAGAATGCTCTGCACCCGCTCCGAGACATCCTTGACCCTTGCACCAGGGAGGCAACATACCATCTTGGAGTCTCGGTCTCGGCCACAGAAACTCCTATCTATCCCCCTTACAATTGAATCCCCTATCACTATAGCCCTATCCCTCTTTTTCCCGCCCTTCTGTGCAGCAGAGCCAGTCATGGTGCCCTGAACCTGGCTGCTGGTGCCTTCCCCTGATAAGTCATCTCCCCCAACAGTACCCAAAACGGTAAACCTGCTTTGGAGGGAGATGAGGAAATGAGGAAATGAGAAATGAAGAATCAATGAGGAAAAGCACAGAAAGGTACAAATGATGACGGACAGTAGCTCCGAAGACCAGAAAAGCGATAGCGACTCCGGGAACAAGAGACTAAGCTCTCTCAAATTACATAATGTAATTGCCAAAGAAGATTCCCTCTTTTCCACTACCTAGGTTCCCATCCCCCTGCCAAATTAGTTTAAATCCTCCCGAACCGCCCTAGAAAAAATCCAACCGCATTAGCAGACAGGCAAAGACTGAAAACCCAACGCAGGTGCAGTCTTCCACCACGTCCGGGGTATGGCAGGCCCCAACCGCCACAACTAAAGAGAACCCCGAAATTGCGAACCTCTACAATCTGTCAAGAAAGTCGTTTGGTGAGCATTTCCTGGTCCTCTGGAATTCAGCCTAGTTAGGATAGTGGGATTGGGAGGGGTAAGGTATTTTGTCTATTGTCATTCTCTCTCGCATATTCCGAAGTGTTCCCCCTTTTAGAGTATAAGTTTTATTGTATTGTATATTTTCCTATCTCAAAATAAAAATCTCAATTCTTTTGACCAACTCAGGTGTCTGTTGCAATTTCATTACAACCCCCAAATAAGTCCAAAGTCTAGAACCAAGGGAGTGGGAGCGATTCGAACAACTCAGGGAGTCAGAGGTGAAGCTGACCACACACAGCACCCCATTACAGAAAATGGCGAGCGCGGCAGGACTTTGGCAAAAGGGATGTAATGCAATAGACCCTGTGTTTGATGAAAGAACGAAGATGGAAGATAGGATTTCCTTTTACGTTTTTGAGAAGGTGAATATCACCAAGAAATGGGTGACCAGTCTGTTGCATGCTGAGCATCCCATGGATGCTGCAGCCAAATGGACTGAGAGCAAGGATCATAAGAAGTCGCTGGAGAAGGCCATCTGGCTGGTCTGCACCCTACGACAGATCCAGCTTTTAGATCAGCACATTAACATGTTAACAGAAGAGCTGCAGGAGACAGCCAAACTGTCTCAAGCAAGAGCTATAGCAGGGGAAGGATTATTGCAGGAATTACAGGCCCAAAGTCAGGAGAAGTTACAGCTGGTAGAGAAACACAGGGACAGGCATGAATATTTTCGGTGTCAAGCTACCGAAGCAAAAAGCAATGAACTAGCACTGAAAGAGGAGAACGCTCGCCTAACCAGACAGTTAAAAGAACAGGAAGAAAAGTTCAGAGATGTGAAGGCAGCTTATAAAGTAGCAAGCACTAGGGATTTTGAAGCAAGAGATCACGGCCCCTGTCAAAAGCAGATCGACAGTTTAAAACTTGCTCTGTCCAGGGCAAAAGGCATGGTATGCCTAGTGAGCCCGGGTGCGGCCCGGGTAGACCTGGAAGTAGAAGGGGAAACTGTTCAGACGTCACCTGTGGTGCCAGGGAACAACCCGGTTGGGCAGCAGGAGGGACAAGCAATCTGTAGGGAGGACAGGGAGGATTGCACACCACCGCTATTATGTCCATGAATGATTGAGACACGGACAGCAGAAGTTGAACAAAACAAGTCTTTACTGAATGAAGTCAATCGGGACTTGAAACTACAGAGGCTCACTAGCGCCTTTTATACAGGGGTGGTCACTGCCGGTACTGCAGTCTGAGACCAGTTATTCTCTTAAAGGTACATACACAACAATTCCTCCCCTTTTAGATAAACAGTACATAACATTCATTTAACAACTAAATGATAACTAATTACAATCACAATTACGGTTGCTAGATACATTGGTTAAGTTGAAGCAACTATAAGTTCAGTCTTTGAGGAGGCTTCCTGATTCTGTCTGGATAACGCCTCTTTGGGGTATCAGGTTCTTCTGGCAAGGTTGAGTCGGGATCAATGTCGTTGTTTGGTTCATCTGCTTCCAATATCACCGATTCTGCGGTAGCTGCAATTGGTACGTCGATTTCATTGCCAGGTGTATCAGATCGTGGTGTGGAGTTGACGTTTTCCAGTGACTCTAGAATCTGGTCAGCATGGCATCTTACAATGCTCTCTCCAACATCCACGGCATACATTAGAGGTCCTTGCCGTGTACAAATCGTTCCTGGCTGCCATTTCTCTGTGCAGTAGTCCCAGGCCAAAACTGGTTGACCTATCTTAAAACTCCTGGTCGGCCTTTCATTCATATTCTGAAACTGCCTGTTCTCCACATCTCTTTGGACGTTTGGCTTAACCAAATCCAAGCGGCATCATAGTCTTCGATTGAAGAACATCATGGCTGGAGTTTGGTTGGTAACCACATGTGTCGCATTCCGGTAGGCAAACAAGAAGTTGTCCACCTTGTGTTGTAGGGGTATATCTTCATTACACATTGCCTTGATAGCCTTCTTGAATGTTTGAACAAACCTCTCGGCCAATCCATTAGTGGCTGGATGATATGGGGCAGATGTGTAATGCTTAACACCATTGTTCTTTAAGAACCTCCGGAACTCTTCAGACACAAACTGTGGTCCATTGTCAGAGCAAATCTGTTCAGGCAACCCATTCCTGGCGAATATGGTTCGTAAAACTGTGATAGTTTTTTCCGTGGTGGTTGAGGACATTTTTATTACCTCTGGCCACTTTGAATGTGCATCCACCGCAATTAAAAACATCGAGTCCATGAAGGGACCAGCAAAATCAATGTGCACCCTTTGCCATGGAGATGAAGGCCACTCCCATGGATGTAGAGGAGCTTGTGGTGGGGCGTTTTGGACCTTCTGGCATCCTGCACAGCTCTTGGTCATCTCTTCGATTTCTCTATCGATTCCCGGCCACCACACAAACGCTCTGGCTAAGTTCTACATTTTTACCCCACCCAGATGACCCTCATGAAGCTCATTGAGCACTCTATCCGTCAACTTAGGTGGAATTACTACTCTGGATCCACACATCAAGGTTCCTCTGCACACTGACAGCTGTTCTCTTCTCGGCGAGAATGCTGGCAGCAGTGGTTCGCCATGTGCTGGCCATCCCTTCACCGTTAAATCATAGACCCGTGATAGTGTCGGGTCATTCTGTGTTTCCTTTTCTATGTTTGCATTCGTCACAGGGAGACATTCGACTATGGTCGAGTGGAATAACTCCATTGGATCCACTGCAAGGTCTTCTTCTTCCACCGTCGGCAACGGTAGGCGTGACAATCCATCAGCATTTCCATACTGTTTAGTTCTTTTGTACTCGATGTCATATTGGTGTGCCCCTAGGAAAAGGGACCACCTCTGCAGCCGTTGCGCTGTCATTATCGGTACGCCCTTCTGAGGGTTGAAAATGGAGGCAAGAGGTTGATGATCGGTTAGTAGAGTAAATTTTTGACCGTGCAGGTAGTGATTGAACTTCATCACCCCCCACACTAGGCTGAGGGCCTCTCTGTCAATCTGGGCGTAGTTACGCTTGGCAGAAGTTAACGAGCGTGACGCAAAAGCAATCGGCCTCTCCAAACCATCAAGGAATTTATGTGACAGTACCGCCCCAATGCCGTAGGGAGACGCATCACACACCAGTCTGATCGGCAGTGCTGGGTTGTAGTGAGCCAATACTTCTCTTGAAGTGATTAAGTCCTTACTCTTCTGAAAGGCCCGCTTACAGTCATTGCGCCATTTCCATGCTACTCCCGTTCGTAGCAAGGCGTTCAGTGGGTGCAGAATTGTCGACAAATTCGGCAAAAACTTATGGTAGTAATTCAGCAATCCGAGGAATGACCTCAGTTGCGACACATTTTCAGGCGCTGGGGCCTTAACAACCGCTTCAATTTTGTCAGGGGACTTATGTAACCCCTCTTCATCAATCACGTGGCCACAATACGATATCTGTTTCTTAAAAAACTCGCACTTGGGGCGGTTGGCTCGTAGCCCATGTTCCCGTAGTCTAGTGAGCACCTGTTCTAGGTTGTTAAGGTGTTCACTGTCATCTTCATCTGTCACTAGGATGTCATCCAAGTAACACTGAGTCCCCGGAATTCCTTGCAGGACTTGTTCCATCGCTCTTTGCCATATCGCCGGAGCTGATGCTACTCCGAATACCAGTCGATTATACTGGTAAAGACCTTTGTGAGTGTTTATCGTGAGATACTTCCTAGAGGATTCTTCAACCTCCATCTACAAATATGCTTGTGCTAGGTCAATTTTTGTAAAACGCTTCCCTCCAGACAGTGAGGCGAAGATGTCTTCTATCCTTGGAAGAGGATATTGTACTGTGTGAAGGACCGGGTTCACCGTCACCTTGAAATCCCCACAGATGTGAACCTTCCTTGGCTCCTCAGACTTATTGCTTAACGTTTTCTTCATGACAGGAATGATGGGTGTCGCCCACTCGCTCCAGTCGACCTTAGACAACACGCCTGCCTTCTCCAGAGTCTCCAGCTCTGCCTCGACGGCTGGGCGAATTGCATATGGTACCGGTCTTGCTTTGAAAAACTTGGGAATTGCATTCTCTTCTATTTTTATCGAGGCGGTTACGCCTTTAAGATTGCCCAGTTCTTGTTGAAATACCTCTTTGGCATTAGCTAAGATTGTTGACAATCGTCCAGGAGTGACGTCTTCATCTTTTTTACTGTCCACCGTCATTGCATGAATGGAGTGCCAATCTAAGCTTATCTTCCTGATCCATTCACGTCCCAATAATGGTGGTCCACCATTTTGCAGTATGTAGAGATACAATTTCCGTATTTTCTTGCCGTTGTATTCGACAGGCACCCTTATTTTTCCTCTGGGGTATACTTTTTGCCCCGTATACGTCGTCAAGACGATGGATGTCTCTCTCAAGGGTATGTGTGAGAATAGCCGCTCGTAGTCTCGTCAATTCATGACGGTTAGCGCTGATCCTGTATCCAATTCCATTTTAACTTGGGACCCTGCTATCGTGAGGGTGACCCAAATGGTTCGGTGATCCTCTTTTGTGATTACATTGTGAAGTTTGAGACAGCTTAGTCTCCTGTTCCCGGATTCACTATCGCTCATCTGGTCTTCGGAACTACTGTCCGTCATCTTTTGTACTTTCTTGTACGGTTCCTTAGTAGCCTTTTTGTTGTCGCTGGTCTTCTTCCCAGACCTGCAAACTCGTGCAATGTGTCCCATCTTCCCGCATTGCCTGCATATTTTGTCCTTGGACCAGCAGTCCTTCTGGTCATGGTTAGTTCTGCTGCAGCGATAACATTTTGCAAATCCCCGTGTCATTTCGTGGGTGCCGTATTCCTGTGGCTTTTGTTGAATTTCCGCAGCTCCCCTGGCTGCTGCTTCATACGATACTGCCACGCTGAAAGCCTTATCTAGCATCAGCTCTTTCTCTGAGAGTAACTTCTTCTGTGTTCCTTCACTCAGGAGTCCACAGACAAATTTGTCCCGTAGGGTATCTGCCAGTCCTGCTCCAAACTGGCAGTGCTTTGATAGCTTGCGTAGTTCAGTAAGGTACTCAGCATTGCTCTCATCTTTATGCTGAGTTCTCCTGTGGAATTTAAATCTTTCTGCTATCAACAGCGGTGCAGGGTTTAGGTGTTCCTGTAGGACTGCAACAATTTCGTTAAAACTCTTCGCCTTCGGTTTGGCTGGAGTAATCAAGTCCCGCAATAGGCCGTACGTTCTAGCACCCATTAAGTTTAGCAATACCGATGCCTTTTTCTTATCGGCTATTTCGTTTGCCTCGCAATATACCTCGACTCTTTCCACATACGTGGTCCAGTCCTCTATTGTATTATCAAAGGCAGTGATACAGCCAGTCTTCGGCATCTTGAAAATCTAAAATGGCGCCTCCCGCGCTTTGCCTTCTTCCCCGATTTAACAAAATGGCGCCTCCCGCGCTTTTCCTTCATCCCCGCTGATTAAGATGGCGCCTCCCACGCTTTCCGTTGCAACCTGCAGCTCCTCGCGTTTTCCTGCGCGTTTAATATTTCTTTTTTTTATTATTTTCCCATCGTTGAACAACCCTGTGGGACTCTTGCCTCCCTCTTCGCGGGTCTGTACGCTGTCCGGCTTCGTAGCACCGGCCGCGCCCTGTGTGCTCCACCCTCTCTCTCTCTCCTCTTCCCGACAACGCTGCTCGGCCCCGTTGCAAGCCACCCGCTCGAGCTCTAGACCGCCGCAGCCCAGGAAGGATCAGTGTACTACCTGCCACCAGCCCGATTAGCTGAAGCACCGTCGACAGGAACCAGGCCCCGCTTTCGACGGCTTCTCCAGCAATCTTCAACTCCGCTAACACAGGGGTGGATGCCCACGGTCGACGCCCGTTTCTACTGCTTCTTTCTTCCTTCTGGCCTCGACCTCTGCTCACTTCGCTGCAGGAATGGATCCCAGGAGGTGGTGCAGACTGTAGGTAAGTTCGTATCTGCTCGTCGCCAGTATTATGTCCGTGAATGATTGAGACACGGACAGCAGGAGTTGAACAATCCAAAGATGTGCGGGTTAGGTTGATTTGGCTGTGATAAATTGACCCTTAGTGTTAGGGGATTAAATACGTGGGGTTACGGGGATACGGTGGGATATGTGTCGGTGCAGGCTCGATGGGCCGAAATGGCCTCTATCTGCACTGTGGGGATTCTGTGATTCTGTGAAAACAAGTCTTTACTGAATGAAGTCATTCGGGACTGAAACTACAGAGGCTCACTAGCGCCTTTTATACAGGGGTGGTCACTGCCGGTACTGCAGTCTGAGACCAGTTATTCTCTTAAAGGTACATACACAACAACCGCCACCTGTGGCACCGGGTTTTGACTCGGTTTGGCAGCAGGGAGAAGTGGGCCAACAAATGCAGGAAAGGTCGGAGCCGGGGCCGATGTGCCCGGCTCGGCAGCAAAAGTTTGGCCCACCCGGGGGTGATGGGGGCCAGGGGCCCCTTGAAAGCCAATTCGTGATTCTCCGTGGGACCCAACAGCTTAGGGCTATGGTAAGCCACCTGAGCAAGCTCACCCAAAAGGGAGATCCCTCAGTCCACTTTTTGGAAGTGGAACAAGCAGCAGGCATTAATGAGTGCGACAACTCAGAAATGGCCAAGATGCTTCTGTTCACCTTAGATGGCAAGCTGCAGCTGTCCCTCTCTGCTGAGTGCAAGAAGGGACAGGGAGGGTACGCTGCCCTCCGGGATCAAGTTCTGGAGGCCGTGGGGATGAATGATAGTAGTCCGATCTCCCAGGTGGAGAAGGCTACACAGGTTAGCAGGGGAGACCCCACAGGCTTTCGCAGACAGGCTGTGGCCTGTCTACAGGAGTGCCTGTAATGGGGATCTCGACCGGACTAACTTGAACCAGGATGAGCTGGCCCACTGGCTCCGAAGTCTGGTGGCAAACAGCTTGCCACAGATCAGAGCCAAGGCCGAGCTGTGGTTCGACCCAAAGGGCCCTCAAGTCACCGAGGAGACAGTGGTCAGACAGCTGACCCTGGCTTACTGCAACGGTAGAGGGGTGGAAGAACCACAAGCTAAAGGGAAAGGTTCACGAGTTAAAACACAGCCAGGGTAAGAAAGAGTGGCACCAGGAAGGGGGTAACCCTTCCGATACGAGGCGTAACTGCTTCGGGTGTGGGAAAAGTGGGCATTGGAGAAGGGACTGTAGAAATCCTTGGAAGGATAGTGTGGGGAAAAATTCCCCAGCTCCTGCCCCAAAGACAGAAACACCGACCTCTCCCCCCACAATTGATTCATTTGTAGCTGCACTTCAAGTTTTGTTGGCTGGCCCAGGGAGGGTAGCCACAGCCACGGGTGCTTTAACTCCATCTGCCCCACCCAACACAGACTTATGACGAGAGCCAGCACAGCCTGTCTATCTGTGTCCCCTTGAGTACGATGTATGGAAAAGACCGCTTGTTAAGATGGAAGTGGAAAAGGTAAAAGGGACCTATCTGTTGGACACAGGAGCTTCGAGCACCATAGTCTATTCAGATAACCCCACTGCCTCACTTCTGTCTAACGGGGTCCCGTACAGCTTAGTGGGGTTCACAGGTAATGAGCAGGTTGACTCGTTCTCTGTCCCGCTGTCCATTCATTTAGGAGCACGCCACACCAAGTGGACTTGTGTTCTAATGACGTGGGAGCAGGAAGGGAAAGGGATCCTGGGGCTGATTTTATTTTAGGCCACCGGATCCTAGTGGATCTTAGGAACCACTGTCTGTGGGGAGCATGCTAAAAGAGCGAAGTGGCAGTTATCCCAGAAAAACAGGGCAAGGGGACCCTGTGTACCCTAAAACCCAAGGAGGGTTACGACCTCGAACAAATGGTCAGTAACACTCCAGTGGAGTACCAGGCATTTGTGCGAGCACACCTCGGCGCATTTGCCACTCACAAGCATGGTTGTGGGAGGGTGAACGGGTCAAAGTAAGTGTAGATGGGGACCCCATGAGCCGACCACAAAAGCAGTATAATTTTCCCAAAGAGGCGGAGGTAGACATGGAAACGGCCATGACCTCTCTGATCAAACAGGGGGTATTGAGACCGATAGCCACCCATGTAAGCTCTCCACTGTGGCCGGTTAGAAAACCGGACAGTCCTGGAGGGCCACAGTGGACTATCGGGTACTCAATAGAAACATCCCCGCCTGTGCACCCACGGTCGCAGCTGTCGCCAACCTCATTGGAAGTATTCCAGCCTCCGCGACCACCTTCACGGTGCTGGATATTTCCAATGGGTTTTGGTCCATCCCTCTGTGGAGAGAGGACCAGTACAAGTTCGCCTTCACGTTTAAAGGCCAACAGTACACCTGGAACTGCCTACCAGCATCTTCCATCAGTGTATGGCAGATTGCTTAAAAGGCTTCAGCCGGCCCCGACAGTTAGTCCGGTATGTGGATGACCTGCTCCTATTCACTGATGAAGGAGAGGAACACAGTCCACTACTGGTTGAACTGCTGGAGTTGCTCAGGCAGGAAGGTTTTAAGGTAAACCCCAAGAAGGTACAGATCGGTCAACAGGAAGTAAAGTTCCTAGGGCTGGCTGTACGAGCAGGGGAAAGGGCCATAGATAAAGCCAGAAGGGAAGCAGTGCAGGAGTTACCAGCCCCCAATACAGTGACAGGAGTGAAATCTTTTCTAGGGCTAACAGGGTACTGCAGAGATTTTATTGAGGATTACGCAGTCACAGCAGCCCCTCTGTTCCGGCTCCTACACAAGGGAGTGGAGTGGGTTTGGGATGAGGGTTGCGAGGCAGCATTTGTAAAACTCAAGCAAAATCTGCAGACCGCGCCAGCTCTAGGGGCCATTGATGGGGAGAAAGAGTTTTTCTTGGAGGTAGCAGCCAGCGGGGACAGTCTGAGTGCAGTGCTGCTCCAGGAGCGGCACGGTCAGCTGAGACCGGTGGTTTACTCCTCCAGGATACTCACGGATGTGGAAAAGGGCTATTCCAACTGTGAGAGGCACCTCCTCACCACTCACTGGGCTGTGAAAAGATCATTGATCTTCACAGGCACCTCGCCCATCACCCTCCTCATCCATCACATGTCCACCCAGATGCTCCTAGATGGGAGAATTAAAGATGGGACAGTGAGCAGTGCCCGCATTGCTTGCTGGACCCTGCTTCTCTCCCAGATGTGTTATGTTCATTAATAACTAGACATTCTTATTATGAACACAGCTAGCTTCTAGCTAGTCATTTATTCAGTACACGTTCCCTAGGTACAGCATCTGTAGAGATTCAGCATGTGTACTGTGTGCAGGCAGCCATCTTGACTACTGCCTTCTGGGTAGCCTAGTGCATCATGGGTAGTGTAGTCTTAAACACATACAACTATATACACAGCTCTATACAGCTCTACAGCTCCACCTAGTGTCCACTATAGAATGACATGTTATTGATCATTACATCCCCCTTTCTTTGAGGTTAAACAAAATCAATATCAATCAACTTTCAAGAAAAACAATAAAGATGATATCAGTAACACTTTTGCTAGTGCTCTATAAACATAAACATTTTCACAACAGTCAACACATTTTCAAAGCTTCACTTTATACTCAAAGATTAAGTCTATCAGGCTTTTTTACTTCATGTGTGGCACTTCTCAGCACGGGTAAGTCTGATGTGTCTTTATGAGATTGTTCTGGTGGTGATTGACAAGATGCAGTTGCGGCATTGTCATCAATCTGCTCTTGAATAGTCTCTTGTGTTTTTAGTGTGGAGCCCCAGATGATAATGTCATCAACATAGACCCGGACTCCTTCCAGACCTTCTATTTCACTCTATGAAAGATTTCAGATGCAGATATTATCCCAAAAGGCATTCTGAGGAAACAATACCTGCCAAATGGTGTGTTGAAGGTACAGTATTTGGTGCTCTCTTCATCCAGTTTTAGTTGCCAAAATCCTTGTGAGGCATCGAGCTTTGTAAAGTATCTGGCACCTGACATTTCACTGGTGATTTCTTCTCGCTTGGGAATCTGGTAGTGTTCACGTTTTATGTTTGCATTTAAGTCCTTTGGATCCATGCATATTCTTAGATCATTGTTCTTTTTCTTTATACATACCATGGAGTTAACCCAGTCTGTTGGCTCTTCGACCTTCCTGATGACTCCTAGCGTGGTCATTCTGTCCAGTTCATTCTTGAGCTGGTCACGCAAGGGTGCTGGAACTCTTCGTGGAGCATGTACCACTGGCTGAGCATCCTCCTTTAGCTGGATCTTGTAAGTGAATGGTAGAACTCCAAATCCTTTGAACACATCCTGGAAATTATTCACTACAGAATCCACCGAGTCATCTGGTCTGCTTATGGCACAGTTTATACGGTAGACTCTCTTGACCAGTTCTAAGTCTTCACAAGCTTTGTCACCCAGTAGTGAATCAAGTCCTTCAGCCACAACAGAAAACAGGAGATGATGCACTTTGTCTTTGACTGTCACTTTAAGCCTGCATACACCTAAGCTATCTATTTTCTGTCCATTATAGTCCTTCAGTAGTACTGACTTTTTCTGTATTTTGGGCTTTTCTTTCATATTGTTAATGTCACTCATACTGATTAAGTTTGCTTTTGCCCCAGTGTCTAGTTTCAATGTAACTAATGCTCCATTTACCTGCAGTGGGATCATCCATTTGTCCTCTTTTACTGCATTAACTTTATGTTCAGCATTGTTAATTCCTGAGGGCTGCACATTTTCTGTATCCTTTTTGATATTGTCACATGACACCATTCGTACAAAACATGTCTGACTTAAATCAGTGTCCTCAATTACATTAACTCGTTGCCCTTTCTTAGTTTTTACTTTTGAAAAGCATTGTTTGGCAATATGATTCTTTCCATGACATTTTCTGCACATTTTTCCAAATGCTGGGCATTGTTTTAACTGGTGTTTGTAACCACAGCGTTTACAATTAAAAATTCCTTCCTCCGATTGCTTTTCACTTCCGTTCTGCCCATGTTTCTTCCCCTTGTAGGACACAGCACCGACAGCAGCACTTACTGCAATCGCATCATCATTGATTTCACTGAAAGTCTTGGCATGCTTTTGAGCTAGCTCGCTGGCTTGGCATATTTTCACCACATTTTCCAAATTTAGTTCGGTTTCTCTCAACAGACGTTCCCTGACTTTTTTTATCATGAATACCAAACACAATCTGGTCATGAATCATGGATGCTTTCAGCTCAGAGAAATTACATGTCTGTGCTTTCAGTTTCAGATCAGTCAAAAAGCTATCAAAAGTCTCATTTTGCTGCTGTGTCCGAGAACGGAAGACGTACCTCTCATAGGTTTCATTCTTTTTGGGAGAACAATGTGTATCAAACTTCTTTAGCACATCGTCTAATTTTTCTCTGTTCTCCTCTGAATTAAATACAAATGTATTAAATACCTCTATCACCTGTGGGCCTGCAACCATGAGCAGCAATGCTATTTTCCTTGTGCCTGGCTTCGTACCGTACCCGATGGCAGCAATGTAGAGTTCGAATTGTTGTTTAAAAGTCTGCCAATTGTAGTTGACATTTCCTGTGAGTTTCAAACGCTCTGGTGGCTTCAAATTCTCCATGTCGCATTGCACAATATTCAGCAGATCTTACCAATCCTGGTACCATGTTATGTTCATTAATAACTAGACCTTCTTATTATGAACACAGCTAGCTTCTAGCTAGTCATTTATTCAGTACACGTTCTCTAGGTACAGCATCTGTAGAGATTCAGCATGTGTACTGTGTGCAGGCAGCCATCTTGACTACTGCCTTCTGGGTAGCCTAGTGCATCATGGGTAGTGTAGTCTTAAACACATACAACTATATACACAGCTCTATACAGCTCTACGGCTCCACCTAGTGTCCACTATAGAATGACATGTTATTGATCATTACACGCTGGACCCTGCTTCTCTCCCAGATGGACCTAAGGGTGAAAGGTCTGTGCGAGCCCAAGCTCGCAGCTAACATGATTTATCCATTGAAGGAGTATGGGAAGTCAACATAGGTTTTCGGGCTGGGATACACCCCACAGGCCGCGAAATCTACGTGGACAGTTCCAGCACAGTATCTGCTGGGAAACGACACACAGGGTGTGGAGTTTATGACCCAGGGGCAGATATTGCCCTGGCAATTATACTCCCCAGCACCATGAGCGCCCAGCAGGCTGAACTGTCCGCAGGAGTGTACGTGGTTACACACCCAGAGAAATTCCTTACCCCATACGCGATTTGCTCGGACAGCATGTTCATGTGCAATTTCTGTACAGAATACCTGGCCATCTGGTCCCATCGGGGATACACCTCCGCTGATGGGAGACCCCTGGCAATCAAGCCTCTGCTGGAGAAAATCATGACAGCCATAGGGGAGGAAGGGAAGGTCTATATCCATAAGGTTAAGGCCCATTTGAAGACAGAACCCATGCGGGAGGGCAATCAAAGGGCAGATGAATTGGCCAAGCAGGGAGCCAGGGAAGGAGAGTTTTGGAACCCCTACCGAACAGGTTTGGTAGCCGCAATCCAGGACAAGGGAGGCACACAGGGGTTAGCTTTGGTCTCGGACCTAAAGCAGGCCCAGGTATGGGATCCCATCCTCAGAGCCGTCCTGAACGCGCTCACAAAAATGGAGAAAGTAGAGGGCCCATACGGTACAGCAGCCATCACCGTCAATGAAGGCATGCTGTTCAGGGGGGATCAATGGGTAGTGCCGCAGCAGCACCAAAGGGAATTCCTCCAACTGGCCCATGAAGGTCCAGGAGCGGGGCATCCCAGGCCTGAGACCACCTGGCAATGGGTGGAACAGGCAGGGTGGTGGCCAGGACTAAGGGAACATGTCCGCGAGTTCTGTGCCGGCTGTCTGGTGTGTGCTGCCAATAACCCTGACCCCCAGAAAAGGAAGGTATCTTTGGGACACACCAGGAGGGTAGAGGGACCATGGCAGTTGATCCAGATCAATTACATCGGGCCCCTACCCACCGCCCAGGGAGGCTCCGAGTACTGCCGAGTCCTGGTGGATGTGTTCTCAAAGTGGGTGGAAGCTTTTCCCTGCCGTACAGCTACAGCATTGGGTACAGCCAAGATCCTGGTCAGGGAAGTGTTCTCACGATGGGGACTACCGCAGTATGTGGAGTCTGACCAAGGGAGTCACTTTACCGGACAGGTCATGCAGGAGACCCTCATGGTACTCGGCATCGGGGGGGAATGACATGTCGCCTACAACCCACAGTCATCGGGTCCTGTAGAACGTTTAAACCGTACCATTAAGAAGGCTGCGCAAGGAGACGGGAGGCTCACCCAACAAGTGGGTGGAAGTCTTACCGTTGGTCCTAATGGGTGTTATGTTCATTAATAACTAGACATTCTTATTATGAACACAGCTAGCTTCTAGCTAGTCATTTATTCAGTACACGTTCTCTAGGTACAGTATCTGTAGAGATGCAGCATGTGTGCTCCTGTGTGCAGGCTGCCATCTTGACTGTTGCCTTGTGGGTAGCCTAGTGCCTCATGGGTAATGTAGTCTTAATATATATACAGCTGGGTAGTGTAGTCTTATACATACAGCTATATACAGCTCTACGCAGCTCTACGGCTCCACCTAGTGTCCACTATAGAATGACATGTTATTGATCCCCCTTACATCCCCCTTTCTTTGAGGTTAAACAAAATCAATATCAATCAACTTTCAAGAAAAACAATAAAGATGATATCAGTAACACTTTTGCTAGTGCTCTATAAACATAAACATTTTCACAACAGTCAACACATTTTCAAAGCTTCACTTTATACTCAAAGATTATGGCCTAGAAATTCAGTTGCATGCGCCAGCCGTTAGCGCCTTAGGAGGAGTAGATCTCGAGCGCTAGGCACTTAGCGGCCGGGCGCAGCGCGATCTGCGCCTACGCCCAACTTCAGTAGACATTTAGCGCCGGCGCAAAGTGTTTGCGCGCGCTGATTATGACGTCATTTCCTCGTGCAACGCCCTTTGTGCGCCCCAATCCGGAACTTCAGTCGCGCCCGCCCAATGTGGGCGTGGCGGTCCTAAGAACTGTGAAATGGAACGCAGCAGAGGCCATGCGGGCTGCGGGGAGCGCAAATTAAAGGGCACTTACCCTGAACTGTAAAGGCCAGCCATTTTGCAGCAATCACTCTTGTGCAACGGATTTATGGACAGAGACCAAGGAAGAGAGCTTACTGCTTTGGCCCAACATAGGAGAGGTATTTTTGGCTTCAGGCCAGAGCTTGGCAATTCGCCTTCATTGTGATGTCATTGTTTGCCAGTATATTATGGGGGCTGCATGGGGTGCCAACCCTCAGTTTCAGCATTATGTGCGAAGGGCTCGCAGGCGCTGTGTGAGAGGGGCAGCCCTGGCTAGACGCAGAGGGGGCAACAGGCGTCGGCAACGTAGGCCTTACCCACTCAGGGAATACCGGCAGCAGGTGTCCTATCTCACCATGACTGCCGCGCAGTGTGTTAGGAGGCTGCGCTTCAGAAGGGAGGTGGTTGCAGAGATCTGCCAGCTGCTTCACAGAGATCTGCGTCCACAGCTGAGGTACAGGACGTCTCTGTCGGTGGAAGTGAAGGTCACGGTGGCTCTGAACTTCTATGCAAGCGGCTCCTTCCAAGCCGCTGCTGGGGACATTGCTAACATATCCCAGTTCGCCGTGCATTGCTGCATCCGCCAGGTGACCAATGCCCTTTTCAGAAGGAGACACCAATTCATCTCCTTCCCCATGACCCTGGAGAGGCAGCAGCAGTGTGCAGTCGGATTTGCAAGGATCGCGGACTTCCCCATGGTGCAGGGCGCCATTGACTGCACGCATGTGGCTTTGCGGGCACCTATCGACAATGCCGACGATTACCGCAACCGGAAGGGCTACCATTCCCTCAATGTACAGCTGGTGTGTGACCACAGGCAGCGCATCCTAGCTGTCAATGCCCGCTTTCCAGGCAGCAGCCATGATGCATTTATCCTGCGACAGACTACATGCTCCAGGCACAGCCTCCCCCAAGAGGATGGCTTATCGGGGACAAAGGCTATCCTTTGTGTACCTGACTCATGACCCCGCTCCGCACGCCCAGGACCCCTGCTGAGGAGGCATACAACGAAAGCCATCAAGCCACTAGGAACATCATAGAACAAACGATTGGCGTCCTCAAGCAACGGTTCCGCTGCCTGGATCGTTCCGGCGGATCTCTGCAGTATTCGCCGGAGAGAGTCTCCCAGGTCGTGGTCATTTGCTGCATGCTGCACAACCTGGCTATCCGCAGGACTCAGGCACTGCCACCTCACGCTGGAGCACCACCTCAGGAGGAGGAGCAGGAGGAGCATGAGGAGGAGGAGGAGGAGGAGGAGGAGGAGTACCAGCCCAGGAGGGAGGCACAAGGTCCAAGGGCCGCCCGTCGGCGGCTTATTGAACGTCACTTCTAGGCCCCCTGTCAGGGAATGGCTTGTGGCAATGAAGGGACCTGAAAGCAGCCGCTCCGCAAGCCCTCAGCCGGTTAAGGCAACAACCACTTCAAACATCAAACATGGACAAGCTGAATAAATAAAATGCTTTATTGAACAAATTCAGGGCCCTTCCCACATGAAACCCAAAAACAGACAACACCCCCAAAAAACAGTCACACACATGACTCACTCCCACAACCTAGGGAGGAATAACAAAACATTTCCACAAAAATGGCCTTCATCCTCGGCCTTACCAAAACAACCATCCCCATAAACAAAACAATCATCCCCATATAAAAACAACCATCCCCATATAAAAACAACCATCCCCATATAAAAACAACCATCCCCATATAAAAACACATTTGCCCACACCCTCTACTTTGTGGCCCGCGAGGGCGATTCCTTGTCCAGCCTTTTGCGGCCCCTGGCCGCCCTGCTGCTCCTCCTCAAAGTGTGCCCAGTGGCTGCTGCAAGGCTGGGGGAAGGCTCCTGAGGGGCACATGGCGTGACGGCAGATGCCCTTGGGGGTCGGCCTAGACGAGCTCTGGCCCTCGAGGGGCCGGCTGGTGACTGCTGCAGCTGTGGCTGGGCAGCAGCAGTCTCTCCAGCAGCTCGTCGCAGCTCCACTGGGGGAGTGGCAGTGGCGGCTGCAGGAATGGGGGCAAGCTGGCTGATGGCAGGCGCTCGCTGCTCGCCTGAGACATTGGCACTCGCCCGGGCCAGCACTGCAGCATGCGCAGCAATCTGCTGAAGGACAGACCGCTGTGCTGCTGCAGCGCGGCGGGTGCCCTGGCGATGCCTGGCTGACACAGCGAGTGTGGCAGCAGTGAGTGCCCGTACTGCCCTGGTCTGTGCCCGCATCAGACCAGCCAGTGACTGCACGGCAGCACTGATCACCTGGCCACTTGCTGCGTGAGCTGCCCCGAATTCCACCCAACTCACTGCCTGTGCTGCCCCGAATTCAGCCCGACTCGCGGCCTGTGCTGCTTCGAATTGCTCGAAACTCCTGGCCTGTGAGGCCCCAAAATCGGCCACACTATGAGCCAGGGACTCGATGGCCTCAGGCAACCGTGCCACAACCCCCATGAACTCGGTGTGCCGGCGATCCGAGTCCACGGACATTTGATCGAGGAGGCGCACCTCCTTGGCGAGGACCGTCTCCGGACTGGAGGCCGGACTCTCCCTCTGGGGAGAAGGCCGCCGAGCTGGCCGACCCTTCCCGCGTTGCTGGATGCCACTGGGCCCAGCAACTACACTCCCCTGCGACCCTTCCCCCCTCTGGGAAGAAGGCCGCCGAGCTGCCCGACCCTTCCCGCGTTGCTGCACGCCACTGGGCACAGGAGCTACACTCCCCTCCGACACTTCCCCCTGGCTCTCCTCCAGGGAAGACGTGTCCCCTCCATTGGCATCCCCTGGCGCGGCTGAGGGTTCCCCTGATGGGCCGCCTTCCTCTTCCTCTTCCTCCTCCTCCTCCTCCTCTTCCGAGGGGCTGTCACTGGCAGCTTCAGGGACCTCCTCCTCACCATCTGAAAGCAGGAAGGCACAAGAGTAGCTTTAGAGTGAGGAGAGGGTATCAGCGAGGGAGGCATGAGTGGTGGCATTCAGCGCATTGGTCGGACAGTGGCAAAGGATGTAGATCTGAAGTGCAAGTGGGACAAGAGAGGTCCAAAAGGTGATGTCCTTACCATTGGTGCCCAGAACAGGGTCGGCATCTCCAGATGCAACGGGGCTAATCACCCGGGCACCCATGAGGCTACCCACGCGCTCTTCCAGGGCACTGAGCTGCTGGATCTGGGGACGGCCTCCTCCGGTCACAGTCCGGCTCTTCTGATTGTGTGCCAGCTTGGCCTGCAAGAGAAAGGATGGCCTCTAAGTACAGTGTGGTGCCCTGATCTTGTGTGCACTGCCTCCCATGGTCGAATAGCTTGGCCAGTGTGGTGCCGTGATCTTGTGTGCACTGCCTCCCATGGTCGAATAGCTTGGCCAGTGTGGTGCCCAGATCTTGTGTGCACTGCCTCCCATGGTCGAATAGCTTGGCCAGTGTGTAAAGTGCAGAATGTGCAATTGATGTTCATGCCAGTCCCATAGCTGCTGGATGAGGGCTGGCCATTAGGGCTTTTAGGTCCCTTTGCCCATAATGTGAGGTGCACATGCAAGGATGAGGAGGACACTGGAAAGGGGACTCACCCTGACAATCCTTGTGAGGTCATTGAACTTTTTCCGGCATTGGACAGTGTTCCTGGGGACCTCGCTGTTGGATGTGACCCTGTGGGCGACCTCCCTCCAGGCTTTCCTGTAGACGCTGGTGGCAGGCTTCTTGCCACTGTCCGGGAACAAGAGTTTGCGTCTCCTCTCCAAAGCCCTAACCAGCACCCTCAAATCATGGCCAGTGAAGCGCTGCGCTCGTTCACGGGCCTTCTGCATCTTTCCCAGCGCTATTTCTGTTCAGCAGCAGTGTTTAGGCCTAGCTGGAGGGCTGCAGTGTCCAGGGCGTGGCAGCAGACGAACTCGACCCTTCCCCCTTTAAGAGCTGGCCGGCGCCAGGGTGTCTGCTGTCAATCAAGAAATGACCGCACCTGCGCTGCGCCCGGCCTCGGCGGTTTAGCTCAGCACCGCCGGCTTTGCGCCTAAAGATAGTTGTGTAACGCCAGTTTTAGCGCTCGAGCAAACTCTTAGGGCGAAGCTACTGAATATCGGCGAAGTGGCCTCGACTTTGCGCCGGGCGCAAACTTTAGCGGCCGCCCGACTTTTCCGCCCCAAAAGTGGCTATACTGAATTTCTAGGCCAAAGTCTATCAGGCTTTTTTACTTCACGTGTGGATCTTCTCAACACGGGTAAGTCTGATGTGTCTTCATGAGATTGTTCTGGCGGTGAATGACAAGATGCAGTTGCGGCATTGTCATCAATCTGCTCTTGTATAGATCGAGGTCTCCTTGCGATCTTTGCTTGGAGAGTGTTTCCTTCACTCTTCATGCCATAACTCTCAATGTAGTCAATACACTCTCAAAAAACTGCTGGCAGCTGGATCCCATCATACAGCATAGTCCTCTCAGCAGCCTCGGCTAATGGAACACCAAAGATTGGCCTGAGGGAAGAAGGAGTATCCACCGGAACTGCTTCCTGCTCTGGTGCAGGCTTCTTCTTTTTCTTTTTCTCTTTCCACTGCTTAACAACATCTGCTGCGGTTATATCTTTGGACTTTTCCTCCTTGTGTTTTTCCTCTTTGTGCTTTTCTTCCTTTGGCTTCTCTTTGACCTTAAAGTCTTTTTCTTTCTTCTTGGAGAAACTAGGCCTTTTCATCCTTGATGGGCTCTCTGCTTCATCACCTGAGTCATCTGGTCTGCTTATGGCACAGTTTATACGGTAGACTCTCTTGACCAGTTCTAAGTCTTCACAAGCTTTGTCACCTAGTATCGAATCAAGTCTTTCAGCCACAACAGAAAACATGAGATGATGCACTTTGTCTTTGACTGTCACTTTAAGTCTGCATACACCTAAGCTATCGATTTTCTGTCCATTATAGCTCTTCAGTAGTACTGACTTTTTCTGTATTTTGGGCTTTTCTTTCATATTGTTAATGTCACTCATACTGATTAAGTTTGCTTTTGCCCCAGTGTCTAGTTTCAATGTAACTAATGCTCCATTTACCTGCAGTGGGATCATCCATTTGTCCTCTTTTACTGCATTAACTTTATGTTCAGCATTGTCCATTTCTGAGGGCTGCACATTTTCTGTATCCTTTTTGATATTGTCACATGACACCATTCCTACAAAAAATGTCTCACTTAAATCAGTGTCCTCAATTACATTAACTCGTTGCCCTTTCTTAGTTTGTACTTTTGAAAAGCATTGTTTGGCAAAGTGATTCTTTCCATTACACTTTGTGCACATTTTTCCAAACGCTGGGCATTGTCTTAACTGGTGTTTGCAACCACAGCGTTTACAATTAAAAATTTCATCCTCCGATTGCTTTTCATTTCTGTTCTGCCCATGTTTCTTCCCCTTATAGCACACAGCACCGACAGCAGCATTATCACTCATTACAATCGCATCATTATTGATTTCACTGAAAGTCTTCGCGTGCTTTCGAGCTAGCTCGCTGGCTTGGCATATTTTCACCACATTTTCCAAATTTAGTTCGGTTTCTCTCAACAGACGTTCCCTGACTTTTTTATCATGAATACCAAACACAATCTGGTCACGAATCATGGATGCTTTGAGCTCAAAGAAATTACATGTCTGTGCTTTCAGTTTCAGATCAGTTATAAAGCTATCAAAAGTTTCATTTTGTTGCTGTGTCCGAGAACAGAAGATGTATCTTTCATAGGTCTCATTCTTTTTGGGAGAGCAATGTGCATCAAATTTTTTTAGCACATCTTCTAATTTTTCTCTGTTCTCCGCTGGATTAAATACAAATGTATTAAGTACCTCTATCACCTGTGGGCCTGCAACCGTAAGCAGCAACGCTATTTTCCTTGCGTCTGGCTTCGTACCGAATCCGACGGCTGCAATGTAGAGTTCGAATTGTTGTTTAAAAATCCGCCAATTGTAGTCGACATTTCCCTCGAGATTCAAACGCTCTGGTGGCTTCAAATTCTCCATGTCGCTTTTCACAATTTTCAGCAGATCTTCATCCATGTTATGTTCATTAATAACTAGACATTCTTATTATGAACACAGCTAGCTTCTAGCTAGTCATTTATTCAGTACACGTTCTCTAGGTACAGTATCTGTAGAGATGCAGCATGTGTGCTCCTGTGTGCAGGCTGCCATCTTGACTGTTGCCTTGTGGGTAGCCTAGTGCCTCATGGGTAATGTAGTTTTAATATATATACAGCTGGGTAGTGTAGTCTTATACATACAGCTATATCCAGCTCTACGCAGCTCTACGGCTCCACCTAGTGTCCACTATAGAATGACATGTTATTGATCACTACAATGGGGATCCGAGCCAGCCAGTCAAAAAGCATGGGGTATTCCCCACACGAGCTGATGACTGGTAGGGTTATGCGGACCCCCACCCATGTGCTAGCCCCGGTGCTCACGGAAGGTCAGCTCAGAAAGGTGAACCGGGACAGCTTCGTCAGGAATCTGCTTGAGCACCTTAAACAGATTCACTGGCAGGCTGCTAGCAACATGGGAAAACAGCATTGGGGCAACCGGTTACTGCTAGAACCCAACAGGCACCACGAGTGGGAGATAGGGGATCAGGTCATGGTGAGGAACTTTGCCCGGTTGGGAAGTTTCGAACCATTGCATATGGGACCGTCCAGCATTGTGGACAAGGTAAGCCCCATGGTCTATGCCATAAAGATGCCCCGCCGCACAAAGTGGATTCCACATTAACCAGTGTAAACTGTTTAAGACTGAGAGTGGGGAACGGCCAGCAAGGGTTAACCGCACTAAAGCTAGAGATCATCAGCCTGCAGCTGCAGCAGACTCACGGACCGCAAAGGTGGGGGCAGTGACGTGTGTGACTGGAGAGGCCCTCCCACCAATTAAGTGGGATTCAGGTACACCCCCAGTAGCCGGAGCCTTAAGAAGGTCTCCTCGCATACCACAGCCTAAACTACCATGGTCACCCGAGTATCATTTTAAACGGTCCAGCCCCAGAAGAACCCTTAACAGAAAGGGAAAAACCAAGGTCAGGGACAAGTCTAAGGACACAGATCCCCAGCCTACAGCCTCCAAAGGTGAGGGACTCACAGGAGAGGTAGCGTTGGGCAGAGAGAGAGACAAGGGTCCCCAGCCTGCGGTATCAGGCTGCGGGAAACCCACAAGACTGGACAGGGACTCAGCAGCCACACCGAAGGGGTAGTGTGCTGCAGCACAGGAGGGCACACTCCCCCGATTAACTGGGATTTAGGGAAACTCCCAGTTATTTTAGGGAGGACTCTCCGGGTCCGGTGGCACAGGTCGCCTTACGCCCAGGCGTACAAGCTGCCCAGATTCCATAAAAGACAGAGGCCTAACAGGAATTAGCCTGGCCGTCCGGAGACGGGCGGCGGATGTATATAGCTTTTAGTTTTAAGAATGTTTTACAGTTTGGTAGTTTTGGAATGTTTAAATTGTTTAATTTTAGTTTATGATAAGTTTAAGTTTTGAATTTTGATAACTGTGTCAAGCCAGAGAACCTTCTCGGGACAGGGCTGTTTTGTTTGTGTGTCCCTACAGAGAGGAAGTCGGCATGAGGAAGGTTCTGCTCCTGCTTGCCCTGGTAGGGGTGAGCATCATTGACCGAGGTGACGTGGAGAACTCCCACATCTATGGGTGCTCAGGAGAGAGAACACCGATCGTTACCACAGGGGGAGGTGAACGGGGTGTGAAGGAGCTCACCATTTACTTCCATGAGGGAAGGTGGCCAGGGTGGCTGGGGCCTAACTCGATTCAGTACTCCAGCCAGACCGGGTTCACGTATGGGGAGACCTCCATCCAGTGCCCCAGGGTACAGATCGTTGCTACAAGGGTCAGCGTCACCGAGGGGAAACGTGTGTGTTTGACATGCAAGGGACAGATTCCCTTGGATAGGCGGTGGTGGCTCAGAAAGCTGAGCAAGGATATAGGACAGAGGTGTCCTACCACCACCAAGGGACCAGGGAATGGGTTAGTCCTAGTGCCGACCGAGAAGTTGCTGTACCAGGGGGTACACTATGCAGTGGCCTCAGTGATCCTGAACCTGACCAAGGTACACTTACCTGAGTGGTGCCCTAAGGAGACAGAACAGTTGTACCAAGCCCTGCTGAAGGAAATGTTTAAGAAATGTTATGAATTCGACTTTGCCAGTGTAGACAAAGCAAAACTGTACAGTTTAAACCCTGAGCATAATATGGGCGCGGGGAGACAATAAAGGGGAACCTGGAATTATATTTCCACTGCTTATAGCACAGGATCCTCAGTAATAAACAGCCTAGATGATATAGAGCTACAAACTCAGATAAATGGTTTAAAGACCCAGTTAAGAAAAATCTTAACAGAGGAGAACACAGTGGTCAGCACAGAGCTACATGAGGACCAGGCTATGACGGTCCATTTAAAAGAGATAATAGCTCAGCTGGAAAGGCATGCCAAAACAGTAAATGCACTTATACGGGAGGACAGAAATGCTTCAGATCAAACTGCACAGAATGAGGTGTGCGTGCTATACGGGGCATGGTTGCTGGGTGAGGGCCGCAGCAACCTGGAGGATTTAAAACAAGGTTTAGTCCCCTCCTGGATTAGCAACAAGCACCTCGCAGCCCTCCACCCGTTTAGTAATTCGCTGAGCCCATGTCAGCTCCGCCTAGCCTCTGAAGCCTACCCTGTCCCAGTGGATTGTGGACGTTCCAATCACACTATCATGGGGATAGTAGTGAGGATGCCGGTCATGGGTGGGACAGCCCGACCCGCACCGGTATACAGGGTGGAGAACATTGGGATCATTCAAGGGAGTGCACACGTTCATTTCGCAGAGGTCCCACCTTATGTCATAAAAGTGGGAGCACGCTATGACAGGTGCTGACCTCTCGGGGTGTCGGAGCTGGGGAGCACACATAATACTGTGTCCACAGCACTTGAATGCCTATTCGAGACCACAGTGTGAGTTTAAAGCTGCTGGCGCACAACCTGTGAACTGTACCATGGAGGTAATGGCACAAGGCCATGTTTCCCCACAGGTAGCATTCATAGGGGGTGGGACATATTGTGTCACCACAAGTGCGCCCCAATACCGGCATGGACAGCACATCTGGTGTCCGGTGAGTGACAGCAGTTTCTGCTTTAAACCCGAGGCAGAAGTTCAAGTGGCCCAGGAACGGATTGTACCCATCCCTGGACCCTCAACTGTTCACCTCACTGTCAGGGAAAACATTACCAACCTGCAGAATTACGTAACACATTTCGGCTATGAAATTCCCCCTCTACCAGAACATCTTACCGCTCTATTGAAAGCAGTGGTCATCTCACAGAAACATTTCTATACATTAGAGCAGAAGACAGTCGAGATAGTGGCCAAGATCTTGGATATTGTAGTTCCACCCTGGTGGGACATTTTTGAAAATATAGAGGTCCCCTCTTGGATTAGACTGGCTTCACACATTTTAGTGGTTTGCCAGCTGGAAATAGTTTTCTACTTGTTGTGTACAAAGTGCAAGGGAAGAGACCGGATGCTCCGCTCTCAACATGAGGGAGCATGGGACAAAAATAAAGTCTATGACCAGGTATAAAACCAACCTTGACCGTTATTAAATATAAAGTTTGATGAGTGTGTGCGTCATTATTTTTCCTGTGTGTGTAATTTTTCCAAGTGGTGCAGGGGTGTTGGACCCCCTCCGTGCTTGGATGTGAATGTAATTGAATTTTTCATACCTTGTTAAACACTAAACCTAAAGGGAACGGGAGAGTGTTTTGTTTTGGGCTTTAGTTTAGATAATACAGGGGAAGGTTGGCTCCCGGGGA
Source organism: Somniosus microcephalus (assembly GCF_052327205.1). Taxonomy (NCBI): domain Eukaryota; kingdom Metazoa; phylum Chordata; class Chondrichthyes; order Squaliformes; family Somniosidae; genus Somniosus; species Somniosus microcephalus. The sequence continues at coordinate 4,578,795 of NC_141014.1, read as the reverse complement.
TCAGAAGTTCTGCTCACTCAGCATGATACTATAGTGTTTAAAGTATCACAGGGAGGTGTGTAAGGCTCGCAAAATTCTACAGACTCCCCCAAACCAAGAAAAGAAGAGATATTGGACTGTTTAAGGAATTATTGGGCCAAAAGGGACTTAAAATCAACACCCCAGGATTTCTGCTAGTTTAAAGGGCATGTTCAGGCCTGTGGAAAAGCTGCAACAAAGGGAATGGGACAAACAGTTTGAGTATTGGAAAGGCCAGATTGTCTGAAAATGTTCTGGGCCATCCCAGCCATTCTACATAAAGACAACAAGCCCACGGAAGGACTGTTCCTGCCAAAACCTACAGGGCCATCAAGAACATGAATAATACAATACATGCCATGAGTCAACAAAAGAGACCCTGGCCCCAGCAGGAGAAGACAATCAAACAACAGTTTAAAACCACTCAGAAAGATTTCCAAACCACTTTGCACACTTAAACAGATTTTCGAAGCAATCCCGAAAGTAGTTAAAAGTCAATTAAAAATAGATGGGACCAGCCCCGAAACTCGATGAGAATTTAAACCTATTAAAATTAATGAGCCCACCAAAATTAACAATGGACCAGAGGAAATTTGGTGGCCAGATAAGCCAGGCCTCAACACAGTATAATTGAGGCCTGCTTGTTCAGTTGAGAGAGTCAGTTGAGGACACAGCTGAAGACACGCAGTTGAGAAGGTTCAAGTTCAGTACAGGAGAGAGAAAATACGGTTCAGAAAGAGTACTACTCATTATCATCATCACCGTACACAGTCGGAGAATCGGAGAATGAGGAAAGAAGAATGAAATGAAAAAGGAATCGCGGCAACCAAAGGCCTCAAGAAACCAACAACTAACAATATTACCACCAACTGGGTAATATTGGGCCACCGCGACCATCAAGAAACCAACTTGGGGAAACCCGAAAATTCGCAAACTTGTTTCCACTCTACAAGCTAGCCTGACTTGCCCCTGGGTAAGATTTGACACAAAAGACTCTTAAAAACTACCTAACCAAAGGAAATTGGGTACTTACCCGATAAATCCAACTACGCATCCAAACGCATCAGCGGACAGGCAAAGACTGAAAACCCAACGCAGGTGCAGTCTTCCACCACGTCCGGGGTATGGCAGGCCCCAACCGCCACAACTGAAGAGAACCCCGAAATTGCAAACCTCTACAATTTGTCAAGAAAGCCGTTTGGTGAGCATTTCCTGGTTCTCTGGAATTCAGCCTAGTTAGGATAGTGGGATTGGGAGTGGTAAGGTATTTTGTCTATTGTCATTCTCCCTCGCATATTCCGAAGTGTTCCCCCTTTTAGAGTAAGTTTTATTGTATTGTATATTTTCCTGTCTCAAAATAAAAATCTCAATTCTTTTGACCAACTCAGGTGTCTGTTGCAATTTCATTACAACCCCCAAATAAGTCCAAAGTCTAGAACCAAGGGAGTGGGAGCGATTCGAACCGCTCAGGGAGTCAGAGGTGAAGCTGACCACACACACCGCCCCCTTACAGCTCCTGGAGTGGCAAGGAGGGGTCAGCATGAGTCACCTCTCCAGTAAGTCCAGCAGGGTGGCTATCTTGCTGGCCCCACATTTTCAGCCGGAGATCTTGGGGGTCAAGGAGCCTGTGCTGGGCCGCTTGCTCCAGGTCACTGTTTGCCTGGGGGGCGTGCCACTTCATCTAGTGAACGTGTATGCCCCCATGGCCGGTGCACAGCAAGTGCGCTTCTTTGAAGAAGTGTCTGCTCTACTGGGCTCCATCAACGTCGGCGCGTGCGTCATCCTCGGAAGGGGATTTTAATTGCACCCTTGAGGCGAAGGACCGTTCGGGGCCCCCGCGCAGCCTGGCATCGGTGGAGAAGTTGAGGGACCTGGTCGGGTCCTTCGACTTGGTGGACGTCTGGCGAAATCTTCATCCGACTCCAGCGCCTTCACTTATGTGAGGTCTGGAGGAGCAAGGTCCAGGATCGACCGCCTTTACATTTCCCGGGCGTACGTCTCCTGCATTCCGGCGGCTTCCATACGGCCGGTGCCATGCACGGACCACCACCTGGCGCGGGGGGGGTTCCGCGTACTGGCATTTTAACAACCTGCTGCTGGAGGACGAGTGGTTCCGGGATTCATTTCGTTGGTTCTGGGCCGACTGGAGAAGGAAGCTGGGGGGCTTCCCCTCCTTGAGGCTATGGTGGGACGTGGGCAAGGCTCACGTCCGTCTCTTCTGTCAGGAGTACGCGAGGGGTCAACCAAGAGGCGGGAGGCCTGGGTCGGGCAGTTGGAGAGGGAGGTGCTCGACCTGGAGTCCCGTCTCAGTCAAGTCGTCGAGGACACGGCCCTGTGGAAGGTGTATGAAGAGAAGAAAGGCGCGCTGAAGGACCTGCAGCTCATCGGGTCCCGAGGCGCGTACGTGAGGTCGCAGATCCAGATCCTCCGGGACCTGGCCCGCGGCTCCCCCTTCTACTTGCTGGAAAAAAGACGGGGGGTCCGTAAGCAGCTCTTGGGGCTGCTGGCCGACGACAGATCTCTGGTCTCGGATCCGGAGTGGATCAGCGCGGAGACCCGTGCCTATTACAGGGCTCTGTTCTCTCCAGATCCATCCAGCGAGGATGTACACAGAGTTTTGTGGGAGGACCTGCCGAAGGTCAGCCCGGAGAGCGCTGAAAAATTGGACACTCCGCTAAGCCTGGCGGAGCTGACCGGCGCCCTGGGCCAGCTCTCGAGGGGCAAGTCCCCGGGGCTGGACGGGCTGACCGTGGAGTTCTACAGGGTGTTCTGGGACGTCTTGGGTGGTGTGGTGATTATTCTTTATGTTTAGTAAGAAGTATTGTGATTGGTTGTTTGTTTCCTGCCTTGGGATATATGCTGTAATCTCATTGGTAGTTGATGTCATGTGATTTGTGGTGGCCATCTTAAATTCAGTTTTTTCCAGCCTTTAGTTGGGACTGGGTGTTGAAGATGTGCTACAGGATTTTTAAGTTAATAAAGCCTAGATTAGAAAGGCAAATCTATTCTTTATTTCAATTTATTAACTTTATGTCAGAATGGAGCGATATCTTCAACCAGAACGATTCAATGCTGACCCTAATTCTGCAGGAGTGGATGATAAATGGAAACATTGGTATTGTACATTTTAAAACTTTTTGGGTGTGTTGGATCAAGAGTCTCTAAATAAGCTGAATATGCTGATCAACTACATTGCTCCGGATGTGTATAAGTATATTTTGGACTGTAAAACTTACGAAGTGGCTATTTCTACATTGGAAAAGATTTTTGTTAAACCAAAGAATGAGGTATTTGCACGTCACCTTCTATCTGCCCGTAGGCAGCAGGTGGGAGAATTTTTGGATACTTATTTACAAGCACTTCGGTGTCTTAGTGTTAACTGTAATTATAAGGCCGTGACGGCTGAAGAATATAAGGAAGAATCGGTACGGATGCTTTTATTAATAGATTACTGTCTAGATCAATTCGTCAGCGGTTGTTAGAAAATAAGACTTTGGATCTTAAGAGTGCTTTTGAGCAAGCTTCTACATTGGATGTGGCTCAGAGAAGTTCGGATTCTTATGCTCTTTTTAATCGGCCTGTGACTGTGGTTTCGGCAGTTCCGGATGAAAAGGAATTATGTGGACTTAATAGGAGTGGTTTACTAGATTCTGAAACAGTTTCTACTTCAGCGGCTGTTGCCTCTAGGATTCAGAAGTGTTATTTTTGTGGGAACGTCCGGCACCCTCGTCTGAAGTGTCCTGCTCGGGAGGCTGTGTGTAGTAAATGCGGCAAGAGAGGTCATTACGCACGTGTGTGTAAATCATCAGGTTCAATTACCTCCTCTGTGACTATTCAGCCTTTAGATAGGGTGTTTATTGCATCAATTTCTGCTGCATTTGCTCATGGCCTAAACAAAGCTATAGTTACGGCCCAAGTTAATGGGTTGGAAGTGAAGGCCCTTATAGATATGGGCAGTACCGAGAGTTTTATAAGTCTTCAGTTTGCAAAGGAGAAGCATTTGAAAATTTCGCCTGTTTCCTATCAGGTGTGTATGGCTCAGCCGACTCTCACTTCACAAGTAGCTGGTTGTTGCCTTGTGAAATTGATTCTTCTTGGTAATACGTATACTGATATACGCCTATCTGTTTTGCCTAATCTCTGTGCGGATATTTTGATTGGTCATGATGTGCTTCAGTTACACGAGTCTCTCAGTCTTTCATTTGGAGGGACTAAGCCACCTTTATCTATTTGTGGATTAACCTTTTTATCCATTTCTCCATTATCACTTTTTTCCAATTTGATGCCGGATTGTAAGCCAATTGCTACCAAGTCAAGAAGGTATAGCAGTCAGGATAGAGAATTTATTAATTCTGAAGTTCAACGTCTCTTATTGGAAGGAATCATTGAACCTAGTTGTTCGCCTTGGCGGGCACAGGTAGTTGTCACGACTAACGAGAGACATAAGAAACGAATGGTGATAGACTATTCCCAAACTATTAATAGGTATACTCAATTAGATGCGTACCCTTTGCCTAAGATTGATGAGCTTATCAATAAAGTATCTCAGTATAAGGTTTTTAGCACTATTGACCTAAAGAGTGCTTATCATCAGATTCCTATTGTTAAGAAGGATCAACCATATACGGCCTTTGAGGCTGGTGGAAAGCTGTATCAGTTTTGCCGAATACCATTTGGTGTTACTAATGGTGTTGCTTGTTTTCAACGGGCAATGGATGCTTTTATAAGTGACTAGCTGGGGGGAGCCCGGCGTTGCCGAGGCTTTTTCGAGGGCATGTTGTTGTTGGAAGAGAGAGAGAGAGCGACTGGGGGGGTGGGGGGGGCGGCAGAGAGAGACTGGGGGGGGAACAGAGAGAGACTGGGGGGGGAACAGAGAGAGACTGGGGGGGGAACAGAGAGAGACTGGGGGGGAACAGGGAGAGACTGGGGGAGGGGGGAACAGAGAGAGACGGGGGGGAACAGAGAGAGACTGGGGGGGAACAGAGAAGCCCTCCCCCCCCGTGATTTCCCGAGGCTCTCCCCCCCCGCGAATTCCCGAGGCTCTCCCCCCCTGCGATTTCCCGAGGCTCTCCCCCCCCCCCGCGATTTCCCGAGGCTCTCCCCCCCCCCGCGATTTCCCGAGGCTCTCCCCCCCCCCCGCGATTTCCCGAGGCTCTCCCCCCCCCCCGCGATTTCCCTCGGGAAACAAGATTAAACCAGACCCAGAACGTCTGCGACCATTGATTGATTTACCTTGTCCTACTAATTCTAAGGCTTTGCAACGAGTTGTTGGACTGTTTTCTTACTATTCTAATTGGATTGCAAATTTTTCACAGAAGATCCGGCCTCTTATTCGGGTTACGACATATCCTCTATCATGGGAGGCCAGGACGTGTTTTGATAATTTAAAAAAGGATATCCTTGGAGCAGTTGTGCATTCTATTGATGAACAGGTTCCTTTTGTGATTGAGACGGACGCTTCTGATTTTGCAATTGGGGCTACTCTGAACCAAAATGGAAGACCTGTGGCCTTTTTCTCACGTACCTTGAACAATAGTGAAAAAAGGCATTCTTCAATAGAGAAAGAAGCGTATGCAATAGTAGAAGCATTGCGTAAATGGAGACATTATTTATCGGGGCGACATTTTACGTTGGTAACTGATCAAAAGTCTGTGTCCTTTATGTTTGATGTCAAACATTTTGGAAAGATTAAGAATGATAAAATAATGAGGTGGAGGATTGAGTTGGCATGTTACCATTTTGATATAGTTTATCGTCCGGGGAAGGATAACGTTGCTGCTGATGCGCTGTCGAGGGCTTATTGTTCTGTGATTCACGGAGATACGCTTATTAATCTTCACAATGCCTTATGCCATCCTGGGGTTACGAGGATGATACACTTCGTACGCAGTAAGAATTTGCCCTTTTCAGTTGAAGACGTCAAGCGGATGACTTCATCATGTTCTATCTGTGCTCGGTGTAAACCGAATTTCTTTAAGCCTCAACGAGCTCATCTTATAAAGGCTACTTCTCCTTTTGAACGTTTGAGCGTCGATTTCAAGGGGCCTCTTCCTTCAACTACTCAAAACCGATATATATTTACTGTTGTGGATGAGTTTTCAAGGTTCCCTTTTGCTTTTCCTTGCGCAGATGTATCAGCTGCTACAGTTATCAAATGTCTGACTCAACTTTTTGTCATCTTTGGGATGCCTGCGTATATCCATTCGGATCAGGGAAGTTCTTTTATGTCTTCCCAGTTGAAGGAATACCTTCAGAGTCGGGGAATTTCTACTAGCAGAACTACCCCGTATAATCCCCAGGGTAATGGACAGTGCGAACGATACAATGGGGTGATCTGGAAGGCAGTTATGTTGGCTTTGACATCCCGGAACCTTAAGAATACACAGTGGGAAATGGTACTGCCTGATGCCCTGCATTCCATTAGATCATTGCTTTCAACGGCTACTAATGCGACCCCCCACGAAAGGCTCTTAAACTATCTGCGGAGATCTACTACGGGATATTCGGTACCTTCATGGCTTACTATGCAGGGACCTGTGTTGCTTCGACGCCATGTTAGATTGTCAAAATATGATCCTTTAGTGGAGGAGGTGGAGCTGTTGGAGGCAAATTCCCAATATGCTCATATTCGATTCCAAGATGGGAAAGAAAGTACCGTTTCAATTAAAGACTTGGCTCCTTGTGGTGGCCAGCCCTCTTCTGAGGATATTAACAATAGTCATGATTCAGATAATGTGGATGCTGTTACAGATACTACGAATATTTCCAATCCGACTGCAGATAATTATACTTCTATTAGTCAGCCCTCGATGGATGTTCATGACCGTTCCAGTTTACCTCCTGATGGGATTTCTAATCCGGAAACCGTTGAAAATCGGGATATGGATAGCCTTCCTGCAGAAGATACTTCTGTGTCTCCTGGTGTGGAAGGGCAAGGAATTTCACCAAGGTTAAGAAGGTCGACACGAACAAGATATCCGGTCGACCGATTGAAAATGGACTTTTAAATTGATAGTAATGTTTTAAAATTGTTGAAATATTATATTATATTGTTTTAGTTGAGAGATACTTAATACTTATGTGCAATGTTACTATTTGTTGTTGCTCACTTAGTATTGTGTCATGTTGAATAGTTTTATTTTGTCTGTGCATAGTTTTAGTTGTAAATAATTAATTATAAATTGTAAAGGTTATTTAGGTTGGAGTATATTTTAAAAGGAGGGGTGAATGTGGTGATTATTCTTTATGTTTAGTAAGAAGTATTGTGATTGGTTGTTTGTTTCCTGCCTTGGGATATATGCTGTAATCTCATTGGTAGTTGATGTCATGTGATTTGTGGTGGCCATCTTAAATTCAGTTCTTTCCAGCCTTTAGTTGGGACTGGGTGTTGAAGATGTGCTACAGGATTTTTAAGTTAATAAAGCCTAGATTAGAAAGGCAAATCTATTCTTTATTTCAGGGGGTGACTACGCGCGGGTCCTGGGGGAAAGTTTGGCGACCGGGGAGATGCCCCTCTCTTGGCGCAGGGCGGTTATTGTCCTGCTGCCCAAGAAGGGCGATCTCCGCCTTCTTACGAACTGGCGCCCAGTCTCTCTCCGCAGCACAGACTACAAAATTTTTGACAGGGCGATGTCTGCCCGCCTTGGCACCGTGCTGGCCCACATGATCCACCCCGACCAGTCCTACACGGTCCCGGGCTGGACCATCCATGACAATATCCATCTGGTCCGGGACCTGGTCCACCATTCCCAGAGGGCTGGTCTGTCAGTCGCTTTCCTTTCCCTGGATCAGGAGAAGGCGTTCGACAGGGTGGATCATGAGTATCTCTTCAGGACTCTGCGCGCATTTCGTCGCCCGGATCCAACTTCTGTATGCCGCCGCGGAGTGTCTGATCAAAGTTAACAGGCCTTTGACGGCGCCCCTTCACTTCGGGAGGTGGGTGCGTCAGGGATGCCCCATGCCCCAGTTATACGCCGTCTGCGTGGAGCCTTTCCTGCGCCTCTTGCGGAAGAGGTTGACGGGGCTGGCTCTGCAAGGGCCGGGCGTGGAGGTCGTCCTCTCGGCTTATGCCAATGACGTGCTCCACATGGTCATGGATCCCATCGACCTGCGGAGGATGCGAGAATGCCAGCAGATTTACTCGGACGCATCCTCCGTCAGGATCAACTGGGAGAAATGTTCCAGACTCCTGGTGGGCCAGTGGCGGGTGGACTCCCTGCCGGAGGAGTTCAGGCCCTTCGCCTGGAGCACCACGCACCTCCTCTGCTTGGGAGTCTACCTCAGCCCCGCCGAGGACGCCTGGCCGGCGAACTGGCAAGAGCTGGAGGCCAAAGTCACCGCTCGCCTAGGACACTGGACAGGACTGCTCCAAGTGTTGTCCTACAGGGGTCAAGCGCTGGTCATAAACCAGCTGGTGGCCACCATGTTGTGGTACCAGTTGGTCACTTTGATCCTGCCCCCTGCGTTTGTCACCAAGATGCAGAAGAATCTCATCGACTTCTCCTGGGACAAAGGGAAGCACTGGGTCTCTGCCGCGGTTCTGAGTCTCCCGCTTAGGGAGGGCGGTCAGGCGTTGGTGTGCCTACGCACCCAGGTGGTGACTTTCCGTCTTCGGATCCTGCAGAGACCTGTATGTGGAGAATCCTCCTTGATGGTGTGCGCTGGCGACGTTTTTCTTCCGCAGCTGCACGGCCTCAACTATGACATGCAGCTCCTGTTTGTGGAATTAGGCCGTACACGTGCCTACCTGCGGGAGCTGCCTGTCTTCTACCAGGAACTGCTATGGGTCTGGAACAGCGTCGCCTCCAGGCGCAGTTCTCCCCGGTCAGGAGTGGCGGCTGTCCTTTGGGAGCTGCTGCTCAGGTATCCGCGCCTCCGCGACCGCTGGGTCGGGTGGCTGGCAGTGAGCAGGGCTGTGCCTGGCAAGGTGACCAAGGTCGGGGACCTGCTCAATGGTGGAGGAGCGGACTGGATGGCGCCGGGGGAGTTGGCGTGGCACCTCTCCTGGGCCAGCATCAGGCGCGTGGCCGATCCCATCGAGATGCTGAAAGTGGCACTGGGCCCTGACTCCACTAGGTGTACCGAGGAGGCTCAGGCACGTGGGGCGATCCCGTCCGAACTGACCCCCGTTCGAACGGAGTTCCTCATCGGCGCGCGGCCCCGAAACCCCTCTCGGGAACCGGTGCCTCACAACTTGAGCCGTCTCAGGGAAATGCCCTCCGTGCCTTTTAGTTCTGCGCGGAGGGGTTTCCTGTCGGGCTGCTCCTGCTCGCTCTCCACTTTGTCATCTTTGCCTGCCGCCCGGACACGTCTTGGCATGCCATCTTGCCGTCCAGCAGAGGTGGAGGTCCCCAATGGGAGGCTCTCTATGCGGGAGCCCTCCCTTCATCTATTGGGGACTTGGCTTGGAGGGTGCTGCACAGGGCAGTCCCATGCAATAAGATTTTAAGTAAGTTCACAGACTCCCAGGCTGCTTGCCATTTTTGCGGCCTAGAGGAGTCTGTGTTCCATGTCTATATTGAGTGTGAGAGGTTGCAGCCCCTCTTCCATTATTTGAAGGGGCTGCTCCTCGAGTTTTGGCTGCACTTCAGTCCCTCGCTCCTGATCTAGACCACCCGGTGCAGAGGGGAGCGGGCGGGTCGGAGGACCTCTTTGTAGGACTGCTCCTGGGCCTGGCCAAAGTGGCCATTAATAGGTCCAGGCAGCGGGTGGTCGAAGGGGTCGTTCGGCCCAATTGCCTGCCTCTCTTCCACAGATATGTTCGTGCCCGGGTGGCCCTGGAGATGGAGCACGTGGTGTCCGCTGGCATGCTCGAGGTCTTCCGCGAACGGTGCGCGTCGCGGGGACTGGAGTGCATCATCACCCCGGCCGGGGTGATTTTTATTTAATTTGATAAGATATAAAAATTAATCTAGGGATTCTAAGCTTTTTTACAGTCCACTTGTTCGGTCGGGAGAGCGAGAGGCTCCACTCGGCTATGCAGAGAGCCCTGCAGATGGAGAAGAATGTCAACCAGAGTCTGCCGGATCCGCACATACCCTCCACTGGGAGCGCCGACCCTCATCTGTGTGAATTCCTGGAGACCCATTATCCGGATGAACAAGTAAAGACGACCAAGAAGCTTAGAGATCACAACACCAACTTGTAGAGACTGGGACCCCTGCCTTGTAGGCATCAGGGCTTGTGACTTTGTACAAAGAGCTGACATTTGAGCTCTGTAAATGTCATTCACTGTAAAATGTTCAAATTTTAAATTAAAAACTGTACAAAAAAACAATAAATGTGAAACAAACAAAAGTTTGATTTTAGCAGCCAGTTAAGCCTCCCTGACACACCCAGTGCAAAATTGCATTTCAAAGCCTGTTTTATAGGCCCTGAAACCAGGGAGAATTGTTGAGCCCAGCTCCAGAATCACACAATCTTCTTCCTCCAGAATCACACAATCCACTTCCTCAAGAATCATACAATCCTCTTCCCCCAGATTCAAACAATCCTCTTCCCCCAGAATCATACAATATCCTCAGATTCACACAAATATCTTCCACCAGAATCACACAATTCTCTTCCCACTATTAGACAATCCTCTTCCTCCAGAATAACACAATCCTCTTCGCCCAGATTCACACAATCTTCCTCCCCTAGAATCACACTTTCCTCCTCCTCCTCCAGAAACATACAATCCTCTTCCTTCAGAATAACACAATCTTCTTCCCCGAGAATAAAACAACCCGCTTCCTCCAGAATCACACAATCCTCTTCCCCCAGAATCACACAATCCTCTTCCCCAGAATCACAAATTACTCCTACTCCAGATACGCAGAATCCTCGTCTGCCAGAATCACACAATTCTCTTCCCCCAGAATCACACAATTCTCTTCGTCCAGAATCACACAATCCTCTTCCTCCAGAATCACACAATCCTCTTCCCCCAGAATCACACAATCCTCTTCCTCCAGAATCACACAATCCTCTTCCCCCAGAATCACACAATCCTCTTCCACCAGAATCACACAATCCTCTTCCACCAGAATCACACAATCCTCTTCCCCCAGAATCACACAATCCTCTTCCACCAGAATCACACAATCCTCTTCCACCAGAATCACACAATCCTCTTCCCCCAGAATCACACAATCCTCTTCCACCAGAATCACACAATCCTCTTCCACCAGAATCACACAATCCTCTTCCCCCAGAATCACACAATCCTCTTCCTTCAGAATCACACAATTCTCTTCGTCCAGAATCACACAATCCTCTTCCACCAGAATCACACAATCCTCTTCCTTCAGAATCACACAATCCTCTTCCACCAGAATCACACAATCCTCTTCCTCCAAAATCACACAATCCTCTTCCCCAAGATTCACACAATTTTCTTCACCCTCAATTACACAATTCACTTCCTCCTGAATCACACACTCCTCTTCCTCCTGAATTACACAATCCTCTTCCTCCAGAATCACAAATTACTCCTACTCCAGAAACACAGAATCCTCTTCTGCCAGAATCAGACAATCCTCTTCCCCTAGATTTGCAGAATCCTCTTCCCCCAGAATCAAACAATCATCTTCCTCCAGAATCACACAATCCTATTTCTACAGAATCACATCATTCTCTTCCCCCAGCATCACACAATCCACTTCCTGCAGAATCCTACAATATCCTCAGATTCACACAAATATCTTCCTCCAGAATCACACAATCCTCTTCCCCAAGTGTGGTAAACCACTTTTATACCTGTCTGTATGTGTATGTGTATTCCACTAGGTACAGGTCTGGACATGCCTCGGCTGACTCCTCCCACTATTCCAGGTATATAAGTGACTACCTCCCAGTCCCTTAGTATTCTGGACGGGTCGACCACTCGAGACTAGACCTTCATTCTTTAGTTAATAAAAGCCTGGTTGTTACTCGCTTAACCTCAGTCTTTTGAGTAATTGATGGCGCATCAATTTTATTAACTAAATTTTTTATAATGGAGAAGATCCTCACACCAGCATGCCTGGACCTGGACAGTCGGGAAGCGGACGCTCCCACCAAGTTTGCTCACTGGCTCATGTGCTTCGAGGCATTCCTGACTGCCTCCACTGCGGTCGTAACGGATGCAAACAAACTGTCTGTCCTGATCTTCAAGGTGAACCACCGAGTGTACTCAGTCATCCGGGACGCGACCTCGTACACAGCCACCCTCCAGCTCCTCAAGACCCAGTACACGCGCCCTGTGAACGAAGTTTACGCCAGGCACCTCCTGGGGAGTCGCAAGCAACAACCTGGGGAATCGACTGAGGAATACCTCCAAGCACTGTCCGTGCTTGGCCGGGCCTGTGGGTGTAAGGCGGTAATGCCCACTAAGTACACGGAGGAACTGATCCGGGATGCCTTCGTAGCGGGCCACAGGTCCAACTACACCCGACAGCGACTGCTGGAGCAGAGTGACCTCACCCTCGACAAAGCCTCCGAAATCGCACTAACGCTGGACGCAGCCTACCAGGGCATGGATGCCTACTCCTCTGCACCGTGGACGCCGCGCGGACCGACAACCTGGGACACGGTAGGACAGCCCCATAGCACCGTGCCACCCCAGCCACAGCCCAACAATGGCCCAACCACCGCAGCAGTGTCGCAAAGCCAGACAGCAGTATCCCAAGGCCAGAAATGCTACTTCTGTGGCCAGGCCAAACACCCCAGAGCGCGCTGCCCGGCGAAGAATGCGACCTGCTCGGGCTGCGGGAAAAAGGGACACTACGCTAGCGTCTGCAAGGCCAAAGACACCCCGAACGCCAGCAGCGCCGCGTGTGGGCCGTGCGAGCCGCCATCTTGGGCCCCCAACAGCGCCGCATGTGGGCCGTGCGGGCCGCCATCTTGGGCCTCCCCAGCCATGTGCGAACCACCGCAGCAGCAGCCATCTTGGATGACTCCAGCCACATGGGAATCATGGACGCTGCCATCTTGGACACCAGCCGGGACGCAGCAGGCCGCCAACCCCCCCTCCATCTGATACCCGCAGCGACACACCGACCCCTACGCTGGCCTCTGTTACGCTGGACCAAACGAGACCGCACCAACTAGCTCGGTCCAAAATGGACGTTAAGGTAAACGGCCATGCAATAAACTGCCTTTTTGACTCCGGGAGCACAGAGAGCTTCATCCACCCCGACACGGTGCGGCGTTGCTCTCTCCCAGTCCTGCCTGCGCACCAGCGGATTTCTATGGCCGCCGAGTCCCAGTCAGCGGACATTGGCGGCTACTGCGTGGTGACACTAGTAGTAGACGGGACTGTGTTCAATAATTTTCAACTCCTGGTCCTGCCCCAACTTTGCGCTGCCGTTCTACTGGGGTTGGATTTCCAGTGCCACCTCAAAAGCGTTACGATGGCGTACGGTGGCCCCCTCCCCCCACTCACAGTCCGCAGCCAGCAGCCTCCAAATTGCCCGCCGCACACCAGATGCAACCTCTCCACACTCAGAGTCCCACCCCCCCCACTGTTTGCTAACCTCACCCCCGACTGTAAGCCCATCGCCACAAAGAGCAGGCGATACAGTGCCGGGGACAGGATTTTCATCAAAACCAAAGTGGAGCGGCTCCTGAAGGAGGGGATTATTGAGGGCAGCTCCAGCCCCTGGCGAGCCCAGGTTGTGGTCGTTAAGACCGGCGAGAAACAACGCCTGGTCATCGACTACAGCCAAACAATAAACCGCTACACCCTGCTGGACGCCTACCCACTCCCCCGCATAGCTGACATGGTCAACCAGATCGCGCAGTACTGCGTCTTTTCGACCATTGACCTGAAATCAGCGTACCACCAGCTCCCCATCCGCCCCGAAGACCGCCAGTATACTGCTTTTGAGGCAAACGGCCGCCTCTATCACTTCCTTAGGGTTCCCTTTGGCATTACCAATGGGGTCTCCGTCTTCCAAAGGGAGATGGACCGGATGGTCGATCAAAACACGCTGCAGGCCACTTTCCCTTACCTAGACAATGTGACCATCTGCGGCCATGACTTGCAGGACCATGACGCAAACCTCAAGCAATTCCTCCGCACCGCCCAACTCCTGAACCTGACATATAACAAGGAGAAGTGCATATTCCGCACAGACCGCCTCGCCATCCTTGGCTGTGTTGTGGAACACGGGGTCATCGGTCCCGACCCGGACCGGATGCGTCCCCTTATGGAGCTCCCACTGCCCCACTGCCTAAAAGCTCTGAAGAGGTGCCTAGGGTTTTTTTCCTACTACGCCCAGTGGGTCCCCTACTATGCAGACAAAGCCCGTCCGCTGATCAAATCCACCTCTTTTCCCCTGATGGCAGAGGCCCGCTCGGCCTTTCACCGTATCAAGGAGGACATTGCCAAAGCCACCATGCACGCAGTGGACGAATCCATCCCCTTCCAGGTGGAAAGCGATGCGTCCGACTTCGCTCTGGCCGCCACCCTTAATCAGGCGGGGAGACCTGTGGCATTCTTCTCATGAACCCTCCAGGGCCCGGAGACCAGACACTCCGCGGTCGAGAAGGAGGCCCAGGCTATTGTGGAGGCTGTGCGTCATTGGAGGCACTACCTGGCCGGAAAACGATTTACCCTGCTCTCTGACCAGCGTTCAGTTGCTTTTATGTTCAACAACAAGCAGAGGGGCAAAATCAAAAATGACAAGATCTTGAGGTGGAGAATCGAACTTTCCACCTACAATTACGAGATCTTGTACCGGTTTGGGAAGCTCAATGAACCCCCAGATGCCCTATCGCGTGGCACCTGCGCCAGCGCGCAGATCGATAGGCTGAGGGCCCTCCACAATGACCTCTGCCACCCGGGGGTCACCAGGTTCTTCCACTTCATCAAGGCCTGCAACCTGCCTTACTCCATTGAGGAGGTCAGGACCATGACCAAGAACTGCCAAGTCTGTGCTGAGTGCAAACCGCACTTTTATAGACCAGACAGAGCCCACCTGATAAAAGCTACTCGCCCTTTCGAACGCCTGAGCGTCGATTTTAAAGGGCCTCTCCCCTCCGTGGACCGCAATGTGTACTTCCTCAACATCATTGACGAGTACTCCCGTTTCCCGTTCGCTATCCCCTGCCCGGACATGACCAGTGCCACGGTCATTAAATGTCTGAACAGCCTCTTCACCCTGTTCGGTTTCCCCAGCTATATCCATAGCGACCGGGGCTCATCGTTTATGAGCGACGAACTCCGCCAGTACCTGCTCGCTAGGGGTATAGCCACAAGCAGGACCACCAGTTACAACCCCCGGGGGAACGGACAGGTGGAAAGAGAGAATGCAACAGTCTGGAAGGCCGCCCTACTAGCCTTAAAGTCTAGGGGCCTTCCGACCTCCCGCTGGCAGGAGGTGCTCCCCGATGCGCTCCACTCGATTCGGTCACTGCTCTGCACTGCCACCAATGCCACCCCTCACGAGAAAATGTTTGTCTTCCCAAGGAAGTCCACATCGGGGACAGCGTTACCGCCATGGCTGACGTCCCCAGGGCCGGTACTACTGAGAAGACACGTGAGGACCAATAAAACGGACCCCCTGGTCGAGAGGGTCGACCTCCTCCATGCCAACCCCCAGTATGCTTACATTGCGTACCCGGACGGGCGGGAGGACACAGTCTCCATACGAGACCTCGCACCCTCGGGGACCGCTGTAACCCACTACTCATTACCACCCCCCCCCCACGACACCCTCGGGGACCGCTGTAACCCACTACCCATTACCACCCCCCCCACGACCCGATATCCAACCCCAGCAGCCGGCTTGCCTTGGACAGTCACCCACGAGGACTACACTCCAGTGCCCCAGCCTACACGGGACGCGACGCCGTCGCCACGTCGATCACAGCAGCAGACAAGACCTCCGGACAGACTCCAATACATGAACTTTTAAATATACTTCACCCCGCCGGACTCATTTTTAAACAAGGGGTGAATGTGGTAAACCACTGTTATACCTGTCTGTATGTGTATGTGTATTCCACTAGGTACAGGTCTGGACATGCCTCGGCTGACTCCTCCCACTATTCCAGGTATATAAGTGACTACCTCCCAGTCCCTTAGTATTCTGGATGGGTCGACCACTCTAGACAAGACCTTCATTCTTTAGTTAATAAAAGCCTGGTTGTTACTCGCTCAACCTCAGTCTTTTGAGTAATTGATGGCGCATCAATATCACACAATCCTCTTCCTCCAGAATCACACAATTCTCTTCCTCCAGAATCAAACAAACCTCTTCCCCAGAATCACACAATCCTCTTCCTCCAGAAACACACAATCCACTTCCCGCAGAATCATATAATCCTCTTCTTCCAGAATCACACAATCCACTTCCCCCAGAATCACACAATCCTCTTCCCCAAGAAAAACACAATTCTCATCCTCCAGAATCACTAATTTCTCTTCCTCCAAAATCACACAATCCTCTTCCTCCACAATCACACAAACATCTTCCACCAGAATCACAAATTACTCCTTCTCCAGAAATGCAGAATCCTCTTCTGCCAGAATCACGCAATCCTCTTCCCCAAGATTCGCACAATCCTCTTCCCCCGGAATCAGACAATCATCTTCCTCCAGAATCACACAATCCTATTTCTACAGAGGCACATCATTCTCTTCCCCCAGAATCACACATCCTTTTCCTCCAGAATCACACAATCATCTTCCCCTAGTATCACACAATCCTCTTCCCCAAGAATCATACAAACCTCTTCCCCAGAATCACACAATCCTCTTCCCGCAGAATCATATAATCCTCTTCTTCCAGAATTACACAGTCCACTTCCCCCAGAATCACACAATCCTCTTCCTCCAGAATCAGAGAATCCTTTTCATCCAGAATAACACAATCCTCTTCCTCCTGAATCATACAATCCTCTTCCTCCAGAATCACACAATCCTCTTCATCCAGAATCACACAATCCTCTTGCTTCTGAATCATACAATCCTCTTCCTTCAGAATAACACAATCTTCTTCCCCGAGATTAAAACAATTCTCTTCCTCCGGAATCACACAATTTTCTTCCCCCAGAATCACAAATTACTCCTAGTCCAGAAACACAGAATCCTCTTCTGCCAGAATCAGACAATCCTCTTCCCCTAGATTCGCACAATCCTCTTCCCCCAGAATCAAACAATCATCTTCCTCCAGAATCACACAATCGTATTTCTACATAATCACATCATTCTCTTCCCCCAGCATCACACAATCCACTTCCTGCAGAATCATACAATATCCTCAGATTCACACAATCATCTTCCCCCAGAATCACACAATTCTCTTCCCCCAGAATCAAACAATATTCTTCATCCAGAATCACACAATCCTCTTCATCCAGAATAACACAATCCATTTCATCCAGAATCACACAATCCTATTCCTCCAGAACAACAAAATCCTCCTCCCCCAGAATCACACAAATATCTTACTCCAGAGTCAGACAATCCTCTTCGCCCAAATTCACACAATCTTCTTCCCCTAGAATCACACTTTCCTCCTCCTCCTCCAGAAACATACAAACTTCTTCCTCCAGAATCACACAATCCTCTTCCTCCAGAATCACACAATCCTCTACCCCCAGAATCACAAATTACTCCTACTCCAGAAACACAGAATCATCTTCCTCCAGAATCACACAATCCTATTTCTACAGAATCACATCATTCTCTTCCCCCAGCATCACACAATCCACTTCCTGCAGAATCATACAATATCCTCAGATTCACACAAATATCTTCCTCCAGAATCACACAATCCTCTTCCTCCAGAATCACACAAACCTCTTCCTCCCGAATCACACAAACCTCTAACTCCTGAATCACACAATCCTCTTCCTGCAGAATCACACAATCCTCTTCCTCCACAATCACAAAATTCTGTTTCCCCAGACTCACTCAATACTCTCCCACCAGAATCACAGTATCCTCTTCCCGCAGAATCATATAATCATCTTCCTCCAGAATCACACAATCCACTTCCACCAATATCACACAATTCTCTTTGCCCAGATTCACTCAATCTTCTTCCTCCAGAAACATACAATCCTCTTCTCCCAGAATCACACAATCCTCTTCCTCCAGAATCACACAATCCTCTTCCCCCAGAATCTCACAATCCTCTTCCCCCAGAATCATACAATTCTCTTCCTTCAGAATCACACAATCTTCTTCCCCTAAAATCAAAGTTTCCGCTACCGCTCCAGAAAGATAAAATCCTCTTCCTTCAGAATAACACAATCTTCTTCCCCCAGATTCACACAATCCTCTTCCTCCAGAATCTCACAATCCTCTTCCTCCAGCATCACACAATCCACTCCCTGCAGAATCATACAATATCCTCAGATTCACACAATTCTCTTCCTCCAGAATCACACAATCCTCTTCCCCCAGAATCACACAATCCTCTTCCTCGAGAATCTCACAATCCTCTTCCCCAATAATCGCACAATCCACTTCCCCAAGTATCACACAATCCTCTTCCTCCAGAATCACACAATCCTCTTCCTCCAGAATCACACAATCCTCTTCCTCCAGAATCACACAATCCTCTTCCCCCAGAATCACACAATCCTCTTCCCTAAGTATCACACAATCTTCTTCCTCCAGAATCACACAACCCTCTTCCTCCAGAATCACACAAACCTCTTCCCCAGAATCACACAATCCTCTTCCTCCAATATCACACAATCCTCTTCCCGCAGAATCATATAATCCTCTTCTTCCAGAATCACACAATCCACTTCCCCCAGAATCACACGATCCTCTTCCCCAAGAAACACACAATTCTCTTCCTCCAGAATCACTCAAACCTCTTCCTCCAAAATCACACAATCCTCTTCCCCCAGATTCACACAATTTTCTTCACCCTCAATTAAACAATTCACTTCCTCCTGAATCACACACACCTCTTCCTCCTGAATCACACAATCCTCTTCACCCGGAATCACACAATCCTCTTCCCGCAGAATCAGACAATCATTTTCCACCAGAATCACACAATCCTCTTCCCACTATTGGACAATCCTCTTCCACCTGAATCAAAAAATCCTCTTCCCCAAGAATAAAACAATCCTCTTCATCCTGAATCATACAATCCTCTTCCTCCAGAATCACACAATCCTCTTCCTGCAGAATCACACAATCCTCTTCCTCCAGAATCACACAATCATGCTCCCCCACAGTCACACAATCCTCTTCATCCAGAATCACACAATCCTCTTCCTCCTGAAACATACAATCCTCTTCCTTCAGAATAACACAATTTACTTCCCCGAGATTAACACAATCCTCTTCCTCCAGAATCACACAATCCTCTACCCCAAGAATCAAAAATTAATCCTACTCCAGAAACACAGAATCCCCTTCTGCCAGAATCAGACAATCCTCTTCCCCAAGATTTGCACAATCCTCTTCCCCCAGAATCAGACAATCATCTTCCTCCAGAATCACACAATTCTATTTCTACAGAATCACATCATTCTCTTCCCCCAGCATCACACAATCCACTTCCTGCAGAATCATACAATATCCTCAGATTCACACAAATATCTTCCTCCAGAATCACACAATACTCTTCCCACTATTACAGAATTCTGTTCCCCCATAATAACATAATCCTCTTCCCCCAGAATCACACAATTCTCTTCCTCCAGAATCACACAATTCTCTTCCCCCAGAATCACACAATCCTCTTCCCCCAGAATCACACAATCCTCTTCCTCCAGAATCAAACAATCCTCTTCCACCAGAATTACACAATCTTCTTCATCCAGAACCACACAATCCTCTTCCTCCAGAATCACACAATCCTCTTCCCCCAGAATAACACAATCCTCTTCCCCCAGAACCACACAATTCTCTTCCTCCAGAATCACACAATTCTCTTCCCCCAGAATCATACAATCCTCTTCCCCCAGAATCACACAATTCTCTTCCTCCAGAATCACAAAATACCCTTCCCCCAGAATCACACAATCCTCTTCCTCCACAATCACAAAATTCTGTTTCCCCAGACTCACTCAATCCTCTTCCGCCAGAATCACCGTTTCCTCTTCCCGCAGAATCATATAATCATTTTCTTCCAGAATCACACAATCCACTTCCCCCAAAATTGTACAATCCTCTTACCCAAGAAACACACAAACCTGATCCTCCAGAATCACTCAATACTCTTCCTCCAATATCACACAATTCTCTTCGTCCAGATTCACTCAATCATCTTCCTCCAGAAACATACAATACTCTTCTCCCAGAATCAAACAATCCTCTTCCCCAGAATCACACAATCCTCTTCCTCCAGAATCACACATTCCTCTTCCTCCAGAATCACACAATCCTCTTCCCGCAGAATCACACAATCCTCTTCCTCGAGAATCACACAATCCTCTTCCCACAGAATCATATAATCCTCTTCCTCCAGAATCACACATTCCTCTTCCTCCAGAATCACACAATCCTCTTCCCGCAGAATCACACAATCCTCTTCCTCGAGAATCACACAATCCTCTTCCACCAGAATCACAAATTACTCCTACTCCAGAAACACAGAATCCTCTTCTGCCAGAATCAGACAATCCTCTTCCCCTAGATTTGCACAATCCTCTTCCCCCAGAATCAAACAATCATCTTCCTCCAGAATCACACAATCCTATTTCTACAGAATCACATCATTCTCTTCCCCCAGCAGCACACAATCCACTTCTTGCAGAATCATACAATATCCTCAGATTCACACAAATATCTTCCTCCAGAATCACACAATACTCTTCCCACTATAACACATTCATCTTCCTCCTGAATCACACAATCCTCTTCATCCAGAATCACACATCCTCTTCCCCCAGAATCACACAATCCTCTTCCCCCAGAATCACATCATTCTCTTCCCCCAGCAGCACACAATTCACTTCCTGCAGTATCATACAATATCCTCAGATTCACACAAATATTTTCCTCCAGAATCACACAATACTATTCCCACTATTACACAATTCTGATCCCCCAGAATAACACAATCCTCTTCCCCCAGAATCACACAATTGTCTTCCTCCAGAATCACACAATTCTCTTCCCCCAGAATCACACAATCCTCTTCCCCCAGAACCACACAATTCTCTTCCTCCAGAATCACACAATTCTCTTCCCCCAGAATCACACAATCCTCTTCCCCCAGAATCACACAATTCTCTTCCTCCAGAATCACACAATCTTCTTCCTCCTGAATCATAAAATCCTCTTCCTTCAGAATAACACAATCTTCTTCTCCGAGATTAACACAATCCTCTTCCTCCAGAATCACACAATACACTTCCTCCAGAATCACACAATTCTCTTCCTCCTGAATCATACAATCCTCTTCCTCCAGAATCACACAATCCTCTTCCCCCAGAATCACAAATTACTCCTACTCCAGAAACACAGAATTCCATTCTGCCAGAATCAGACAATCCTCTTCCCCAAGATTTGCACTATCCTCTACCCCCAGAATCAGACAATCATCTTCCTCCAGAATCACACAATCTTCTTCCTCTAGAATCACACAATCCTATTTCTACAGAATCACATCATCCTCTTCCCCCAGCATCACACAATTCACGTCCTTCAGAATCATACAATATCCTCAGATTCACACAAATATCTTCCTCCAGAATCACACAATACTCTTCCCACCATTACACAATTCTGTTCCCCCAGAATAACACAATCCTCTTCCCCCGGAATCACACAATTGTCTTCCCCCAGAATCACACAATCCTCTTCCCCCAGAATCACACAATCCTCTTCCCCCAGAATCACACAATCCTCTTCCTCCAGAATCACACAATACTCTTCCCCCAAAATCACACAATCCTCTTCCTCCACAATCACAAAATTCTGTTTCCCCAGACTCACTCAATCCTCTTCCGCCAGAATCACAGTATCCTCTTCCCGCTGAATCAGATAATCATCTTCCTCCAGAATCACACAATCCACTTCCCGCAGAATCCCACAATCCTCTTCCCCAAGAAACACACAAACCTGATCCTCCAGAATCACTCAATACTCTTCCTCCAATATCACACAATTCTCTTCGCCCAGATTCACTCAATCTTCTTCCTCCAGAAACATACAATCCTCTTCTCCCAGAATCACACAATCCTCTTCCCCCAGAATCAAACAATCCTCTTCCTCCAGAATCACACAATTCTCTTCCCCCAGAATCACACAATCCTCTTCCTCCAGAATCACACAAACCTCTTCCCCAGAATCACACAATCCTCTTCCTCCAGAATCACACAATCCTCTTCCCGCAGAATCACACAATCCACTTCCTCCAGAATCACACAATCCTCTTCCCGCAGAATCACACAATCCTCTTCCTCCAGAATCACACAATCCTCCTCCACCAGAATCACACAATCTTCTTCATCCAGAATCACACAATCCTCTTCCTCCTGAATCATACAATCCTCTTCCTCCAGAATCACACAATCCTCTTCCCCAAGAATAACACAATCCTATTGATCCAGAATCACACAGTCCTCTTCATCCAGAATCACACAAGCCTCTTCCTCCAGAATAACACAATCCCCTTCCCACCAAAATCTCACAATCTTCCTCCTCTAGAATCACACTTTCCTCCTCCTCCTCCAGAAACATACAATCCTCTTCCTTCAGAATAACGCAATCTTCTTCCCCGAGATCAACACAATCCTTTTCATCCAGAATCACACAATCCTCTTCCTCCTGAATCATACAATCCTCTTCCTCCAGAATCACACAATCCTCTTCATCCGGAATCACACAATCCTCTTCCTCCTGAATCATACAATCCTCTTACTTCAGAATAACACAATCTTCTTCCCCGAGATTAAAACAATCCTCTTCCTCCAGAATCACACAATCCTCTTCCCACAGAATCACAAATTACTCCTACTCCAGAAACACTGAATCCTCTTCTGCCAGAATCAGACAATCCTCTTCCCCTAGATTTGCACAATCCCCTTCCCCCAGAATCAAACAATCATCTTCCTCCAGAATCACACAATCCTATTTCTACAGAATCACATCATTCTCTTCCCCCAGCAGCACACAATCCTCTTCCTGCAGAATCATACAATATCCTCAGATTCACACAAATATCTTCCTCCAGAATCACACAATACCCTTCCCACTATTACACAATCATCTTCCTCCTGAATCACACAATCCTCTTCATCCAGAACCACACATCCTCTTCCCCAGAATCACACAATATTCTTCATCCAGAATCACACCTCCTCTTCCCCCAGAATCACACAATCCTATTCCTCCAGAACAACAGAATCCTCCTCCCCCAGAATCACACAATCCTCTTCATCCAGAATCAAACAATACTCTTCCCCCAGAATCACACAATCCTCTTCCTCCACAATCACAAAATTCTGTTTCCCCAGACTCACTCAATCCTCTTCCACCAGAATCACACAATCCTCTTCCGCAGAATCATATAATCATCTTCCTCCAGAACCATACAATGCACTTCCCGCAGAATTGCACAATCCTCTTCCCCAAGAAACACACAAACCTGATCCTCCAGAATCACACAATCCTCTTCATCCAGAATCACACAATCCTCTTCCTCCTGAATCATAAAATCCTCTTCCTTCAGAATAACACAATCCTCTTCCCCGAGATTAACACAAACCTCTTCCCCAAGAATCACAAATTACTCCTACTCCAGAAACACAGAATTCCATTCTGCCAGAATCAGACAATCCTCTTCCCCAAGATTTGCACTATCCTCTACCCCCAGAATCAGACAATCATCTTCCTCCAGAATCACACAATCCTATTTCTACAGAATCACATCATTCTCTTCCCCCAGCAGCACACAATCCACTTCCTGCAGAATCATACAATATCCTCAGATTCACACAAATATCTTCCTCCAGAATCACACAATACCCTTCCCACTATTACACAATCATCTTCCTCCTGAATCACACAATCCTCTTAATCCAGAACCACACATCCTCTTCCCCCAGAATAACACAATCCTCTTCATCCAGAATAACACAATTCTCTTCCCCTAGAATCACACAATATTCTTCATCCAGAACCACACATCCTCTTCCCCCAGAATAACACATCCTCTTCCCCCAGAAACACACAATCCTCTTCCCCAAGATTTACACAATCCTCTTCCCCCAGAATCAGACAATCATCTTCCTCCAGAAACACACAATCCTATTTCTACAGAATCACATCATTCTCTTCCACCAGCATCACACAATCCACTTCCTGCAGTATCATACAATATCCTCAGATTCACACAAATATTTTCCTCCAGAATCACACAATACTCTTCCCACTATTACACAATTCTGATCCCCCAGAATAACACAATCCTCTTCCTCCAGAATCACACAATTGTCTTCCTCCAGAATCACACAATTCTCTTCCCACAGAATCACACAATCCTCTTCCTCCAGAATCACACAATTCTCTTCCCACAGAATCAAACAATCCTCTTCCCCCAGAACCATACAATCCTCTTCCTCCAGAATCACACAATTCTCTTCCCCCAGAATCACAGAATCCTCTTCCCCCAGAATCAGACAATCATCTTCCTCCAGAATCACACAATCCTATTTCTATAGAATCACATCATTCTCTTCCCCCAGCATCACACAATCCACTTCCTTCAGAATCATGCAATATCCTCAGATTCACACAAATATTTTCCTCCAGAATCACACAATACTCTTCCCACTATTACACAATTCTGATCCCCCAGAATAACACAATCCTCTTCCCCCGGAATCACACAATTGTCTTCCTCCAGAATCACACAATTGTCTTCCTCCAGAATCACACAATTCTCTTCCCACAGAATCACACAATCCTCTTCCTCCAGAATCACACAATTCTCTTCCCACAGAATCACATAATCCTCTTCCCCCAGAACCACACAATCCTCTTCCCCCAGAATCACACAATCCCCTTCCTCCAGAATCACACAATTCTCTTCCCCCAGCATCACAGAATATTCTTCATCCAGAATCACACATCCTCTTCCCACAGAATCACACAATCCTATTCATCCAGAACAACAAAATCCTCCTCCCCCAGAATCACACAAACATTTTACTTAGAATCAGACAATCCTCTTCGCCTAGATTCACACAATCTTCTTCCCCTAGAATCACACTTTCCACCACGTCCTCCAGAAACATACAATCCTCTTCCTTCAGAATAACACAACCTTCTTCCCTGAGAATAACACAATCCGCTTCCTCCAGAATCACACAATTCTCTTCCCCCAGAATCACACAATCCTCTACCCACAGAATCACAAATTACTCCTACTCCAGAAACACAGAATTCTCTTCTGCCAGAATCACACAATCCTCTTCCCCTAGATTTGCACAATCCTCTTCCCCCAGAATCAGACAATCATCTTCCTCCAGAATCACACAATCCTATTTCTACAGAATCACATCATTCTCTTCCCCCAGCATCACACAATCCACTTCCTGCAGAATCATACAATATCCTCAGATTCACACAAATATTTTCCTCCAGAATCACACAATAGTCTTCCCACTATTACACAATTCTGATCCCCCAGAATAACACAATCCTCTTCCCCCAGAATCACACAATTGTCTTCCTCCAGAATCAGACAATTCTCTTCCCCCAGAATCACACAATCCTCTTCCCCCAGAATCACACAATCCTCTTCCTCCAGAATCACACATTCCTCTTCCTCCAGAATCACACAATACACTTCCTCCAGAATCACACAATATTCTTCATCCAGAATCACACAACCTCTTCCCACAGAATCACACAATCCTATTCCTCCAGAACAACAAAATCCTCCTCCCCCAGAATCACACAAATATTTTATTCCAGAATCAGACAATCCTCTTCACCTAGATTCACACAACCTTCTTCCCCTAGAATCACACTTTCCTCCACCTCCTCCAGAAACATACAATCCTCTTCCTTCAGAATAACACAACCTTCTTCCCTGAGCATAACACAACCCGCTTCCTCCAGAATCACACAATCCTCTACCCCCAGAATCACAAATTACTCCTACTCCAGAAACACAGAATCATCTTCTGCCAGAATCACACAATCCTCTACCCCCAGAATCACAAATTACTCCTACTCCAGAAACACAGAATCCTCTTCTGCCAGAATAACACAATCCTCTTCCCCTAGATTTGCACAATCCTCTTCCCCCAGAATCAGACAATTCTCTTCCCCCAGAATCACACAATCCTCTTCCCCCAGAATTACACAATCCTCTTCCTCCAGAATCACACAATCCTCTTCCTCCAGAATCACACAATCCTCTTCCCCCAGAACCACACAATTCTCTTCCTCCAGAATCACACAATTCTCTTCCTCCAGAATCACACAATCCTCTTCCCCCAGAATTACACAATCCTCTTCCTCCAGAATCACTCATTCCTCTTCCTCCAGAATCACACAATCCTCTTCCCCCAGAATCACACAATTCTCTTCCTCCAGAATCACACAATCCTCTTCATCCAGAATCACACAATACTCTTCCACCAGAATCACACAATCCTCTTCCTCCACAATCACAAAATTCTGTTTCCCCAGACTCACTCAATCCTCTTCCGCCAGAATCACACAATCCTCTTCCCGCAGAATGATATAATCATCTTCCACCAGAATCACACAATGCACTTCCCGCAGAATTGCACAATCCTCTTCCCCAAGAAACACACAAACCTGATCCTCCAGAATCACTCAATCCTCTTCCTCCAATATCACACAATTCTCTTCGCCCAGATTCACTCAATCTTCTTCCTCCAGAAACATACAATCCTCTTCTCCCAGAATCACACAATCCTCTTCCCCCAGAATCACACAATCCTCTTCTTCCAGAATCACACAAACATCTTCCCCAGAATCACACAATCCACTTCCCTCAGAATCACACAATCCTCTTCCCACAATTACACAATCCTCTTCCTCCTGAATCACACAATCTACTTACTCCAGAATCACACAATTCTCTTCCGTCAGAATCACACAAACTTCTTCCCCTAAAATCAAAATTTCCGCTAGCCCTCCAGAAAGATAAAATCCTCTTCCTTCAGAATAACACAATCTTCTTCCCCCAGATTCACACAATCCTCTTCCTCCAGAATCACACGATAATATTCCCTGAAATTCACACAATTTTCTTCACCGAGAATCACACAATCCTCTTCCTCCAGAATCACACAATCCTCTTCCCCCAGCATCACACAATCCACTCCCTGCAGAATCATACAATATCCTCAGATTCACACAAATATCTTCCTCCAGAATCACACAATCCTCTTCACCCAGAATCACATAATTCTCTTCCTACAGAATCACACAATCCTCTTCCCCCAGAATCACACAATCCTCTTCCTCGAGAATCTAACAATCCTCTTCCCCCATAATCACACAATCCACTTCCCCAAGTATCACACAATCCTCTTCCTCCAGAATCACACAATCCTCTTCCTCCAGAATCACACAATCCTCTTCCCCCAGAATCACACAATCCTCTTCCCCACGTATCACACAATCCTCTTCCTCCAGAATCACACAATCCTCTTCCTCCAGAATCACACAAACCTCTTCCCCAGAATCACACAATCCTCTTCCTCCAGAATCACACAATCCTCTTCCCCCAGAATCACACAATCCTCTTCCCCAAGTATCACACAATCCTCTTCCTCCAGAATCACACAATCCTCTTCCTCCAGAATCACACAATCCTCTTCCTCCAGAATCACACAATCCTCTTCCTCCAGAATCACACAATCCTCTTCCTCCAATATCACACAATCCTCTTCCTGCAGAAACATATAATACTCTTCTTCCAGAATCACACAATCCACTTCCCCCAGAATCACACTATCCTCTTCCCCAGGAAACACACAATTCTCCTCCTCCAGAACCACTCAATCCTCTTCCTCCAAAATCACACAATCCTCTTCCCCAGATTCACACAATATTCTTCACCCTCAATTACACAATTCACTTCCTCCTGAATCACACACACCTCTTCCTCCTGAATCACACAATCCTCTTCACCCGGAATCACACAATCCTCTTCACCCAGAATCACACAATCCTCTTCACCCAGAATCACACAATCCTCTTCACCCGGAATCACACAATCCTCTTCACCCAGAATCACACAATCCTCTTCACCCGGAATCACACAATCCTCTTCACCCAGAATCACACAATCCTCTTCCGCCAGAGTCAGACAATCATTTTCCACCAGAATCACACAATCCAATTCCCACTATTGGACAATCCTCTTCCACCTGAATCACAAAATCCTCTTCCCCAAGAATAAAACAATCCTCTTCATCCAGAATCACACAATCCGCTTCCTCCAGAATCACACAATCCTCTTCCTCCTGAATCATACAATCCTCTTCCTCCAGAATCACACAATCCTCTTCCCGCAGAATCACACAATCCTCTTCCTCCAGAATCACACATTCCTGTTCCCCCACAATCACACAATCCTCTTCATCCAGAATCACACAATCCTCTTCCTCCTGAATCATACAATCCTCTTCCTCCAGAATCACACAATCCTCTTCCTCCTGAATCATACAATCCTCTTCCTTCAGAATAATATAATGTACTTCCCCGAGATTAACACAATCCTCTTCCTCCAGAATCACACAACCCGCTTCCCCAAGAATCACAAATTACTCCTACTCCAGAAACACAGAATCCCCTTCTGCCAGAATCAGACAATCCTCTTCCCCAAGATTTGCACAATCCTCTTCCCCCAGAATCAGACAATCACCTTCCTCCAGAATCACACAATTCTATTTCTACAGAATCACATCATTCTCTTCCCCCAGCATCACACAATCCACTTCCTGCTGAATCATACAATATCCTCAGATTCAAACAAATATCTTCCTCCAGAATCACACAATACTCTTCCCACTATTACACAATTCTGTTCCCCCAGAATAACACAATCCTCTTCCCCCAGAATCACACAATTGTCTTCCTCCAGAATCACAAAAGTCTCTTCCCCCAGAATCACACAATCCTCTTCCTCCAGAATCACACTATCCTCTTCCTCCAGAATCACACAATCCTCTTCCTCTAGAATCACACAATACTCTTCATCCAGAATCAAACAATTCTCTTCCCCTAGAATCACACAATCCTCTTCCTCCAGAATCACACAATACTCTTCCCCCAAAATCACACAATCCTCTTGCTCCACAATCACAAAATTCTGTTTCCCCAGACTCACTCAATCCTCTTCCACCAGAATCACACAATCCTCTTCCCGCAGAATCAGATAATCATCTTCCTCCAGAATCACACAATCCACTCCCCGCAGAATCGCACAATCCTCTTCCCCAAGAAACACACAAACCTGATCCTCCAGAATCACTCAATACTCTTCCTCCAATATCACACAATTCTCTTCGCCCAGATTCACTCAATCTTCTTCCTCCAGAAACATACAATCCTCTTCTCCCAGAATCACACAATCCTCTTCTCCCAGAATCACACAATTCTCTTCCATCAGAATCACACAAACTTCTTCCCCTAAAATCAAAATTTCCGCTAGCCCACCAGAAAGATAAAATCCTCTTCCTTCAGAATAACACAATCTTCTTCCCCCAGATTCACACAATCCTCTTCCTCCAGAATCACACGATAACATTCCCCGAAATTCACACAATTTTCTTCACCCAGAATCACACAATCCTCTTCCCACAATCACACAATCCTCTTCCCCCAGCATCACACAATCCACTCCCTGCAGAATCATACAATATCCTCAGATTCACACAAATATCTTCCTCCAGAATCACACAATCCTCTTCCCCCAGAATCACATAATTCTCTTCCTACAGAATCACACAATCCTCTTCCCCCAGAATCACACAATCCTCTTCCTCGAGAATCTAACAATCCTCTTCCCCCATAATCACACAATCCACTTCCCCAAGTATCACACAATCCTCTTCCTCCAGAATCACACAATCCTCTTCCTCCAGAATCACACAATCCTCTTCCCCCAGAATCACACAATCCTCTTCCCCAAGTATCACACAATCCTCTTCCTCCAGAATCACACAATCCTCTTCCTCCAGAATCACACAAACCTCTTCCCCAGAATCACAGAATCCTCTTCCTCCAATATCACACAATCCTCTTCCCGCAGAAACATATAATACTCTTCTTCCAGAATCACACAATCCACTTCCCCCAGAATCACGCTATCCTCTTCCCCAGGAAACACACAATTCTCCTCCTCCAGAACCACTCAATCCTCTTCCTCCAAAATCACACAATCCTCTTCCCCCAGATTCACACAATATTCTTCACCCTAAATTACACAATTCACTTCCTCCTGAATCACACACACCTCTTCCTCCTGAATCACACAATCCTCTTCACCCGGAATCACACAATCCTCTTCACCCAGAATCACACAATCCTCTTCCGCCAGAATCAGACAATCATTTTCCACCAGAATCACACAATCCTCTTCCCACTATTGGACAATCCTCTTCCACCTGAATCACAAAATCCTCTGCCCCAAGAATAAAAAAATCCTCTTCATCCAGAATCACACAATCCGCTTCCTCCAGAATCACACAATCCTCTTCCTCCAGAATCACACAATCCTCTTCCACCTGAATCATACAATCCTCTTCCTTCAGAATAACACAATCTACTTCCCCGAGATTAACACAATCCTCTTCCTCCAGAATCACACAACCCGCTTCCCCAAGAATCACAAATTACTCCTACTCCAGAAACACAGAATCCCCTTCTGCCAGAATCAGACAATCCTCTTCCCCAAGATTTGCACAATCCTCTTCCCCCAGAATCAGACAATCACCTTCCTCCAGAATCACACAATTCTATTTCTACAGAATCACATCATTCTCTTCCCCCAGCATCATACAATCCACTTCCTGCGGAATCATACAATATCCTCAGATTCAAACAAATATCTTCCTCCAGAATCACACAATACTCTTCCCCCAGAATCACACAATTGTCTTCCTCCAGAATCACAAAATTCTCTTCCCCGAGAATCACACAATCCTCTACCCCAGAATCACACAATCCTCTTCCTCCAGAATCACACAATCCTCTTCCTCTAGAATCACACAATACTCTTCCTCCAGAATCACACAATCCACTTCCTCCAGAATCACACAATCCTATTCCCCCAGAATCACACAATCCTCTTCCCCCAGAACCACACAATTCTCTTCCTCCAGAATCACACAATCCTCTTCCTCCAGAATCACACAATCCTCTTCCCGCAGAATCACACAATCCTCTTCCTCCAGAATCACACAATCCTCTTCCACCAGAATCACACAATCTTCTTCATCCAGAATCACACAATCCTCTTCCTCCTGAATCATACAATCCTCTTCCTCCAGAATCACACAATCCTCTTCCCCAAGAATAACACAATCCTCTTCATCCAGAATCAGACAGTCCTCTTCATCCAGAATCACACAAGCCTCTTCCTCCAGAATCACACAATCCCCTTCCCGCCAAAATCTCACAATCTTCCTCCCCTATAATCACACGTTCCTCCTTCTCCTCCAGATACATACAATACTCTTCCTTCAGAATAGCGCAATCTTCTTCCCCGAGATCAACAGAATCCTCTTCATCCAGAATCACACAATCCTCTTCCTCCTGAATCATACAATCCTCTTCCTCCAGAATCACACAATCCTCTTCCTTCTGAAACATAAAATCCTCTTCTTTGAGAATAACACAATCTTCTTCCCTGAGATTAACACAATCCTCTTCCTCCAGAATCACACAATACACTTCCTCCAGAATCACACAATTCTCTTCCTCCTGAATCATACAATCCTCTTCCTCCAGAATCACATAATCCTCTTCATCCAGAATCACACAATCCTCTGCCTCCTGAATCATACAATCCTCTTCCTCCAGAATCACACAATCCTCTTCATCCAGAATCACACAACCCTCTACCCCCAGAATCACAAATTACTCCTACTCCAGAAACACAGAATCCCATTCTGCCAGAATCAGACAATCCTCTTCCCCAAGATTTGCACTATCCTCTACACCCAGAATCAGACAATCATCTTCCTCCAGAATCACACAATCTTCTTCCTCTAGAATCACACAATCCTCTTGCTCCACAATCACAAAATTCTGTTTCCCCAGACTCACTCAACCCTCTTCCGCCAGAATCATAGTATCCTCTTCCCGCAGAATCAGATAATCATCTTCCTCCAGAATCAAACAATCCACTCCCCGCAGAATCGCACAATCCTCTTCCCCAAGAAACACACAAACCTGATCCTCCAGAATCACTCAATACTCTTCCTCCAATATCACACAATTCTCTTCACCCAGATTCACTCAATCATCTTCCTCCAGAAACATACAATCCTCTTCTCCCAGAATCACACAATCCTCTTCCCCCAGAATCAAACAATCCTCTTCCTCCAGAATCACACATTTCTCTTCCCCCAGAATCACACAATCCTCTTCCTCCAGAATCACACATTTCTCTTCCCCCAGAATCACACAATCCTCTTCCTCCAGAATCACACATTTCTCTTCCCCCAGAATCACACAATCCTCTTCCTCCAGAATCACACATTTCTCTTCCCCCAGAATCACACAATCCTCTTCCTCCAGAATCACACAAACCTCTTCCCCAGAATCACACAATCCTCTTCCTCCAGAATCACACAATCCTCTTCCTCCAGAATCACACATTTCTCTTCCCCCAGAATCACACAATCCTCTTCCTCCAGAATCACACAATCCTCTTCCTCCAGAATCACACAATCCTCTTCCTCCAGAATCACACAATCCTCTTCCCGCAGAATCACACAATCCACTTCCTCCAGAATCACACATTCCTCTTCCTCCAGAATCACACAATCCTCTTCCCGCAGAATCACACAATCCACTTCCTCCAGAATCACACAATCCTCTTCCACCAGAATCATATAATCCTCTTCCTCCAGAATCACACAATCCTCTTCCTCCAGAATCACACAATCTTCTTCATCCAGAATCACACAATCCTCTTCCCCCAGAATCACAAATTATTCCTACTCCAGAAACACAGAATCCTCTTCTGCCAGAATCAGACAATCCTCTTCCTCTAGATTCGCACAATCCTCTTCCCCCAGAATCAAAAAATCATCTTACTCCTGAAACACACAATCCTATTTCTACAGAATCACATCATTCTCTTCCGCCAGCATCACACAATCCGCTTCCTGCAGAATCATACAATATCCTCAGATTCACACAAATATCTTCCTCCACAATCACACAATACTCTTCCTCCTGAAACACACAATCCTCTTCATCCAGAACCACACATCCTCTTCCCCCAGAATCACACAATCCTCTTCCCCCAGAATAACACAATCCTCTTCATCCAGAATCACAAAATTCTCTTCCCCCAAAACCACACAATCCTCTTCCCCCCAGAATCACACAATCATCTTCCTCCAGAATCACACAATCCTCTTCCTCCAGAATCACACAATCCTCTTCCCACAGAATCACACTATCCTCTTCCTGCAGAACCATATAATCATCTTCCTCCAGAATCAGACAATCCACTTCCCCCAGAATCAAACAATCCTCTTCCTCAAGAAACACACAAACCTTATCCTCCAGAATCACTCAATCCTCTTCCTCCAAAATCACACAATTCTCTTCGCCCAGATTCACTCAGTCTTCTTCCTCCAGAAACATACAATCCTCTTCTACCAGATTCACATCATTCTCTTCGCCCAGAATCACACAATACTCTTCCTGCAGAATCATACAATATCCTCAGATTCACACAAATATCTTCCTCCAGAATCACACAATTCTCTTTCCCCAAATCACAATCATGTTCCTGCAGAATTACACTATCCTCTTCCCCCAGAATTACACAATCAACTTCCACCAGAATCACACAATCCTCTTCCTGCAGATTCATACAATCCTCTTGCTCCAGAATCACAGGATAATATTCCCCGAGATTCACACAAATTTCTTCACCCAGAATCACTCAATCCTCTTCCCCCAGAATCACTCAATCCTCTTCCCCCAGAACCACACAATCATCTTCATCCAGAATCACAGAAATCTTCTTCCTCCCGAATCACACAATCGTCTACCTGCAGAAACACACAATATCCCAGGATACACACAAATATCTTCCTCAGAATCACACAATCCTCTTCCCACAATTACACAATCCTCTTCCTCCTGAATCACACAATCTACTTCCTCCAGAATCACACAATCCTCTTCCTGCAGAATCATACAAATCTCTTCCTCCAGAATCACACAAACTTCTTCTCCTAAAATCAAAGTTTCCGCTACCCCTCCAGAAAGATAAAATCCTCTTCCTTCAGAATAAAACAATCATCTTCCTCCAGACTCACATTATAATATTCCCCGAAATTCACACAATTTTCTTCACCCAGAATCACACAATACTCTTCCCACAATTACACAATCCTCTTCCTCCAGAATCACACAATCCTCTTACTCCTGAATCACACAATCCTTTTCCCTCAATTACACAATTCTCTTCCTCCAGAATCACACAATCCTCCTCCCCCAGAATCACCCAATCATCTTCCTCCAGAATCAGACAATCATCTTCCGCCAGAATCACACAATCCTATTTCTACAGAATCACATCATTCTCTTCCTCCAGCATCACACAATCCACTTCCTCCAGAATCATACAATATCCTCAGATTCACACAAATATCTTCCTCCAGAATGACACAATCCTCTTCCCCCAGAATCACACAATTCTCTTCCCCCAGAATCACACAATCCTCTTCCTCCAGAATCACACAATCCTCTTCCCCAGAATCACACAATCCTCTTCCTCCAGAATCACACAAACCTCTTCCCCAGAATCACACAATCCTCTTCCCGCAGAATCATATAATCCTCTTCTTCCAGAATCACACAATCCACTTCCCCCAGAATCACACAATCCTCTTCCCCAAGAAACACACAATTCTCATCCTCCAGAATCACTCAATCCTCTTACTCCAAAATCACTCAATCCTCTTCACCCGGAATCACACAATCCTCTTCCCCCAGAATCAGACAATCATTTTCCACCAGAATCACACAATCCTCTTCCCACTATTAGACAATCCTCTTCCTCCTGAATCACACAATCCTCTTCCCCAAGAATAAAACAATCCCTCTTCATCCAGAATCACACAATCCACTTCCTCCAGGATCACACAATCCTCTTCCTCCTGAATCATACAATCCTCTTCCTCCAGAATCACACAATCCTCTTCCTCCAGAATCACACAATCCTCTTCATCCAGAATCACACAATCCACTTCCTCCAGGATCACACAATCCTCTTCCTCCTGAATCATACAATCCTCTTCCTCCTGAATCACACAGTCCTCGTCATCCAGAATCACACAATCCTCTTCCTCCTGAATCATACAATCCTCTTCCTCCCGAATCACACAGTCCTCTTCATCCAGAATCACACAATGCTCTTCCTCCTGAATCATACAATCCTCTCCCTTCAGAATAACACAATCTTCTTCCCCAAGATTAACACAATCCTCTTCCACCAGAATCACAAATTACTCCTAATCCAGAAACACAGAATCCTCTTCTGACAGAATCAGACAATCCTCTTCCCCTAGATTTGCACCATCCTCTTCCCCCAGAATCAAACAATCATCTTCCTCCAGAATCACACAAAGCTATTTCTACAGAATCACATCATTCTCTTCCCCCAGCAGCACACAATCCACTTCCTGCAGAATCATACAATATCCTCAGATTCACACAAATATCTTCCTCCAGAATCACACAATACCCTTCCCACTATTACACAATCCTCTTCCTCCTGAATCACACCAACCTCTTTATCCAGGACCACACAATCCTCTTCCCCCAGAATAACACAATCCTCTTCATCCAGAATCACACAATTCTCCTCCCCCAGAATCACACAAATATCTTACTCCAGATTCACACAATCTTCTTCCCCATGACTCACACTTTCATCCTGCTCCTCCAGAAACATACAATCCTCTTCCTTCAGAATAACACAAACATCTATCCCGAGAATAACACAACCCGCTTCCTCCAGAATCACACAATCCTCTTCCTCCAAAATCACACAATCCTCTACCAGCAGAATCAAAAATTACTCCTACTCCAGAAATGCAGAATCCTCTTCTGCCAGAATTACACAATCCTCTTCCCCAAGATTCACACAATCCTCTTCCCCCAGAATCAGACAATCATCTTCCTCCAGAATCACACAATCCTATTTCTACAGAATCACATCATTCTCTTCCCCCAGCATCACACAATCCACTTCCTGCAGAATCATACAATATCCTCAGATTCACACAAATATCTTCCTCCAGAATCACACAATCCTCTTCCCACGATTACACAATTCTGTTCCCCAGAATAACACAATCCTCTTCCCCCAGAATCACACAATTCTCTTCCCCCAAAATCACACAATCCTCTTCCCCCAGAATCACACAATTCTCTTCCCCCAGAATCACACAATCCTCTTCCCCCAGAATGACACAATTCTCTTCCTCCAGAATCACACAATTCTCTTCCCCCAGAATCACACAATCCTCTTCCCCCAGAATAACACAATCCTCTTCCTCCACAATCACAAAATTCTGTTTCCGCAGACGCACTCAATACTCTTCTGCCAGAATCACAGTATCCTCTTCCCGCAGAATCGCACAATCCTCTTCCCCAAGAAACACACAAACCTGATCCTCCAGAATCACTCAATCCTTTTCCTCCAATATCACACAATTCTCTTCGCCCAGATTCACTCAATCTTCTTCCTCCAGAAACATACAATCCTCTTCTCCCAGAATCACACAATCCTCTTCCCCCAGAATCACACAATCCTCTTCCTCCAGAATCACACAATTCTCTTGCCCCAGAATCACACAATCCTCCTCCTCCAGAATCACACAAACCTCTTCCCCAGATTCACACAATCCTCTTCCTCCAGAATCACACAATCCCCTTCCCGCCAAAATCATACAATCTTCCTCCCCTAGAATCACACTTTCCTCCTCCTCCTCCAGAAACATACAATCCTCTTCCTTCAGCATAAAGCAATCATTCTTCCCCGAGATTAGCACAATCCTCTTTCTCCAGAATCACAAATTACTCCTACTCCAGAAACACAGAATCCTCTTCTGCCAGAATCAGACAATCCTCTTCCGCTAGATTCGCACAATCCTCTTCCCCCAGAATCAAACAATCATCTTCCTCCAGAATCACACAATCCTATTTCTACAGGATCACATCATTCTCTTCCCGCAGCATCACACAATCCACTTCCTGCAGAATCATACAATATCCTCAGATTCACACAAATATCTCCCTCCAGAATCACACAATTCTCTTCCCCCAGAATCACACAATACTCTTCATTCAGAATCACAGATCCTCTTCCCCTAGAATCACACAATCCTATTCCTCCAGAACAAATCAATCCTCTTCCCCCAGAATCACACAATCATCTTCCTCCAGAATCACACAATGCTCTTCCCCCAGAATCCCACAATCCTCTTTCTCCAGAATCACACAATCCTCTTCCTCCAGAATCACACAATCCTCTTCCCCCAGAAACACACAATCCTCTTCCTCCAGAATCACACAATTCTCTTTCTCCAGAATCACACAATCCTCTTCCTCCAGAATCACACAATTCTCTTTCTCCAGAATCACACAATCCTCTTTCTCCAGAATAACACAATCCTCTTCCCCCAGAATCACACAATCCTCTTTCTCCAGAATCACACAATCCTCTTTCTCCAGAATAACACAATCCTCTTCCCCAGAATCACACAATTCTCTTCCTCCAGAATCACACAATCCACTTCCCCCAGAATCACACAATTCTCTTCCTCCAGAATCACACAATCCACTTCCCCCAGAATCACACAATCCTCCTCCCCAAGAAACACAGAAACCTCATCCTCCAGAATCACTCAATCCTCTTCCTCCAAAATCACACAATTCTCTTCGCCCAGATTCACTCAATGTTCTCCCTCCAGAATCACACAATCCTCTTCTACCAGAATCACATCATTCTCTTCCCCCAGAATCACACAATCCTCTTCCTGCAGAATCATACAATATCCTCAGATTCACACAAATATCTTCCTCCAGAATCACACAATTCTCTTCG
The DNA here is from genome assembly GCF_052327205.1 of Somniosus microcephalus. NCBI lineage: Eukaryota > Metazoa > Chordata > Chondrichthyes > Squaliformes > Somniosidae > Somniosus > Somniosus microcephalus. Next base: position 4,540,534 of record NC_141014.1, on the reverse strand, counting down.
CCCAGAATCACAATCATGTTCCTACAGAATTACACAATCCGCTACCTGCAGAATCCCACAATCGACTTCCACCAGAATCATACAATCCTCTGCCCCCAGAATCACACAATCCTCTTCCACCAGAATCATTCATTCCTCCTCCTCCAGAATCAAACAATTCTTTTCCTGAAGAACCACACAATCCTCTTCCCCTAGAACTACACAATCCTCTTCACTCAGAACCACACAATCCTCTTCCCCAAGAGTAACACAATTCTCCTCCTCCAGAATTACACAATTCCCCGAGATACACAAATATCTTCCTCCGGAATCGCACAATCCTCTTCCTCCAGAATCACACAATACTCCCCCAGAAGCAGTAAATGCTCTTCCCCCAGGATACACACAAATATCTTCCCTCAGAATCACACAATCCGCTTCCCACAATTACACAATCTTCTTCCTCCTGAATCACACAATCTACTTCCTCCAGAATCACACAATCCTCTTCCCACAATTACACAATCCTCTTCCTCCAGAATCACACAATCCTCTTCCTCCAGAATCACACAATCCTCTTCCCACAATTACACAATCCTCTTCCTCCTGAATCACACAATCTACTTCCTCCAGAATCACACAATCCTCTTCCCACAATTACACAATCCTCTTCCTCCAGAATCACACAATCCTCTTCCTCCAGAATCACACAATCCTCTTCCCACAATTACACAATCCTCTTCCTCCAGAATCACACAATCCTCCTCCCCCAGAATCACACAATCCTCTTCCTCCAGAATCACACAATACTCCTCCCCCAGAATCATACAATCCTCTTCCCCCAGAATCACACAATGCTCCTCCCCCAGAATCATACAATCCTATTCCCCCAGATTCATACAATTCTCTTCCCCCAGAATCACACCATCCTCTTCCTGCAGAATCACACAATCCTCTTGCTCCAGACTCACACAATCTTCTTCCCCCAGATTCAAACTATTGTCTTCTCCCAGAAACAAACTATCCTCTTCCTCCAGAATCACACAATCCTCTTGTAGTGTCCATGTGTTGATAGAGACACTGAAGATAGGAGTTGGTTCATAGGTGTTTACCAGCAAAGTCTGGAGGGGTACTAACGGATATAACACAATATACAGGCTTATATAGCCCGAGTGGCCATTACCGGCATTACAGCACATATGGGGCTCTTAAAGGCACATACACTACAATTCCTCCCCTTTTAGCTAACCAGTACATCATATTTTAAGTAATTATTAATTACATGTTATAAGAAAAATAATATACACATTGCTGTAGTTAATTAATTATCAGTCAGTCTCTCTGGAGGCTTCCTGACTCGGTCCGGATAACGCCTCGGTGGTGTAGTAGTTTCTGGTGGTGTAGTAGGTTCTTTTGGCAAGGCTGATTCGGCTTGAATGCCAGTATCGGGTTCCAGTATCACCGGATCGGAGGTAGATATGGGTATCTCTACTTCATCGTTCGGCGTATAGAGTTGTGGTGTAGGTTGTCCCTTTTCGGATGACTCTATGATTTGGTCAGCATGGCGCCTTATTATGCTTTCTCCGATGTCCACGGTATACATCAGCGGTCCTAGTCGTGTGCAGATAGTTCCAGGCTGCCATTTCTCGGTACGGTAGTCCCGGGCCAAAACTTGTTGGCCTATCTGGAAGGTTCTAGTTGGCCTTTCATTCATGCCTTGAAACTGACAGTTCTCCACCTCCCTTCTGATGTTGGGCTTGACCAAATCCAGCCGGCATCTTAGGTTTCTATTGAAGAACATCATGGCGGGAGTTTGGTTGGTAACCATATGTGTTGCATTCCTGTATGCGAACAAGAAGTTATCCACCTTGTGCTGAAGTTTTATGTCTTCATTACCCATGGCCTTTATGGCCTTCTTGAAGGTCTGGACAAACCTTTCAGCCAATCCATTGGTGGCGGGATGGTATGGGGCGGACGTGTAGTGCTTAACCCCATTGTTTTTTAAGAACTTCCTGAATTCTTCGGACACAAATTGCGGTCCATTATCAGAACAGGTCTGTTCCGGCAGCCCATTCCTGGCAAATATGGTCCTTAATACTGTGATGGTTTTTTCCGTGGTGGTGGAGGACATCTTTATTACCTCCAGCCACTTGGAGTGTGCATCAACCGCGATTAAGAACCAGATAAATGGACCAGCAAAGTCGATGTGTACCCTTTGCCAGGGAGATGAGGGCCACTCCCATGGATGTAGAGGGGCTTGGGGTGGAGCATTTTGGACCTTCTGGCATCCTAGGCAGCTCTTGGTCATTTCTTCGATGTCTCCATCGATACCTGGCCACCATACAAACGCCCTGGCTAGGTTCTTCATTTTCACTCCACCCAGATGCCCCTCGTGAAGCTCCTTTAGCACTTTATCCTGGAGTTTGGGTGGAATCACCACTCTAGATCCACACATCAAGGTTCCTCGGCACACTGACAGCTGTTCTCTTCTTTGCGAGAATGCTGGCAACAGTGGTTCGCCATGTGCTGGCCATCCCTTCACTGTTAAATCGTAGACCCGTGAAAGAGTCGGGTCATTTCTCGTTTCCCTTTCAATGGCAGAATTTGTTACTGGTAGACATTCCACTATGGTGGAGTGGAACATCTCCATTGGGTCTAATGTAGGTGCCTCTTCTACCATTGGCAACGGTAGGCGCGATAAACCGTCAGCATTCCCATGCTGTTTTGATCCTTTGTATTCTATGTTGTATTGGTGTGCCCCTAGAAAAAGGGACCACCTCTGTAGCCTTTGCGCTGTCATAATGGGAACACCCTTTTTAGGGTTGAATATGGAGATGAGGGGTTGATGGTCAGTCAACAAGGTAAATTTTTGTCCGTGTAGGTAATGGTTGAATTTCTTTTCTCCCCATACCAGGCTGAGCGCTTCCCTGTCGATTTGGGCATAGTTACGCTCAGCTGAGTTCAATGAGCGTGACGCAAAAGCTATCGGCCGTTCCGAGCCATCAGGGAATTTATGCGATAATACTGCTCCTATGCCAGTCTGATTGGCAGTGATGGGTTGTAATGAGCCAAAACTTCTTTGGATGTGATTAAGTCTGCATTTATGGAAGGCACGTTTGCAGTCTTCGTTCCATTTCCAAATTACTCCTGTTTGTAGCAGTTCATTAAGAGGGTGTAGAAGAGTTGATAAGTTCAGTAAAAATTTATGATAGTAATTTATTAATCCCAGGAACGACCTTAATTGTGAAACATTTTCAGGTGCTGGGGCTTTTATGACTGCTTCAATTTTTTCAGGTGACTTATTTATTATGTGGCCACAATATGATATTTGATTCTGGAAAAATTCGCACTTGGGGCGATTTGCTCGTAGGCCCCGTTCTCTCAGCCTAGTGAGCATCTGCTCTAAATTGGCAAGGTGCTCGTTGTCATTTTCTCCTGTTACAAGGATGTCGTCTAGGTAGCATTGAGTCCCCGGAATCCCTTGGAAGACTTGCTCCATAGCTCTTTGCCAGATAGCTGGAGCGGATGCTACTCCGAAAACCAGTCGATTGTACTGGTACAGACCTTTGTGTGTATTTATCGTGAGATATTTTTTAGAGGCCTCTTCAACCTCCATCTGTAGGTATGCCTGTGCCAAGTCAATTTTGGTGAAACATTTCCCTCCGGATAGTGAGGCGAAAATATCTTCTATCCTTGGAAGCGGATACTGTACCGTGTGAAGGACTGGGTTTACAGTCACCTTGAAGCCTCCACAGATGCAAATTTTTCTCTGCTCTTCAGATTTATCATTCTTCAATGTTTTCTTCATGACTGGGACAATGGGTGTTGCCCACTCGCTCCAATCTATTTTAGATAATACGCCTGCTTTTTCCAAATTCTCCAGCTCTGCCTCGACTGCTGGACGAATTGCGTATGGCACCAGTCTTGCCGTAAAAAACTTGGGAATTGCTGCATCTTCCACTTTTATTGAGGCGGTGATGCCTTTCAAGGTCCCTAGTTTCTCTTGAAACACTTCCTTGGCATTGGCCAAGATGTCTTTTAATCGTTCAGGTATGACGTCATCATCATTTTTTTCCTTACTGGTCACCGTCAGTGCCTGAATGGAGTGCCAGTCTAAACGTATTTTCCTGATCCATTCACGTCCCAACAGCGGTGGACCACCATCTTGTAGAACGTATAAATACAACTTCTGTATTTCCTTGCCGTTGTATACAACAGGCACCCTTATTTTTCCTTTGGGGTATACTTTCTGCCCCGTATATGTTTTCAAGATAATGGATGTGTCTTTTAAAGGTATATGCGGAAATAGCCGCTCGTAATCCCGTCGATTTATGATGGTCAGAGCTGATCCTGTATCTAGCTCCATTTTAACTGGGGACCCTACTATTGTGAGGGTAACCCAAATGGTCTGGTAATCTTCTTTGGCAATTACATTATGTAATTTGAGAGAGCTTAGTCTCTTGTTCCCGGAGTCGCTATCGCTTTTCTGGTCTTCGGAGCTACTGTCCGTCATCATTTGTACCTTTCTGTGCTTTTCCTCATTGATTCTTTTCCTGTTAGTGGATTTTTTGTTTCCAGATCGGCACACACGTGTAACGTGTCCCATCTTTCCGCATTGCCTGCATGCTTTGTCCTTGAACCAGCAGTCCCTCTGGTCATGGGTGGATCTGCCGCAGCGATAACATCTCTCGAAACTCCGTGTCATTTCATGGGTGCCGAAGTCCTGTGGCCTTTGCTGTATCTCTGCAGCTCCTCTTGCACTGAAAGCCTTGTCCAGTGTTAAATCTTTCTCAGAAAATAGCCTTTTTTCTGTTCCTACACTTAGGAGACCGCAGACGAATTTGTCTCACAGGGAATCTGCCAGTCCTGCCTCGAATTGGCAGTGTAGGGTATCAACAATCTCCTTAAAATTCTTGTCCATCAGTTCGGCTGGAGTGATTAAGTTTCGTAACAGCTTGTATGTCTTTGCGCCCATTAGATCCAGAAGTACTGAAGCTTTTTTCTCATCTTCTATTCCATTTGCGGTGCAATATACCTCCACTCTTTCCACATATGTGGTCCAATCCTCTATCTCGTTATCAAAAGCATCAATATTGCCAGAATTAGGCATTTTAGAAAAGATATGGCGCTTCCCGCGCTTTTCTTTCTTTTCTGCAGAAAAGATAGGGCGCTTCCCGCGCTTTCCCGATGCTGCTGCCGATGACAACGCTGTTTCCCGCGGTTTCCGTTCTTCTTTTATTTATTTATTTATTTACAGTTGGAGACTCGTTCCCGCCGGACTCTCTCTGTAGGTCTGAACGCCGACCTGCTTGCAGCCGCGGCCGTCTCCCGAGTGCTCCCTCCCCTTCTGTTACTGCTTGCCTCCGCTTTTGCTGCTTGGCCCAGCTGTAGAGCCAGCTGCTGGAGCCCCAGCCTGACGCCCAGGAAGGCTTACCGCAGTACCTGCCACCAGCTTGGCCAGCTGGTGAAACAAACGCTTCTTTCACTTCTTCATTCTTTTGGACGCCAGAGGAATTGATGTCCTTGAGGTGCTGCCGAATTGTAGATAAGTCCGTTTCCACTTCGTCGCCACTGTAGTGTTCGTGTGTTGATAGAGACACTGAAGACAGGAGTTGGTTCATAGATGTTTACTAAGCAAAGTCTGGAGGGGTACTAACGGATATAACACAATATACAGGCTTATATAGCCCGAGTGGCCATTACTGGCATTACAGCACATATGGGGCTCTTAAAGGCACATACACTACACCTCTTACCCCAGAATCACACAATCCTATTCCTGCAGAATCACACAATCATCATCCCCAGAAACACACAATCATCTACCTCCAGAATCACACAAAGCTCTTCCTCCAGAATCAATTAATTCCCTTCTTCCAGAATCATGCAACACTTTTCCTCCAGAAACAAACAATACTCTTCCCCAAGAATCAAAAATCCTCTTGCCCAAGAATCACACAAACCTCCTCCTCCAGAATCACACAATTCCCCCAGAATTACACAATCCTCTTCCCCCAGAATCATACAATCCTCTTCCCCCAGAATCGCACAATCCTCTTCCCCCAGAATCATACAATCCTCTTCCCCCAGAATCACACAATCATCTTCCTCCAGAATCACACAATCATCTTCCTCCAGAATCACACAAACGTCTTACTCCTGTATCAAACAATTCTCCTTCCCCACAATCACACAATCCTCTTCCCCCAGAACCATACAATCCTCATCCTCCAAAATAACACAATGCTCTTCCTCCAGAACCGCACAATCCTCTTCCCAAAGAATCACACAGTCCTCTTCCCCAGAATAACACAATTCTCTTCCTCCAGAATCACTCAATCCTCTTCCTCCAGAATCACACAATCCTCTTCCCTAAGAATCACACAATCCTCTTCCCCAGAATAACACAATTCTCTTCCTCCAGAATCACTCAATCCTCTACCCCAGAATCACACAATCTTCTTCCCCCACAATCACTCAATTCTCAACGCTAAGAATTACACAATCTTCTTCCGCCAGGATCACACAATCCTCTTCCCCCAGAATCACACAGACCTCTTCCCCCAGAATCCCACAATCCTCTTCCCCCAGAATCACACAATCCTCTTCCCCCAGAATCACACAGACCTCTTCCCCCAGAATCACACAATCCTCCTCCTCCTCCAGAATCACACAATCCTCTTCCCCCATATTCACAATCCTCTTCCTCCAAAATCACACAATGCTCTTCCTGCAGAATCACACAATCCTCTTCCTCCAGAATCACACAATTCTCTTCCTGTAGAACCACACCATCTTCTTCCCCCAGAATCACACAATCCCCTTCTCCCACAATCACACAATCTTCTTCCCCCAGATTCACACATTCCTCTTCCTCCACAATCATACAATCCTCATCACCCAGAATCACACAATCCTCTTCCCGCATAACCACACAATCCTCTTACTCCACAACCACACAATCCTCATCCTCCTAAATCACACAATCCTCTTCCCCCATAATCACACATCATCTTCCTCCGGAATCACACAATCATCTTCCTCCAAAATCTCATCATCCTCTTCCCCCAGAATCACACAAAACCCTTCCTCCAGAATCACACAATCCTCTTCCTCCAAAATCACACAAACCTCTTCCCCAAGAATCACACAACACTCTTCCCCCAGATTCACCATCCTTTTCCCGCAGAAACACAGCCACTTCCTGCAGAATCCCACAATCCTCTTCCTCCAGAATCACACAATCCTCTTCCCCAGAATCACACAATCCTCTTCCCCAGAATCACACAATCCTCTTCCCCCAGAATCAGACAATCCTCTTCACCAGAATCACTCAATCCTCCTCCTCCAGAATCACTCAATCCTCTTCCCCCAGAATCACACCATCCTCTTCCCTTAAATTCACTCAACACTCTCCCTCCTGAATCACAGAATCTTCTTCCCCCAGATTCACATAAGCCTCTTCCTACAGAATCACAAAATCCTCCTCCTCCAGAATCACACATTCCTCTTCCTCCAAAATCACACAAACCTCTTCCCCAAGAATCACACAACACTCTTCCCCCAGATTCACCATCCTTTTCCCGCAGAAACACAGCCACTTCCTGCAGAATCCCACAATCCTCTTCCTCCAGAATCACACAATCCTCTTCCCCCAGAATCACACAATCCTCTTCCCCAGAATCACACAATCCTCTTCCCCCAGAATCACACAATCTTCTTCACCCTGAATCACACAATCCTCTTCCCCCAGAATCACACAATCCTCTTAATACTGAATCAGACAATCTTCTTCCCCCAGAATCAAACAATCATCTTCCATCAGAATATCACAATCCCCTTCCGCCAGAATCATTCATTCCTCCTCCTCCAGAAACAAACAATCCTCTTCCTGAAGAACCACACCATCTTCTTCCCCCAGAATCAGACAATCCTCTTCACCAGAATCACTCAATCCTCCTCCTCCAGAATCACTCAATCCTCTTCCCCCAGAATCACACCATCCTCTTCCCTTAAATTCACTCAACACTCTCCCTCCTGAATCACAGAATCTTCTTCCCCCAGATTCATATAAGCCTCTTCCTACAGAATCACAAAATCCTCCTCCTCCAGAATCACACATTCCTCTTCCTCCACAACCACACAATCCTCATCCTCCTGAATCACACAATCCTCTTCCCCATAATCACACAACCCTCTTCCTCCGGAATCACGCAATCCTCCTCCTCCAAAATCTCACCATCCTCTTCCCCCAGAATAAAACAAAACTCTTCCTGCAGAATCACACAAACCTCTTCCTCCTGAATCACACAATCCTCTTCCTCCAGAATCACACAAACCTCTTCCCCCAGAATCACACAATCCTCTTCCCCCAGAATCACACAATCCTCTTCCTCCAGAAACACATCCACTTCCTGCAGAATCACACAATCCTCTTCCCCCAGAATCATAAAATCCTCATCCCCCAGAACCACACAACCCTCTTCCTCCAGAATCACACAATCATCTTCCCTAAGAATAACACAATCTTCTTCCCCCAGGATCACACAAATCTCTTCCTCCAGAATCACACAATCCTCTTCATCTCTAATCTCACAATCCTCTTCAACTGTAATCTCACAATCCTCTTCCTCCAAAATTATACAATCCTCTTCCCCCATAATCACGCAATGCTCTTCCTGTAGAATCACACAATCCTCTTCCTCCAGAATCACACAATCCTCTTCCTCCAGAATCACACAATCCTCTTCCCCCAGAATCACACAATCCTCTTCCTCCAGAAGCACACAATCCTCTTCCCCCAGAATCACACAATCCTCTTCCCCCAGAATCACACATTCCTCTTCCTACAGAATCACACAATCTTCTTCCCCCAGAATCACACAATCCTCTTCCCCCAGAATCACACAATCCTCTTCCCCCAGAATCACACAATCCTCTTCCCCCAGAATCAGACAACACTCTTCCCCCAGAATCACACAATCCTCTTCCCCCAGAATCACACAATCCTCTTCTTACAGAATCACACAATCCTCTTCCCCCAGAATCACACAATCCTCTTCCCCCAGAATCACACAATTCACTTCCTGCAGAATCACACAATCCTCTTCCCCCAGAATCACACAATCCTCTTCCCCCACAATCACACAATCTTCTTCCCCTAAAATCAAACAATCTTCTTCCATCAGAATTTCACAATCCCCTTCCGGCAGAATCATTCATTCCTCCTCCTCCAGAAACAAACAATCATTTTCCTCCAGAATCACACAAACTTCTTCTTCCTGTATCAAACACTTCTCCTTCCCCACAATCACACAATCCTCTTCCCACAGAATCGCACAATCCTCTTCCCCCAGAATCACACAATCCTCTTCCCCCCAGAATCGCACAGTCCTCTTCCCCCAGAATCACACAATCTTCTTCCCCCAGAATCGCACAATCCTCTTCCCCCAGAATCGCACAATCCTCTTCCCCCAGAATCACACAATCCTCTTCCCCCAGAATCGCACAGTCCTCTTCCCCCAGAATCACACAATCTTCTTCCCCCAGAATCGCACAATCCTCTTCCCCCAGAATCACACAATCTTCTTCCCCCAGAATCACACAGTCCTCTTCCCCCAGAATCACACAATCCTCTTCCCCCAGTATCACACAATCCTCTTCCCCCAGAATCACACAATCCTCTTCCCCCAGAATCACACAATCCTCTTCCCCCAGAATCACACAATCCTCTTCCCCCAGAATCACACAATCCTCTTCCCCCAGAATCACACAATCCTCTTCCCCCAGTATCACACAATCCTCTTCCCCCAGAATCACACAGTCCTCTTCCCCCAGAATCACACAATCCTCTTCCCCCAGAATCACACAATCCTCTTCCCCCAGAATCACACAATCCTCTTCCCCCAGTATCACACAATCCTCTTCCCCCAGAATCACACAATCCTCTTCCCCCAGAATCACACAATCCTCTTCCCCCAGAATCACACAATCCTCTTCCTCCAGAATCACACAAACTTCTTCCTCCTGTATCAAACAATTCTCCAGCCCCACAATCCTCCTCCTCCAGAATCACAGGATCATATTCCCCCATATTCACTAAATCCAATTCCTCCAAAATCACACCATCCTCTTCCCTCAGATTCACTCAAACCTCTCCCTCCAGAATCACACAATCCTCTTCCTCCAGAATCACATTATCTTCTTCCCCCAGATTCACATAATCCTCTTCCTAAAGAATCACAAAATCCTCCTCCCCGAGAATCAAACATTCCTCTTCCTCCACAATCATACAATCCTCATCCTCCAAAATCACACAATCCTCTTCCTCCAGAACCACACAATCCTCTTCCCAAAGAATCACACAATCATCTTCCCCCAGAACCACACAACCCTCTTCCTCCAGAATCACACAATCATCTTCCCTAAGAATAACACAATCTTCTTCCCCCAGGATCACACAAATCTCTTCCTCCAGAATCACACAATCCTCTTGATCTCTAATCTCACAATCCTCTTCAACTCTAATCTCACAATCCTCTTCCTCCAAAATTAGACAATCCTCTTCCTCCAGAATCACACAATCCTCTTCCCCCAGAATCACACTATCCTCTTCCTGCAGAATCACACAATCCACTTCCTCCAGAATCACACAATCCTCTTCCCCCAGAAGCACACAATCCTCTTCCTCCAGAATCACACAATCCTCTTCCTCCAGAATCACACAATCCTCTTCCCCCAGAATCACACTATCCTCTTCCCCCAGAATCACACAATCCTCTTCCCCCAGAATCACACAATCGTCTTCCCCCAGAATCACACAATCCTCTTCCTACAGGATCACACAATCTTCTTCCCCCAGAATCACACAATCCTCTTCCCCCAGAATCACACAATCCTCTTCCCCCAGAATCACACAATCCTCTTCCCCAAGAATCACACAATCCTCTTCCCCCAGAATCACACAATCCTCTTCCCCCAGAATCACACAATCCTCTTCCCCCAGAATCACACAATCCTCTTCCCCCAGAATCACACAATCCTCTTCCCCCAGAATCACACAGTCCTCTTCCCCCAGAATCTCACAATCCCTTTCCCCAGAATCACACAATCCTCTTCCCCAAGAATCACACAATCCTCTTCCCCCAGAATCACACAATCCTCTTCACCAGAATCACACAATCCTCTACCCCAGAATCACACAATGCTCTTCCTGCAGAATCACACAATCCTCTTCCTCCAGAATCACACAATCCTCTGCCCAAAGAATCACACAATCTTCTTCCCCCAGAATTGCACAACCCTCTTCCCACAGAATCACACAATCCTCTTCCCCCAGAATCACACAATCCTCTACCCCAGAATCACACAATCCTCTTCCTCCAGAATCACACAATCCTCTACCCCAGAATCACACAATCCTCTACCCCAGAATCACACAATGCTCTTCCTGCAGAATCACACAATCCTCTTCCTCCAGAATCACACAATCCTCTGCCCAAAGAATCACACAATCTTCTTCCCCCAGAATTGCACAACCCTCTTCCCACAGAATCACACAATCCTCTTCCCCCAGAATCACACAATCCTCTACCCCAGAATCACACAATCCTCTTCCCCCAGAATCACACAATCCTCTTCCCCCAGAATCACACAATCCTCTTCCCCCAGAATCACACAATCCTCTTCCTCCAGAATCACACAAACTTCTTCCTCCTGTATCAAACAATTCTCCAGCCCCACAATCCTCCTCCTCCAGAATCACAGGATCATGTTCCCCCATATTCACTAAATCCAATTCCTCCAAAATCACACCATCCTCTTCCCTCAGATTCACTCAAACCTCTCCCTCCAGAATCACACAATCCTCTTCCTCCAGAATCACATTATCTTCTTCCCCCAGATTCACATAATCCTCTTCCTAAAGAATCACAAAATCCTCCTCCCCGAGAATCAAACATTCCTCTTCCTCCACAATCATACAATCCTCATCCTCCAAAATCACACAATCCTCTTCCTCCAGAACCACACAATCCTCTGCCCAAAGAATCACACAATCTTCTTCCCCCAGAATTGCACAACCCTCTTCCCACAGAATCACACAATCCTCTTCCCTAAGAATCACACGATCCTCTTCCCCAGAATCACACAATCCTCTTCCTCCAGAATCACTCAATCATCTTTCCCAGAATCACACAATCATCTTCCCACACAATCACTCAATCCTCTTCGCTAAGAATCACACAAGCTTCTTCCCCCAGGATCACACAAATCTCTTCCTCCAGAATCACACAATCCTCTTCATCTCTAATCTCACAATTTTCTTCCGCCAAAATCAGACAATCCTCTTCCCCCATAATCACACAATGCTCTTCCTGCATAATCACACAATCCTCTTCCTCCAGAATCACACAATCCTCTTCCTCCAGAATTGACCAATCCTCTTCCCCCAGAATCACACAATCACAGGGGAGCACGGTGGCATAGTGGTTGTCACTGTTGCCTCACAGCGCCAGGGACCCGGGTTCGAATCCGGCCTCGGGCGACTGTCTGTGTGGAGTTTGCACATTCTCCCCGTGTTTGCGTGGGTTTACTCCGGGTGCTCCGGTTTCCTCCCACAGTCCAAAGATGTGCGGGTTAGGTTGATTGGCTATGATAAATTGACCCTTAGTGTTAGGGGGATTAAATATGTGGGGTTACGGGGATCGCGTGGGATATGTGTCGGTGCAGGCTCGATGGGCCGAAATAGCCTCTATCTGCACTGTGGGGTTTCTGTGATTTCTGTGAATCCTCTTCCCCCAGAATCACACAATCCTCTTCCCACAGAATCACACAGTCCTCTTCCCACAGAATCACACAATCCCCTTCCTCCAGAATCACACAATCCTCTTCCCACAGAATCACACAGTCCTCTTCCCACAGAATCACACAATCCTCTTCCTCCAGAATCACACAATCCACTTCCTAAAGAACCACACCATCTTCTCCCCCCAGAATCAAACAATCCTCTTCCCCCACAATCACGCAATATTCTTCCCCCAGAATCACACAATCTTCTTCCATCAGAATATCACAATCCCCTTCCGCCAGAATCATTCATTCCTCCTCCTCCAAAATCACACAATCCTCTTCCTCCAGAACCACACAATCCTCTTCCCAAAGAATCACACAACCCTCTTCCTCCAGAATCACACAATCATCTTCCCTAAGAATAACACAATCTTCTTCCCCCAGGATCACACAAATCTCTTCCTCCAGAATCACACAATCCTCTTGATCTCTAATCTCACAATCCTCTTCAACTCTAATCTCACAATCCTCTTCCTCCAAAATTAGACAATCCTCTTCCTCCAGAATCACACAATCCTCTTCCCCCAGAATCACACTATCCTCTTCCTGCAGAATCACACAATCCTCTTCCTCCAGAATCACACAATCCTCTTCCCCCAGAATCACACTATCCTCTTCCCCCAGAATCACACAATCCTCTTCCCCCAGAATCACACAATCCTCTTCCCCCAGAATCACACAATCCTCTTCCCCCAGAATCACACTATCCTCTTCCTGCAGAATCACACAATCCTCTTCCTCCAGAATCACACAATCCTCTTCCTCCAGAATCACACAATCCTCTTCCCCCAGAATCACACTATCCTCTTCCCCCAGAATCACACTATCCTCTTCCCCCAGAATCACACAATCCTCTTCCCCCAGAATCACACAATCCTCTTCCTCCAGAACCACACAATCCTCTTCCCAAAGAATCACACAATCCTCTTCCCCCAGAACCACACAACCCTCTTCCTCCAGAATCACACTATCCTCTTCCTGCAGAATCACACAATCCTCTTCCTCCAGAATCACACAATCCTCTTCCTCCAGAATCACACAATCCTCTTCCCCCAGAATCACACTATCCTCTTCCCCCAGAATCACACAATCCTCTTCCCCCAGAATCACACAATCGTCTTCCCCCAGAATCACACAATCCTCTTCCCCCAGAATCACACAATCCTCTTCCCCCAGAATCACACATTCCTCTTCCTACAGGATCACACAATCTTCTTCCCCCAGAATCACACAATCCTCTTCCCCCAGAATCACACAATCCTCTTCCCCCAGAATCACACAATCCTCTTCCCCCAGAATCACACAATCCTCTTCCCCCAGAATCACACATTCCTCTTCCTACAGGATCACACAATCTTCTTCCCCCAGAATCACACAATCCTCTTCCCCCAGAATCACACAATCCTCTTCCCCCAGAATCACACTATCCTCTTCCCCCAGAATCACACAATCCTCTTCCCCCAGAATCACACAATCCTCTTCCCCCAGAATCACACATTCCTCTTCCTACAGGATCACACAATCTTCTTCCCCCAGAATCACACAATCCTCTTCCCCCAGAATCACACAATCCTCTTCCCCCAGAATCACACAATCCTCTTCCCCAAGAATCACACAATCCTCTTCACCAGAATCACACAATCCTCTTCCTCCAGAATCACACAATCCTCTTCCCCCAGAACCACACAATCCTCTTCCCCCAGAATCACACAATCCTCTACCCCAGAATCACACAATCCTCTTCCTCCAGAATCACACAATCCTCTTCCCCCAGAACCACACAATCCTCTTCCCCCAGAATCACACAATCCTCTACCCCAGAATCACACAATCCTCTTCCTCCAGAATCACACAATCCTCTACCCCAGAATCACACAATCCTCTTCCCCCAGAACCACACAATCCTCTGCCCAAAGAATCACACAATCTTCTTCCCCCAGAATTGCACAACCCTCTTCCCACAGAATCACACAATCCTCTTCCCTAAGAATCACACGATCCTCTTCCCCAGAATCACACAATCCTCTTCCTCCAGAATCACTCAATCATCTTTCCCAGAATCACACAATCATCTTCCCACACAATCACTCAATCCTCTTCACTAAGAATCACACAATCTTCTTCCCCCAGGATCACACAAATCTCTTCCTCCAGAATCACACAATCCTCTTCATCTCTAATCTCACAATTTTCTTCCGCCAAAATCAGACAATCCTCTTCCCCCATAATCACACAATGCTCTTCCTGCATAATCACACAATCCTCTTCCTCCAGAATCACACAATCCTCTTCCTCCAGAATTGACCAATCCTCTTCCCCCAGAATCACACAATCACAGGGGAGCACGGTGGCATAGTGGTTAGCACTGTTGCCTCACAGCGCCAGGGACCCGGGTTCGAATCCGGCCTCGGGCGACTGTCTGTGTGGAGTTTGCACATTCTCCCCGTGTTTGCGTGGGTTTACTCCGGGTGCTCCGGTTTCCTCCCACAGTCCAAAGATGTGCGGGTTAGGTTGATTGGCTATGATAAATTGACCCTTAGTGTTAGGGGGATTAAATATGTGGGGTTACGGGGATCGGGTGGGATATGTGTTGGTGTAGGGGTTACGGGGATCGCGTGGGATATGTGTTGGTGTAGGGGTTACGGGGATCGGGTGGGATATGTGTTGGTGTAGGGGTTACGGGGATCGCGTGGGATATGTGTCGGTGCAGGCTCGGTGGGCCGAAATAGCCTCTATCTGCACTGTGGGGTTTCTGTGATTTCTGTGAATCCTCTTCCCCCAGAATCACACAATCCCCTTCCCCCACAATCACACAATCCTCTTCCTTCAGAATCACACAATCTTCTTCCATCAGAATATCACAATCCCCTTCCGCCAGAATCATTCATTCCTCCTCCTCCAGAATCAAACAATCATCTTCCTACAGAATCACACAAACCTCTTCCTCCTGTGTCAAACAATTCTCCTTCCGCAGAATCACACAATCCTCATCCTCCAAAATCACACAATCCTCTTCCTCCAGAATCACACAATCCTCCTCCCCAAGAATCACACAATCCTCATCCCTAAGAATCACACAATCCTCTTCCCCAGAATCACACAATCCTCTTCCCCAGAATCACACAATCCTCTGCCTCCAGAATCTCTCAATCCTCTTCCACAGAATCACACAATCTTCTTATAACACAATCACTCAATCCTCTTCGCTAAGAATCACACAATCTTCTTCCCCCAGGATCACACAAATCTCTTCCTCCAGAATCACACAATCCTCTTCATCTCTAATCACACAATCCTCTTCGCCCATAATCACACAATGCTCTTCCCCCAGAATCACACAATCCTCTTCCTCCAGAATTGACCAATCCACTTCCCCCAGAATCACACAATCCTCTTCCCCCAGAATCACACAGTCCTCTTCCTGCAGAATCACACAATCCTCTTCCCCCAGAATCACACAATCTTCTTCCATCAGAATATCACAATCCCCTTCCGCCAGAATCACACCATCTTCTTCCCCCACAATCACACAATCCTCTTCCCCCACAATCACACAATCTTCTTCCCCCAGAATCACACAATCCTCTTCCTCCAGAATCACACAATCCTCTTCCCCCAGAATCACAGAATCCTCTTCCTCCAGAATCACACAATCCTCTTCCTGAAGAACCACACCATTTTCTTCCTCCAGAATCACACAATCCAGAATTCCAGAACATGTTTATACCGGTTTGGCACAAAAATAAACCTAAAAAGGTGACTCAACCGTGGATAACGAGGGAAATTAGGGACAGCATAAAATCAAAAAAAAGGGCATATCAACTGGCAAAAAAAAGCACCAGACCGGAAGATTGGGGGCAGTACAAGATACAGCAAAAGAGGACAAAGGGATTAATCAGGAAGGGGAAAATAGAATACGAAAGTAAACTTGCAGCAAACGTAAAGACAGACTGCAAAAGCTTTTATCGGTATATCAGGAGGAAAAGACTGGTAAAATCCCAAGTCGGTCCCTTGCAGTCCGATTCGGGAGAATATATAATGGAGAATAAGGAAATGGCAGACCAATTAAACTCATACTTTGGTTCTGTATTCACAAAGGAGGACACAAATAACCTCCCAGGAATATCGGCAAACATAGGGACTAATGAGAGGGAGGAGCTGACAGAAATTAGTATCTCTAGGGATATGGTGCTGGGTAAGTTGAGGGGACTGAAGGCTGACAAATCCCCGGGGCCTGATAAACTACATCCTAGGGTACTTAAGGAGGTGGCCCTGGAGATAGCAGATGCTCTAAGGATCATCTTCCGGAACTCCATTGACTCGGGAACAGTACCTGTGGATTGGAGGGTAGCTAATGTTACCCCAATATTTAAAAAGGGGGGTAGAGAGAAAGCAGGGAATTATAGACCAGTAAGCCTTACATCGGTTGTGGGCAGAATGCTAGAGTCCATTATTAAGGATAAAATAGCGGAGCACTTGACAAATGGGGAAAGGATCGGACAGAGTCAACATGGATTTACAAAGGGTAAATCGTGTTTGACTAATCTGCTGGAATTTTTTGAGGAAGTAACTGGTAAAATAGATGGGGGAGAGCCAGTGGATGTGGTGTACCTTGACTTCCAGAAAGCCTTCGATAAGGTTCCACACAAAAGATTATCATGCAAAATTAAGGCTCATGGGATTGGGGGCAAAGTATTAACGTGGATAGAGAACTGGCTGGCGGATAGAAAACAGAGAGTTGGAATAAACGGCTCATTTTCGGAGTGGCAGGCAGTGACCAGCGGGGTGCCGCAAGGATCTGTCCTGGGACCCCAGCTGTTCACAATATATATAAATGATCTGGATCAGGGAATTGGATGCAATATTTCCAAATTCGCTGACGACACTAAACTAGGAGGAGGGGTGGGCTCTGATGAGGATGTCAGGAGGCTACAGTGCGATTTGGACAGGTTGGGGGAATGGGCGGATACGTGGCAGATGCACTATAATGTGGATAAATGCGAGGTTATCCACTTTGGGGGTAAAAACAGGAGGGTAGATTATTATCTAAACGGCAATAGATTGGGAGATGGGGAAGTGCAGAGGGACCTGGGTGTTCTTGTGCACCAGTCACTGAAGGAGAGCATGCAGGTGCAACAGGCGATTAAGAAGGCAAATGGTATGTTGGCCTTCATATCAAGGGGGTTCGAGTATAGGAATAGGGATACCTTACTACAGCTGTACAAGGTGCTGGTGAGACCGCATCTGGAGTATTGTGTACAGTTTTGGTCGCCCCATCTGCGGAAGGATGTTCTTGCCATGGAAAGAGTGCAACGGCGATTCACCAGGCTGATACCTGGAATGGCGGGAATGACCTACGAAGAGAGATTAAATAGCTTGGGCTTGTACTCACTGGAGTTTAGAAGATTGAGAGGGGATCTCATCGAAACATATAAAATTATGGCAGGCCTGGACAGGCTGAATTCAGAGAGAATGTTTCCAATGGCCGGGGAGCACAGAACCAGGGGCCACAGTCTAAAAATAGCGGGCAAATCATTTAAAACAGAGATGAGGAAGAATTTCTTCACTCAAAGAGTGGTGAGCCTGTGGAATTCCCTGCCACAGAGGGCTGCGAAGGCTAATTCAATAAATATTTTCAAGAGAGAATTGGATATATTTCTGAAGGCTAAGGGGATTAAGGGTTACGGAGAAAAGGCGGGGACGGGGTACTGAACTGGTAAGATCAGCTATGATCTCAGACGAAGATCAGCCATGATCTCATTGAATGGCGGAGCAGGCTCGAAGGGCCGAATGGCCTACTCCTGTTCCTATCTCTATGTTTCTATGTTTCTTCATCTCTAATCTCACAATCCTCTTCCTCCAAAATCAGACAATCCTCTTCCCCCATAATCACACAATGCTCTTCCTGCAGAATCACACAATCCTCTTCCTCCAGAATCACACAATCCTCTTCCCCCAGAATCACAAAATCCTCTTCCCCCAGAATCACACAGTCCTCTTCCCCCAGAATCACACAATCCTCTTCCCCCAGAATCACACAATGCTCTTCCTCCAGAATCACACAATCCTCTTCCTCCAGATTCACACAATTCTCTTCCTGAAGAACGACACCATTTTCTTACCCCAGCATCACACAATCCTCTTCCTGCAGAATCACACAATCCTCTTCCTCCAGAATCACACAATCCTCTTCCCCCAGAATCACACAGTCCTCTTCCCCAGAATCACACAATCCTCTTCCCCCAGAATCACACAATCCTCTTCCCCCAGAATCACACAATCCTCTTCCTACAGAATCACACAATCCTCTTCCCCCAGAATCAAACAATTCTCTTCCTACAGAATCACACAATCTTCTTCCATCAGAATATCACAATCCCCTTCCGCCAGAATCATTCATTCCTTCTCCTCCAGAATCACACAGTCCTCTTCCCCAGAATCAAACAATTCTCTTCTCCCAGAATCACACAATCCTACTCCCCCAGAATCACACAATCCTCTTCCTCCAGAATCACACAATCCTACTCCCCCAGAATCACACAATCCTCTTCCTCCAGAATCACACAATCCTCTTCTCCCAGAATCACACAATCCTACTCCCCCAGAATCACACAATCCTACTCCCCCAGAATCACACAATCCTCTTCCCCCAGAATCACACAAACCTCTTCCCCCAGAACCACACCATCTTCTTCCCCCAGAATCACACAATCCTCTTCCCCCACAATCACACAATCTTCTTCCCCCAGGATCAAACAATCTTCTTCCATCAGAAAATCACAATCCCCTTCTGCCAGAATCATTCATTCCTCCTCCTCCAGAAACAAACAATCATCTTCCTCCAGAATCACACAAACTTCTTCCTCCTGCATCAAACAATTCTCCTTCCCCACAATCACACAATCCTCTTCCCCCAGAATCACACAATCCTCATCCTCCAAAATCACACAATCCTCTTCCTCCAGAACCACAAAATCCTCTTCCCAACGAATCACACAATCTTCTTCCCCCAGATTCACACAACCCTCTTCCTCTAGAATCACACAATCCTCTTCCCTAAGAATCACACAATCCTCTTCCCCCGAATCACACAATCATCTTGCTCAAGAATCACGCAATCCTCTTCCCCAGAATCACAGAATCTTCTTCCCAAACAATCACTCAATCCTCTTTGCTAAGAAACACACAATCTTCTTCCTCGAGGATCACACAAACATCTTCCTCCAGAATCACACAAGCCTCTTCATCGCTAATCACACAGTCCTCTTCCTCCAAAATCAGACAATCCTCTTCCCCCATAATCACACAATGCTCTTCCTGCAGAATCACACAATTCTCTTCCTCCAGAATCACACAATCCTCTTCCCCCAGAATCACTCAACCCCCTTCCCCCATAATCACACAATTCTCTTCCTGCAGAATCACACAGTCCACTTCCCCCAGAATCACTCAACCCCCTTCCCCCACAATCACATAGTCCTCTTCCCCCAGAATCAAACAATCCTCTTCCTTCTGAATCACACAATACTCTTCCCCAGAATCAAACAATCTTCTTCCATCAGAATATCACAATCCCCTTCCGCCAGAATCATTCATTCCTCCTCCTCCAGATACAAACAATCCTCTTCCTGAAGAACCACACCATCTTCTTCCCCCAGAATCACACAATCCTCTTCACCAGAATCACACAATACTCCTCCTCCAGAATCAGAAAATCCTCTTCCCCCATATTCACACAATCGTCTTCCTCCAAAATCACACCATCCTCTTCCCTCAGATACACTCAACACTCTCCCCCCATAATCACACAATCCTCTTCCTCCACAACCACACAATCCTCCTCCTCCAGAATCACACAATGCTCTTCCTCCAGAATCGCACAACCCTCTTCCTCCGGCATCACACAATCCTCTTCCCTAAGAATCACACAATCCTCTTCCCCCAGAATCACACAATCCTCTTCCCCCAGAATCACACAATCCTCTTCCCCCAGAAACACACAATCCTCTTCCCCCAGAATCTCACAATCCTCTTCCCCCAGAATCACACAATCCTCTTCCTCCAGAATCACACAATCCTCTTCCTCCAGAATCACACAATCCTCTTCCCCCAGAATCACACAATCCTCTTCCTCCAGAATCACACAGTCCTCTTCCCCCAGAATCACACAATCCTCTTCCCCCAGAATCACACAATCCTCTTCCCCCAGAATCACACAATCCTCTTCCCCCAGAATCACACAATCCTCTTCCCCCAGAATCACACAATCCTCTTCCCCCAGAATCACACAATCCTCTTCCCCCAGAAGCACACAATCCTCTTCCCCCAGAATCACACAATCCTCTTCCCCCAGAATCACACAGTCCTCTTCCCCCAGAATCACACAATCCTCTTCCCCCAGAATCTCACAATCCTCTTCCCCAGAATCTCACAATCCTCTTCCCCCAGAATCACACAGTCCTCTTCCCCCAGTATCACACAATCCTCTTCCCCCAGAATCTCACAGTCCTCTTCCTCCAAAATCACACAATGCTCTTCCCCCAGAATCACACAATCCTCTTCCCCCACAATCACACAATCTTCTTCCCCCAGAATCATACAATCCTCCTCCTCCAGAATCACACAATCCTCTTCCCCCAGAATCACACAGTCCTCTTCCCCCACAATCACACAATCTTCTTCCCCCAGAATCAAACAATCTTCTTCCATCAGAATATCACAATCCCCTTCTGCCAGAATCATTCATTCCTCCTCCTCCAGAAACAAACAATCATCTTCCTCCAGAATTGTTGTGTCCGTGTGTTAATGGAGACACGGAATGCAGGCGTTGGTTTACAGGTGTTTACTGGACAAAGTCTGGAGGTGAACTAACAGATGCAAGACACTATATAGGCTTATATAGCCCGAGTGGCCACTACCGGCATTACAGTACACAGGGGCTCTTAAAGGCACATACACCACAATTCCTCCCCTTTTAGATAACCAGTACATAACATTATAAGTAATTGTTATTAACATGTGTACAAGAACAATAATCTATACATTTGCTGCAGTTAATCAATTATAAGTCAGTCTCTCTGGAGGCTTCCTGACTCGGTACGGATAACGCCTCAGCGGTGTAGTAGTTTTCGGTGGTGTAGTAGGTTCTTTTGGCAAGGTCGATTCGGCTTGAATGCCAGTGTCGGGTTCATCTGGTTCCAGTATCACCGGATCGGAGGTAGATACTATGGGTATCTCTACTTCATCATTAGGCGTATAGAGTGGTGGTGTAGGTTCACAGAATCACAGAATCTACAGTGCAGATAGAGGCCATTTCGGCCCATCGAGCCTGCACCGACACATATCCCACCCTATCCCCGTAACCCCACGTATTTAATCCCCTAACACTAAGGGTCAATTTATCATAGCCAAATCAACCTAACCTGCACATCTTTGGACTGTGGGAGGAAACCGGAGCACCCGGAGGAAACCCACGCAGACACAGGGAGAATGTGCAAACTCCACACAGACAGTCGCTCGAGGCCAGATTTGAACCCGGGTCCCTGGCGCTGTGAGGCAACAGTGCTAACCACTATGCCACCGTGCCCTTTTCGGATGACTCTATGATCTGGTCAGCATGGCGCCTTATTATGCTTTCTGCAATGTCCACGGTATACATCAGTGGTCCTAGTCATGTGCAAATAGTTCCAGGCTGCCATTTCTCGGTACGGTAGTCCCGGGCCAAAACTTGTTGACCTATCTGGAAGGTTCTAGTTGGCCTTTCATTCATGCCTTGAAATTGCCGGTTCTCTACGTCCCTTCTGATGTTTGGCTTGATCAAATCCAGCCGGCATCTTAGTCTTCTATTGAAAAACATCATGGCGGGAGTTTGGTTTGTAACCATATGTGTTGCATTCCGGTAGGCAAACAAGAAGTTATCTACCTTATGCTGTAGATTAATGCCTTCATTACCCATAGCCTTTATGGCCGTCTTGAAGGTCTGGACAAACCTTTCAGCCAATCCATTGGTGGCGAGATGGTATGGGGCGGATGTATAGTGCTTAACCCCATTGTTTTTTAAGAACTTTCTGAATTCTTCGGACACAAATTGTGGTCCATTATCAGAACAGATCTGTTCAGGCAGCCCATTCCTGGCAAATATGGTCCTTAATACTGTGATGGTTTTTTCCATGGTGGTGGAGGACATCTTTATTACCTCCGGCCACTTGGAGTGTGCATCAACCGCGATTAAGAACATTGAGTCCATAAATGGACCAGCAAAGTCGATGCGTACCCTTTGCCATGGAGATGAGGGTCACTCCCATGGATATAGAGGGGCTTGTGGTGGGGCGTTTTGGACCTTCTGGCATCCTAGACAGCTCTTGGTCATTTCTTCAATGTCTCCATCGATACCTGGCCACCACACAAACGCTCTGCCTAGGTTCTTCATTTTCACTCCACCCAGATGCCCCTCATGAAGCTCCTTTAGCAATTTATCCTGGAGTTTGGGTGGAATCACCACTCTGGATCCACACATCAAGGTTCCTCGGCACACTGACAGCTGTTCTCTTCTTTGCAAGAATGCTGGCAACAGTTGTTCGCCATGTGCTTGCCATCCCTTCACCGTTAAATCGTAGACTCGAGAGAGAGTCGGGTAATTTCTCGTTTCCTTTTCAATGGTAGAATTTGTTACTGGTAGACATTCCACTATGGTTGAGTGGAACATCTCCACTGGGTCCACTGTAGGTGCCTCTTCTACCGTTGGCAACGGTAGGCGCGATAAACCGTCAGCATTTCCATGCTGTTTTGATCCTTTGTATTCTATGTCATATCGGTGTGCCCCTAGGAAAAGGGACCACCTCTGTAGCCTTTGTGCTGTCATAATGGGAACGCTCTTTTTAGGGTTGAATATGGAGACGAGGGGTTGATGGGAAGTCAACAAGGTAAATTTTTGTCCGTGTAGGTAATGGTTGAATTTCTTCACTCCCCATACCAGGCTGAGTGCTTCCCTGTCGATCTGGGCATAGTTACGCTCAGCTGAATTCAATGAGCGTGAAGCAAAAGCTATCGGCCGCTCCGAGCCATCAGGGAATCTATGCGATAATACCGCTCCTATGCCGTAAGGGGATGCATCGCACGCCAGTGTGATTGGCAGTAATGGGTTGTAATGAGCCAAAACTTCCTTGGACGTGATCAAGCCTTTACATTTATGGAAGGCACGTTTACAGTCCTCGCTGCATTCCCAAATTACTCCTGTTTGTAGCAGTTCGTTAAGAGGGTGCAGAACAGTTGACAAGTTCGGTAAAAATTTATGATAGTTGTTGAGTCTGTGTGTCCCAGTTATGCTTATGATCAATCACTGGACACAGACAACAAGAATAACTTTTAACAGGTCTTTACTATTCGGAGGTCAGGGCTGAACTGCCCAGCAAATCCCTACACAACACTTATATACCGGTGTGGTCACCACCGGTATTACAGTATACAGCAGCCAAGAGAAAGTAGTACATCTCTTAAGGTAGTTCTCTTAAGGTGGAACAGGTTACATACACCACAATCCTCCCTTTTTAGCTTAACAGTTATATCCCCATTTAACATAACATAATAACATATATATATATACAACTTCATGCAAAACAGTTCAAAGATTCAGTCTCTGAGGAGGCCTCCTGATTCGAGTTGGATAACGCCTTTCAGGGGCCTCTGATTCTCGTTGCTGGGGTGACTCATCTAGTTGGTCTCTTATGGATTGGACATCATCATCAGGTACATTCACTTCTGAGGTAGATGCTTCAGGTTCACTAACTTCTTCCACGGTTGTCTCTGCCGTAACCATGGGTTCGACCCTTGTCCTCGATTCTACCAGTTGGTCAGCATGACGCCGTATTACATTTTCACCAATATCTACCGTGTACATCAGGGGTCCTTGTCTGGCCCGAATTGTTCCAGATTGCCATTTCTCGTTTTTATAGTCCCGGGCTAACACTGGTTGTCCTAATTCGAAACTCCGAGTGGTCTTGTTATTTATATGCTGGAACTGTTTGTTTTCAACTTCCCACCGCACATTTGGTTTTAACAAGTCCAACCTGGACCGCAACCTTCTGTTATAGAACATCATGGCAGGACTTTGGTTTGTCACTGCATGATATGCCAGTAGGAATTTGTCCACCTTGTGTTGTAGTGGAATCTGATCTTCGCTCATGGCCTTTATTGCTTTTTTGAACGTTTGTACAAATCTCTCGGCCAACCCGTTTGTAGCTGGATGATATGGGGCAGAGGTATAATGTTTCACCCCATTCTTCTTCATGAATTTCTGGAATTCTTCTGACACGAACTGCGGTCCGTTGTCTGAACATATTTGTTCTGGCAATCCATTTCTTGCAAATATCGTTCTTAGCACCGCGATCGTCTTTTCCGAGGTAGTGGTAGTCATCTTAATCACTTCTGGCCATTTAGAATGTGCGTCCACCGCAATTAAAAACATGGAGTCCATGAATGGACCAGCAAAGTCAATATGTACACGTTGCCATGGGGTTGAAGGCCATTCCCATGGAGGCAGCGGTGCAATCGGAGGTGCATTTTGCACTTTTTGGCACCCTGAGCAGCTATTCGTCAGATCCTCTATCTGCTGGTCGATACCCGGCCACCACACATAAGCCCTAGCAAGGCTTTTCATCTTGACTCCCCCCAGATGACCTTCATGCAGTTCCTTTAGAACTCTCTCTCTTAACTTAGGAGGAATAATCACCCTTGTTCCATACATCAATGTTCCTTGACAGACGGACAGCTGTTCTCGTCTTGCTGAGAATGCCGGTAACAGTGGATCACCATGTGCTGGCCATCCCTTCACTGTCACTTCGTAGACCCGGGACAGTGTCGGGTCGTTCCTGGTTTCTCTTTCAATACTTGCATTGGTGACTGGTAAACATTCGATGATGGTCGAGTGAAATAACTCAACAGGGTCAACCGTCGGTGCCTCCTCCTCTGTAGGCAGTGGCAGGCGCGACAGCCCATCAGCATTACCATGCTGCTTTGTACCTTTGAATTCAATCTGATATTGATGTGCCCCTAGGAAAAGGGACCATCTCTGGAGTCTCTGTGCTGTCATCACCGAAACACCCTTCTTAGGGTTAAAAATGGATACCAACGGCTGGTGGTCTGTCAGAAGCGTAAACTTTTGGCCCTGCAGGTAATGATTAAACTTCTTTACTCCCCACACAAGGCTGAGAGCCTCCCTATCTATCTGAGCATAGTTGCGCTCCGCGGAGGTCAATGATCTGGATGCGAACGCGACTGGCCTCTCCAGACCATTTGGCAACTTGTGTGAGAGTACTGCCCCAATACCATATGGAGAAGCATCACAAGCCAAACGAATAGGCAGCGTTGGGTTGAAGTGAGCCAACACTTCCTCTGAGGTGATCAATGCCTTGCTTTTGCGAAAGGCCCTCTTACAGTCCTCGCTCCACTTCCATGGTACTCCCTTCTGCAAAAGAGCATTCAGCGGGTGCAGCACCATGGATAAATTTGGCAGAAACTTATGGTAATAGTTAATCAACCCTAGGAACGACCTCAACTGGGATACATTATCCGGAGCGGGAGCCTTCACAACAGCTTCGATCTTGTCAGGAGACTTATGAAGCCCCTCCTGGTCAATGACATGACCACAGTATGAGATCCGCTTCTGAAAGAACTCACATTTCTGGCGATTAACTCGAAGTCCATATTCTTTCAATCTGGTGAGCACCAGTTCCAAATTTGCAAGGTGTTCCTCATCATCATCTCCTGTAATCAGAATATCATCCAGGTAACATTGTGTGCCTGGAATTCCCTGTAATACCTGCTCCATGGCCCTCTGCCAAATTGCTGGAGCCGATGCCACTCCAAAAACCAGTCTATTATACCGGTACAAGCCTCTATGCGTGTTGATCGTGAGATACTGGCGTGACTCTTCCTCAACTTCCATCTGTAAGTACGCCTGCACCAGGTCTATCTTGGTGAAGTGTTTCCCGCCAGACAACGAAGCGAAGATATACTCAATCCGCGGAAGCGGATACTGCACCGTGTGAAGCACCGGATTAACAGTGATCTTGAAATCTCCACAGATGCGAACCTTCCCCGGTTCCCCCGGCTTGTTGCTCGATGAACGCTTCTTGACGGGAACAATGGGCATAGCCCACTCACTCCAGTCTACCTTAGACAGTACTCCTGAACGTTCTAGCCCTTCCAGCTCAGCTTCCACAGCAGGTCGTATCGCATAAGGTACCGGTCTGGCTTTGAAAAATTTTGGGTTTGCATGTTCTTCAACCTTGATGTTTGCCGTAATTCCTCTCAGTGTTCCCAGTCCCTGTTGGAACACCTCTTTAGCATCGTCCAATATTCTGGACAATCGTTTAGGTTTGACATCTTTTTTACCGGAATCTACCGTTAGTGCTTTTAAGGAATGCCAGTCCATATTTATTTTCCTAATCCACTCCCGTCCAAGTAGTGGTGGACCTCCCTCAGGTAGCACATATAAGTCCATTCCTCGGCTTTCTTTGCCCTTGTGGACCACCTTTATCTTTATCTTCCCGATGGGGTATACTCTTTGCCCCGTGTATGTTTTCAATACAATCTCCGTATCCCGTAGGGGGATATGTGGGAATAACCTTTTGTAATCTTGCTTATTCATGACCATCAATGCCGATCCAGTGTCCAATTCCATCTTCACTTGGACTCCTGCTATCTGAAGTGTGACCCAAATTGTTTGGAGGTCTGCTTCCTTACCAACATTGTGTACTCTTAGACTACCCAGTTCATTACTGCTGGAGTCTGAATCTGACTTCTGTTCGTTCGAACTGTTCTCTGTCACCTTGTGTACCTTTCTGTACTTTTCCTGCGGTGACTTTTTGTTGCTGGTCTTCTTTCCTGACCGGCATACTTTAGCTATGTGACCAAGCCTGCCACATTTTCTGCATTCCTGATTTTTGAACCAGCACTGGTTCTGATCGTGCGTTGTCTTTCCACAACGATAACATTTTACTGTACCCAAGACCATTTGATTGGTGCTGAGTTCCGGTGACCGTAGCTGCATTTCCGCCATGCCTCTCGCTGCGGCTTCTTGCAATGCTGCAATAGTGACAGCTTTATCAAGCGTAAGATCATTCTCCTCAAGCAATCGCTTTTGTGTTCCTTCTTTTAACAATCCACACACAAATTTATCTCTCAGCGCATCTGCTAGTCCTGTTCCAAACTGACAGTACTTCGATAGCTTACGCAGTTCAATTAAAAATTCAGCGTTGCTTTCGTCTTTCAGCTGCGTTCTTCTGTAAAATTTAAATCGTTCCGCTATCATCAGCGGCGTGGGGTTTAAATGATTTTTCAGGACAGTAACAATATTCATGAAAGTCTGATCCGCCAGTTTATTTGGTGATAGAAGGTGCTTCAATAGCCTGTATGTCTTCGCACCCATTGAGCTTAATAAGGTTAGTGCTTTCTCATCATCTGGTAACTTATTTGCTTTACAATAAACTTCCATGCGTTCTACATACGTGGTCCAATCTTCGATATCGCTATCAAAGGTATTAATGTTCCCATGTTTAGGCATCCTTGCAAGTTTATAATTTTTCTTTTTCTCAAAATGGCGGCTTCCCGCGCTTGTCTTCTTCCCCCGCCTACTAAAATGGCGGCTTCCCGCGCTCGTCTTCTTCCCCCGCCGACTACAATGGCGGATTCCCGCGTTTGCCTTCTACCCCCGCTGGCTGCAATGGCGATTGCCGTGCTGCTGCCGTTCTCGCCTCCCCAGCGGTTCTCAATTCCCCGACGCTGCTTTGCCTCGCAGCCCCGCTTGCAGCCCGGTCCTTTACACCGGCTGCGTTTGAGTTCTGCGCGGCTCTCGTGCCTTAAGCTGCCCCAGTCGCTGCGCCTCTCGGCCTCGATTGCAGCCCGGCCCTTTTTACCGGCCGTGGTCGAGTTCACCGCCCTTATTCCTCCGTTTTCCCTCCCCTACTCCACAGCCAACACGGCCGACTTTCTGCTCGTGTCGCTGATCGGCTTACCCACCACCATGGTAGAAGGGATGATCACTGCCTGTCGCTGATGGGGGGCTTCGTGGTCAGAATTTTTCTTTTTTTTTAACCTGGGTTCTCGATGCCTCCCATGCGATGGTGCTCAGCAGGATGATGAGGGCGGATGCCTCTTCTCGGCGCCCGTTCTGAGGACGAAGCTGCCTTGGATGTAAAACTGCCGCAGGGTAAGATCGGACTCGTTGCCACTGTTGAGTCTGTGTGTCCCAGTTATGCTTATGATCAATCACTGGACACAGACAACAAGAATAACTTTTAACAGATCTTTACTATTCGGAGGTCAGGGGTGAACTGCCCAGCAAATCCCTACACAACACTTATATACCGGTGTGGTCACCACCGGTATTACAGTATACAGCAGCCAAGAGAAAGTAGTACATCTCTTAAGGTAGTTCTCTTAAGGTGGAACAGGTTACATACACCACAATAGTAATTTATTAATCCCAGGAACGACCTTAATTGTGAGACATTTTCAAGTGCTGGGGCTTTTATGACCACTTCAATTTTTTCAGGGGACATATGCAACCCTTCTTCGCTAATTATGTGGCCACAATATGATATTTGTTCCTGGAAAAATTCACACTTGGGGCGGTTTGCTCGTAGGCCCCGTTCTCTCAGCCTAGTGAGCACCTGCTCCAAATTGGCAAGGTGCTCGTTGTCGTTTTCTCCTGTTACAAGGATGTCGTCTAGGTAGCATTGAGTCCAAGGAATCCCTTGCAGGACTTGTTCCATAGCTCTTTGCCAGATAGCTGGAGCTGATGCTACTCCGAAAACCAGTCGATTGTACTGGTACAGGCCTTTGTGTGTGTTTATTGTGAGATACTTTTTAGAGGACTCCTCAACTTCCATCTGTAGATATGCCTGTGCTAAGTCAATTTTTGTGAAACGTTTCCCTCCGGATAGTGAGGCGAAAATATCTTCTATCCTCGGAAGAGGATACTGTACCGTGTGAAGGACCGGGTTTACAGTCACTTTGAAGTCCCCACAGATGCGAATTTTTCTCTGTTCTTCAGATTTATCATTATTCAAAGTTTTCTTCATGACCGGGACGATTGGTGTTGCCCACTCGCTCCAATCTATCTTGGATAACACGCCTGTCCTTTCCAAATTCTCCAGCTCTGCCTCGACTGCTGCCATAAAAAACTTGGGAATTGCCGCATCTTCCACCTTTATTGAGGCGGTGACGCCTTTCAAGGTTCCTAGTTCCTGTTGGAACACTTCTTTGGCGTTGGCCAAGATGTCTTTCAATCGTCCAGGTATGACGTCATCATCATTTTTTTTTTACTGGTCACCGTCAGTGCCTGAATGGAGTGCCAGTCTAAACGTATCTTTCTGATCCATTCACGTCCCAACAGCGGTGGACCACCATTTTGCAGAACGTATAAATACAACTTCTGTATTTCCTTGCTGTTGTATACAACAGGCACCCTTATTTTCCCTCTGGGGTATACTTTCTGCCCCGTATATGTTTTTAAGATAATGGATGTGTCTTTCAAGGGTATATGCGGAAATAGCCACTCGTAATCCTGTCGACTTATGACGGTCAGAGCTGATCCTGTATCTAGCTCCATTTTAACTGGGGACCCTGCTATCGTGAGGGTAACCCAAATGGTCTGGTAATCTTCTTTGGCAATTACATTATGTAATTTGAGACAGCTTAGTCTCTTGTTTCCGGAGTCGCTATCGCTCTTCTGGTCTTCGGAGCTACTGTCCGTCATCATTTGTACCTTTTTGTACTTTTCTTTATTGATTTTTTTTTTGTCAGTGGATTTTTTGTTTCCAGATCGGCATACACGTGCAATGTGTCCCATCTTTCTGTATTGCCTGCATGCTTTGTCCTTGAACCAGCAGTCCCTTTGGTCATGGGTGGATCTGCCGCACCGATAACATCTCTCGAAACCCTGTGTCATTTCATGGGTGCCGAAATCCTGTGGCTTTTGCTGTAACGTTGCAGCTCCTCTCGCTGCTGCTTCGTATGATACAGCCATACTGAAAGCCTTGTCCAGTGTTAAATCTTTCTCAGAAAGTAGCCTTTTCTGTGCTCCTTCACTTAGGAGACCGCAGACGAATTTGTCTCGAAGAGAATCTGCCAGTCCTGCTCCGAATTGGCAGTGCTTTGATAGCTTCCTTAATTCGGTGAGGTAATCAGCGTTACTTTCATTCTTGTGCTGATTCCTCCTGAAGAATTTGAACCGTTCTGCTATTAGCAGCGGTGTTGGGTTTAAGTGCTCCTGTAGGGTATCAACAATTTCCTGAAAATTCTTGTCCATCGGTTTGGCTGGAGTGATCAAGTTTCATAACAGCCCGTATGTCCTTGCGCCCATTAGATGTAGGAGTGTCGATGCCTTTTTATCATCCTCTATTTCATTTGCTGTGCAATATACCTCCACTCTTTCCACATATGTGGTCCAATCCTCTACATCATTATCGAAAGCAGTAATATTGCCAGTCTTAGGCATCCTGAAAAAAATGGCGCCTCCCGCGCTTTCCTTTCTTTCATGCTGAAAAGAAAATGGCGCCTCCCGCGCTTTCCCGCCACTGTTGCTGCTGACAACGCTGTTCTCCGCGGTTTTTATTTATACAAATATTTTTAATAGTCGGAGACTTGTTCCCGCCGGACTCTCTGGGACTTTCCCCGCCCTCTGCGTGGTCCGAACGCCGACCTGCTTTGCAGAGCTGGCCATCTCCTGAGTGCTCCACCCCTCGTCTTTGTTTGCCTGCGCCTTCACTGCTTGGCCCCGCTGTAGAGCCAACCGATCGAGTCCCAGCCCGCCACCCAGGAAGGATTATTGCAGTACCTGCCACCAGCCCGGCTAGCTGGTGAAACCACAGTTTTTTTTCCCTTTTTTTTCTTCTTCCTTCGTCTGAGGAATCGATCTCTTTCAGGTGCTGCCGAATTGCAGGTAAGTCCATTTCCAATTCGTCGCCACTGTTGTATCCATGTGTTAATGAAGACACGGAATGTGCAATATACCTCTGATTCTCAGGAAGAGGATTGTGTGATTCTGGGGGAAGAGGATTGTGTGATTCTGGAGGGAGAAGATTGTCTAATTCTGGGGGAAGAGGACTGTGTGAATGTGGAGGAAGAGGATTGTGTGATTCTGGAGGAAGATGAATGTGTGATTCTGGATAAAGAAGATTATGTGATTCTGGAGAAAGAGGATTATGTCTTTCTGGGGGAAGAGGATTGTGTGATTCAGGAGGAAGAGGATTGTGTGATTCTGGATAAAGAAGATTGTGTGATTCTGGGGGAAGAGGGTTATGTCTTTCTGGGGGAAGAGGATTGTGTGATTCTGGAGGAAGTGGATTGTGTGATTTTGGGGGAAGAGGATTGTGTGATTCTGGGGGAAGAGGATTTACAGGTGTTTACTGGACAAAGTCTGGAGGTGAACTAACAGATACAAGACACTATACAGGCTTATATAGCCCGAGTGGCCACTACCGGCATTACAGTACACAGGGGCTCATAAAGGCACATACACCACAAGAATCACGCAAACTTCTTCCTCCTGTATCAAACAATTCTCCTTCCCCACAATCACACAATCCTCTTCCTGCAGAATCACACAATGCTCTTCCTCCAGAATCACACAATGCTCTTCCTCCAGAATCACACAATCCTCTTCCTGAAGAACCACACCATCTCCTTCCCCCAGAATCACACAATCCTCTTCCCCCACAATCACACAATCTTCTTCCCCCAGAATCAAACAATCTTCTTCCATCAGAATATCACAATCCCCTTCCGCCAGAATCATTCATTCCTCCTCCTCCAGAATCACACAATCCTCATCCTCCAAAATCACACAATCCTCTTCCTCCAGAACCACACAAGCCTCTTCCCTAAGAATCACACAATCCTCTTCCCCCGAATCACACAATCCTCTTGCTCCAGAATCACTCAATCCTCTTCCCCAGAATCACACAATCTTCTTCCTCCAGAATCACACAATCCTCTTCCCCAGAATCACACAATCCTCTTCCTCCAGAATCACACAATCCTCTTCCCCCAGAATCACTCAATCCTCTTCCTCCAGAATCACACAATCCTCTTCCTCCAGAATCACACAATCCTCTTCCCCCAGAATCACACAATCCTCTTCCCCCAGAATCACACAATCCTCTTCCCCCAGAATCACATAGTCCTCTTCCTACAGAATCACACAATCCTCTTCCTCCAGAATCACACAATCCTCTTCCCCCAGAATCACATAGTCCTCTTCCTACAGAATCACACAATCCTCTTCCCCCAGAATCACATAGTCCTCTTCCCCCAGAATCACACAATCCTCTTCCCCCAGAATCACATAGTCCTCTTCCCCCAGAATCACACAATCCTCTTCCCCCAGAATCACACAATCCTCTTCCCCCAGAATCACACAATCCTCTTCCCCCAGAATCACATAGTCCTCTTCCCCCAGAATCACACAATCCTCTTCCCCCAGAATCACACAATCCTCTTCCCCCAGAATCACATAGTCCTCTTCCCCCAGAATCACACAATCCTCTTCCCCCAGAATCACACAATCCTCTTCCCCCAGAATCACACAATCCTCTTCCCCCAGAATCACACAATCCTCTTCCTACAGAATCACACAATCCTCTTCCCCCAGAATCACACAATCCTCTTCCTACAGAATCACACAATCCTCTTCCCCCAGAATCACACAATCCTCTTCCCCCAGAATCACACAATCCTCTTCCCCCAGAATCACACAATCCTCTTCCTCCAGAATCACACAATCCTCTTCCTACTGAATCACACAATCCTCTTCCTACTGAATCACACAATCCTCTTCCCCCAGAATCACATAGTCCTCTTCCTACAGAATCACACAATCCTCTTCCCCCAGAATCACATAGTCCTCTTCCCCCAGAATCACACAATCCTCTTCCTACTGAATCACACAATCCTCTTCCTACTGAATCACACAATCCTCTTCCCCCAGAATCACATAGTCCTCTTCCCCCAGAATCACACAATCCTCTTCCCCCAGAATCACATAGTCCTCTTCCCCCAGAATCACACAATCCTCTTCCCCCAGAATCACACAATCCTCTTCCTACAGAATCACACAATCCTCTTCCCCCAGAATCACACAATCCTCTTCCTACAGAATCACACAATCCTCTTCCCCCAGAATCACACAATCCTCTTCCCCCAGAATCACACAATCCTCTTCCCCCAGAATCACACAATCCTCTTCCCCCAGAATCACATAGTCCTCTTCCTACAGAATCACACAATCCTCTTCCTCCAGAATCACACAATCCTCTTCCTCCAGAATCACATAGTCCTCTTCCCCCAGAATCACACAATCCTCTTCCCCCAGAATCACACAATCCTCTTCCCCCAGAATCACACAATCCTCTTCCCCCAGAATCACACAATCCTCTTCCCCCAGAATCACACAATCCTCTTCCTACAGAATCACACAATCCTCTTCCCCCAGAATCACACAATCCTCTTCCTACAGAATCACACAATCCTCTTCCCCCAGAATCACACAATCCTCTTCCCCCAGAATCACACAATCCTCTTCCCCCAGAATCACACAATCCTCTTCCTACAGAATCACACAATCCTCTTCCCCCAGAATCACACAATCCTCTTCCTCCAGAATCACACAATCCTCTTCCTACAGAATCACACAATCCTCTTCCCCCAGAATCACACAATCCTCTTCCTCCAGAATCACACAATCCTCTTCCTACTGAATCACACAATCCTCTTCCTACTGAATCACACAATCCTCTTCCTACTGAATCACACAATCCTCTTCCCGCAGAATCACATAGTCCTCTTCCTACAGAATCACACAATCCTCTTCCCCCAGAATCACATAGTCCTCTTCCCCCAGAATCACACAATCCTCTTCCCCCAGAATCACACAATCCTCTTCCCCCAGAATCACATAGTCCTCTTCCCCCAGAATCACACAATCCTCTTCCCCCAGAATCACATAGTCCTCTTCCCCCAGAAGCACACAATCCTCTTCCCCCAGAATCACATAGTCCTCTTCCTACAGAATCACACAATCTTCTTCCCCCAGAATCACATAGACCTCTTCTCCCAGAATCACACAATCCTCTTCCTACAGAATCACACAATCCTCTTCCCCCAGAATCACATAGTCCTCTTCCCCCAGAATCACACAATCCTCTTCCCCCAGAATCAAACAATCTTCTTCCATCAGAATATCACAATCCCCTTCTGCCAGAATCATTCATTCCTCTTCCTGAAGAACCACACCATCTTCTTCCCCCAGAATCACACAATCCTTTTACTCCAGAATCATTCATTCCTCCTCCTCCAGAAAAAAACAATCATCTTCCTCCAGAATCACACAAACTTCTTCCTCCTGTATCAAACAATTCTCCTTCCCCACAATCACACAATCCTCTTCCTCCACAACCACACAATCCTCGTCCTCCTGAATCACACAATCCTCCTCCCCCATAATCACACAATCCTCCTCCCCCATAATCACACAATCCTCTTCCGCCAAAATCTCACCATCCTCTTCCCCCAGAATCACACAAAACTCTTCCTGCAGAATCACACAATCCTCCTCCTCCTGAATCACACAATCCTCTTCCTCCAGAATCACACAAACCTCTTCCCCCAAAATCACACAATTCTCTTCCCGCAAAAACACATCGACTTCCTGCAGAATCACACAATCTACTTCCCCCAGAATCATACAATCCTCATCCTCCAAAATCACACAATCCTCTTCCTCCAGTACCACACAACCCTCTTCCCAAAGAATCACACAATCCTCTTCCCCAGAATCACACAATCCTCTTCCCCAGAATCACACAATCCTCTTCCCCCAGAATCACACAATCCCCTTCCTCCAGAATCACACAACACTCTTCCCCCAGAATCACACAATCCTCTTCCCCCAGAATCACACAATCCTCTTCCTCCAGAATCACACAATCCTCTTCCTCCAGAATCACACAATCCTCTTCCTCCAGAATCACACAATCCTCTTCCTCCAGAATCACACAATCCACTTCCCCAGAATCACACAATCCTCTTCCTCCAGAATCACACAATCAACTTCCCCAGAATCACACAATCCTCTTCATCCAGAATCACACAATCCACTTCCCCAGAATCACACAATCCCCTTCCTCCAGAATCACACAATCCTCTTCCCCCAGAATCACACAATCCTCTTCCCCCAGAATCACACAATCCTCTTCCCCCAGAATCACACAATCCTCTTCCCCCAGAATCACACAATTCTCTTCCTCCAGAATCACACAATCCACTTCCCCAGAATCACACAATCCTCTTCCTCCAGAATCACACAATCCACTTCCCCAGAATCACACAATCCTCTTCCTCCAGAATCACACAATCCACTTCCCCAGAATCACACAATCCCCTTCCTCCAGAATCACACAATCCTCTTCCCCCAGAATCACACAATCCTCTTCCCCCAGAATCACACAATCCTCTTCCCCCAGAATCACACAACACTCTTCCCCCAGAATCACACAATCCTCTTCCCCCAGAATCACACAACACTCTTCCCCCAGAATCACACAATCCTCTTCCCCCAGAATCACACAACACTCTTCCCCCAGAATCATACAATCCTCATCCTCCAAAATCACACAACCCTCTTCCTCCAGTACCACACAATCCTCTTCCCAAAGAATCACACAATCCTCTTCCCCAGAACCACACAATCCTCTTCCTCCAGAATCACACAATCCACTTCCCCCAGAATCACACAATCCACTTCCCCCAGAATCACACAACACTCTTCCCCCAGAATCACACAACACCCTTCACCCAGAATCACACAATCCTCTTGCCCAGAATCACACAATCCCCTTCCTCCAGAATCACACAATCCCCTTCCTCCAGAATCACACAATCCTCTTCCCCCAGAATCACACAATCCTCTTCCCCCAGAATCACACAATCCTCTTCCCCCAGAATCACACAATCCTCTTCCCCCAGAATCACACAATCCTCTTCTTCCAGAATCACACAATCTTCTTCCCCCAGAATCAAACTATCTTCTTCCATCAGAATATCACAATCCTCTTCCGCTAGAAGCATTCATTCCTCCGCCTCCAGAAACAAACAATCCTCTTCCTGAAGAACCACACCATCTTCTTCCCCCAGAATCACACAATCCTCTTCCCCCAGAATTAGACAATCTTCTTCCCCCAGAATCACACAACCTTCTTACTCCTGTATCAAACAATTCTCCTTCCCCACAATCACACAATCCTCTTCCCCTAGAATCACACCATCCTCTTCCCTCAGATTCACTCAACACTCTCCCTCCAAAATCACACAATCCTCTTCCTCCACAATCACACAATCCTCATCACCCAGAATCACACAATCCTCTTCCTCCACAATCACACAATCCTCATCACCCAGAATCACACAATCCTCTTCCCCCATAATCACACAATCCCCTTCCTCCAAAATCTCACCATCCTCTTCCCCCAGAATAACACAATCCTCTTCCTCCAGAATCACACAATCCTGTTCCTACTGAATCACATAATCCTCTTCATCTCTATTCTCACCATCCTCTTCCCCCAGAATCACACAATCCTCTTCTCCAGAATCACACAATTCTCTTGCCCCAGAATCACACAATCTTCTTTTTCCAGAATCACACAATCCTCTTCCCCGAGAATCACACAATCCTCTTCCCCCAGAATCACACAATCCTCTTCCCCCAAAATCACACAATCCACTTCCTCCAGAATCACACAATCCTCTTCCCCCAGAAAGACATAACCCTCTTCCCCCAGAATCACACAATCTTCTTTATCCAGAATCACACAATCATCTTCCTCCAGAATCACACAATCCTCTTCCCCCAGAAAGACATAATCCTCTTTCTCCAGAATCACATAATCTTCTTTATCCAGAATCACACATTCGTCTTCCTCCAGAATCACACAATCCTCTTCCTCCACATTCACACAATCCTCTTCACCCAGAATCACACAATCCTCTTCCCCCAGAATCACACAATCCTCTTCCTCCAGAATCACACAATGCTCTTCCTACTGAATCACACAATCCTCTTCCCCCAGAATCACACAATCCTCTTCCTACAGAATCACACAATCCTCTTCCCCCAGAATCACACAATCCTCTTCCTCCAGAATCACACAATCCTCTTCCTACTGAATCACACAATCCTCTTCCTACTGAATCACACAATCCTCTTCCTACTGAATCACACAATCCTCTTCCCGCAGAATCACATAGTCCTCTTCCTACAGAATCACACAATCCTCTTCCCCCAGAATCACATAGTCCTCTTCCCCCAGAATCACACAATCCTCTTCCCCCAGAATCACACAATCCTCTTCCCCCAGAATCACATAGTCCTCTTCCCCCAGAATCACACATTCCTCTTCCCCCAGAATCACATAGTCCTCTTCCCCCAGAAGCACACAATCCTCTTCCCCCAGAATCACATAGTCCTCTTCCTACAGAATCACACAATCTTCTTCCCCCAGAATCACATAGTCCTCTTCTCCCAGAATCACACAATCCTCTTCCTACAGAATCACACAATCCTCTTCCCCCAGAATCACATAGTCCTCTTCCCCCAGAATCACACAATCCTCTTCCCCCAGAATCAAACAATCTTCTTCCATCAGAATATCACAATCCCCTTCTGCCAGAATCATTCATTCCTCCTCCTCCAGATACAAACAATCCTCTTCCTGAAGAACCACACCATCTTCTTCCCCCAGAATCACACAATCCTTTTACTCCAGAATCATTCATTCCTCCTCCTCCAGAAAAAAACAATCATCTTCCTCCAGAATCACACAAACTTCTTCCTCCTGTATCAAACAATTCTCCTTCCCCACAATCACACAATCCTCTTCCTCCACAACCACACAATCCTCGTCCTCCTGAATCACACAATCCTCCTCCCCCATAATCACACAATCCTCCTCCCCCATAATCACACAATCCTCTTCCGCCAAAATCTCACCATCCTCTTCCCCCAGAATCACACAAAACTCTTCCTGCAGAATCACACAATCCTCCTCCTCCTGAATCACACAATCCTCTTCCTCCAGAATCACACAAACCTCTTCCCCCAAAATCACACAATTCTCTTCCCGCAAAAACACATCGACTTCCTGCAGAATCACACAATCTACTTCCCCCAGAATCATACAATCCTCATCCTCCAAAATCACACAATCCTCTTCCTCCAGTACCACACAACCCTCTTCCCAAAGAATCACACAATCCTCTTCCCCAGAATCACACAATCCTCTTCCCCAGAATCACACAATCCTCTTCCCCCAGAATCACACAATCCCCTTCCTCCAGAATCACACAACACTCTTCCCCCAGAATCACACAATCCTCTTCCCCCAGAATCACACAATCCTCTTCCTCCAGAATCACACAATCCTCTTCCTCCAGAATCACACAATCCTCTTCCTCCAGAATCACACAATCCTCTTCCTCCAGAATCACACAATCCACTTCCCCAGAATCACACAATCCTCTTCCTCCAGAATCACACAATCAACTTCCCCAGAATCACACAATCCTCTTCCTCCAGAATCACACAATCCACTTCCCCAGAATCACACAATCCCCTTCCTCCAGAATCACACAATCCTCTTCCCCCAGAATCACACAATCCTCTTCCCCCAGAATCACACAATCCTCTTCCCCCAGAATCACACAATCCTCTTCCCCCAGAATCACACAATCCTCTTCCTCCAGAATCACACAATCCACTTCCCCAGAATCACACAATCCTCTTCCTCCAGAATCACACAATCCACTTCCCCAGAATCACACAATCCTCTTCCTCCAGAATCACACAATCCACTTCCCCAGAATCACACAATCCCCTTCCTCCAGAATCACACAATCCTCTTCCCCCAGAATCACACAATCCTCTTCCCCCAGAATCACACAATCCTCTTCCCCCAGAATCACACAACACTCTTCCCCCAGAATCACACAATCCTCTTCCCCCAGAATCACACAACACTCTTCCCCCAGAATCACACAATCCTCTTCCCCCAGAATCACACAACACTCTTCCCCCAGAATCATACAATCCTCATCCTCCAAAATCACATAACCCTCTTCCTCCAGTACCACACAATCCTCTTCCCAAAGAATCACACAATCCTCTTCCCCAGAACCACACAATCCTCTTCCTCCAGAATCACACAATCCACTTCCCCCAGAATCACACAATCCACTTCCCCCAGAATCACACAACACTCTTCCCCCAGAATCACACAACACCCTTCCCCCAGAATCACACAATCCTCTTCCCCCAGAATCACACAATCCCCTTCCTCCAGAATCACACAATCCCCTTCCTCCAGAATCACACAATCCTCTTCCCCCAGAATCACACAATCCTCTTCCCCCAGAATCACACAATCCTCTTCCCCCAGAATCACACAATCCTCTTCCCCCAGAATCACACAATCCTCTTCTTCCAGAATCACACAATCTTCTTCCCCCAGAATCAAACTATCTTCTTCCATCAGAATATCACAATCCTCTTCCGCCAGAAGCATTCATTCCTCCGCCTCCAGAAACAAACAATCCTCTTCCTGAAGAACCACACCATCTTCTTCCCCCAGAATCACACAATCCTCTTCCCCCAGAATTAGACAATCTTCTTCCCCCAGAATCACACAAACTTCTTCCTCCTGTATCAAACAATTCTCCTTCCCCACAATCACACAATCCTCTTCCCCTAGAATCACACCATCCTCTTCCCTCAGATTCACTCAACACTCTCCCTCCAAAATCACACAATCCTCTTCCTCCACAATCACACAATCCTCATCACCCAGAATCACACAATCCTCTTCCTCCACAATCACACAATCCTCATCACCCAGAATCACACAATCCTCTTCCCCCATAATCACACAATCCCCTTCCTCCAAAATCTCACCATCCTCTTCCCCCAGAATCACACAATCCTCTTCCTCCAGAATCACACAATCCTGTTCCTACTGAATCACATAATCCTCTTCATCTCTATTCTCACCATCCTCTTCCCCCAGAATCACACAATCCTCTTCTCCAGAATCACACAATTCTCTTGCCCCAGAATCACACAATCTTCTTTTTCCAGAATCACACAATCCTCTTCCCCGAGAATCACACAATCCTCTTCCCCCAGAATCACACAATCCTCTTCCCCCAAAATCACACAATCCACTTCCTCCAGAATCACACAATCCTCTTCCCCCAGAAAGACATAACCCTCTTCCCCCAGAATCACACAATCTTCTTTATCCAGAATCACACAATCATCTTCCTCCAGAATCACACAATCCTCTTCCCCCAGAAAGACATAATCCTCTTTCTCCAGAATAACATAATCTTCTTCATCCAGAATCACACATTCGTCTTCCTCCAGAATCACACAATCCTCTTCCTCCACATTCACACAATCCTCTTCACCCAGAATCACACAATCCTCTTCCCCCAGAATCACACAATCCTCTTCCTCCAGAATCACACAATCCTCTTCCTACTGAATCACACAATCCTCTTCCTACTGAATCACACAATCCTCTTCCCCCAGAATCACATAGTCCTCTTCCTACAGAATCACACAATCCTCTTCCCCCAGAATCACATAGTCCTCTTCCCCCAGAATCACACAATCCTCTTCCTACTGAATCACACAATCCTCTTCCTACTGAATCACACAATCCTCTTCCCCCAGAATCACATAGTCCTCTTCCCCCAGAATCACACAATCCTCTTCCCCCAGAATCACATAGTCCTCTTCCCCCAGAATCACACAATCCTCTTCCCCCAGAATCACACAATCCTCTTCCTACAGAATCACACAATCCTCTTCCCCCAGAATCACACAATCCTCTTCCTACAGAATCACACAATCCTCTTCCCCCAGAATCACACAATCCTCTTCCCCCAGAATCACACAATCCTCTTCCCCCAGAATCACACAATCCTCTTCCCCCAGAATCACATAGTCCTCTTCCTACAGAATCACACAATCCTCTTCCTCCAGAATCACACAATCCTCTTCCTCCAGAATCACATAGTCCTCTTCCCCCAGAATCACACAATCCTCTTCCCCCAGAATCACACAATCCTCTTCCCCCAGAATCACACAATCCTCTTCCCCCAGAATCACACAATCCTCTTCCCCCAGAATCACACAATCCTCTTCCTACAGAATCACACAATCCTCTTCCCCCAGAATCACACAATCCTCTTCCTACAGAATCACACAATCCTCTTCCCCCAGAATCACACAATCCTCTTCCCCCAGAATCACACAATCCTCTTCCCCCAGAATCACACAATCCTCTTCCTACAGAATCACACAATCCTCTTCCCCCAGAATCACACAATCCTCTTCCTCCAGAATCACACAATCCTCTTCCTACTGAATCACACAATCCTCTTCCTACTGAATCACACAATCCTCTTCCTACTGAATCACACAATCCTCTTCCCCCAGAATCACATAGTCCTCTTCCTACAGAATCACACAATCCTCTTCCCCCAGAATCACATAGTCCTCTTCCCCCAGAATCACACAATCCTCTTCCCCCAGAATCACATAGTCCTCTTCCCCCAGAAGCACACAATCCTCTTCCCCCAGAATCACATAGTCCTCTTCCTACAGAATCACACAATCTTCTTCCCCCAGAATCACATAGTCCTCTTCTCCCAGAATCACACAATCCTCTTCCTACAGAATCACACAATCCTCTTCCCCCAGAATCACATAGTCCTCTTCCCCCAGAATCACACAATCCTCTTCCCCCAGAATCAAACAATCTTCTTCCATCAGAATATCACAATCCCCTTCTGCCAGAATCATTCATTCCTCCTCCTCCAGATACAAACAATCCTCTTCCTGAAGAACCACACCATCTTCTTCCCCCAGAATCACACAATCCTTTTACTCCAGAATCATTCATTCCTCCTCCTCCAGAAAAAAACAATCATCTTCCTCCAGAATCACACAAACTTCTTCCTCCTGTATCAAACAATTCTCCTTCCCCACAATCACACAATCCTCTTCCTCCACAACCACACAATCCTCGTCCTCCTGAATCACACAATCCTCCTCCCCCATAATCACACAATCCTCCTCCCCCATAATCACACAATCCTCTTCCGCCAAAATCTCACCATCCTCTTCCCCCAGAATCACACAAAACTCTTCCTGCAGAATCACACAATCCTCCTCCTCCTGAATCACACAATCCTCTTCCTCCAGAATCACACAAACCTCTTCCCCCAAAATCACACAATTCTCTTCCCGCAAAAACACATCGACTTCCTGCAGAATCACACAATCTACTTCCCCCAGAATCATACAATCCTCATCCTCCAAAATCACACAATCCTCTTCCTCCAGTACCACACAACCCTCTTCCCAAAGAATCACACAATCCTCTTCCCCAGAATCACACAATCCTCTTCCCCAGAATCACACAATCCTCTTCCCCCAGAATCACACAATCCCCTTCCTCCAGAATCACACAACACTCTTCCCCCAGAATCACACAATCCTCTTCCCCCAGAATCACACAATCCTCTTCCTCCAGAATCACACAATCCTCTTCCTCCAGAATCACACAATCCTCTTCCTCCAGAATCACACAATCCTCTTCCTCCAGAATCACACAATCCACTTCCCCAGAATCACACAATTCTCTTCCTCCAGAATCACACAATCAACTTCCCCAGAATCACACAATCCTCTTCCTCCAGAATCACACAATCCACTTCCCCAGAATCACACAATCCCCTTCCTCCAGAATCACACAATCCTCTTCCCCCAGAATCACACAATCCTCTTCCCCCAGAATCACACAATCCTCTTCCCCCAGAATCACACAATCCTCTTCCCCCAGAATCACACAATCCTCTTCCTCCAGAATCACACAATCCACTTCCCCAGAATCACACAATCCTCTTCCTCCAGAATCACACAATCCACTTCCCCAGAATCACACAATCCTCTTCCTCCAGAATCACACAATCCACTTCCCCAGAATCACACAATCCCCTTCCTCCAGAATCACACAATCCTCTTCCCCCAGAATCACACAATCCTCTTCCCCCAGAATCACACAATCCTCTTCCCCCAGAATCACACAACACTCTTCCCCCAGAATCACACAATCCTCTTCCCCCAGAATCACACAACACTCTTCCCCCAGAATCACACAATCCTCTTCCCCCAGAATCACACAACACTCTTCCCCCAGAATCATACAATCCTCATCCTCCAAAATCACACAACCCTCTTCCTCCAGTACCACACAATCCTCTTCCCAAAGAATCACACAATCCTCTTCCCCAGAACCACACAATCCTCTTCCTCCAGAATCACACAATCCACTTCCCCCAGAATCACACAATCCACTTCCCCCAGAATCACACAACACTCTTCCCCCAGAATCACACAACACCCTTCCCCCAGAATCACACAATCCTCTTCCCCCAGAATCACACAATCCCCTTCCTCCAGAATCACACAATCCTCTTCCCCCAGAATCACACAATCCTCTTCCCCCAGAATCACACAATCCTCTTCCCCCAGAATCACACAATCCTCTTCCCCCAGAATCACACAATCCTCTTCTTCCAGAATCACACAATCTTCTTCCCCCAGAATCAAACTATCTTCTTCCATCAGAATATCACAATCCTCTTCCGCCAGAAGCATTCATTCCTCCGCCTCCAGAAACAAACAATCCTCTTCCTGAAGAACCACACCATCTTCTTCCCCCAGAATCACACAATCCTCTTCCCCCAGAATTAGACAATCTTCTTCCCCCAGAATCACACAAACTTCTTCCTCCTGTATCAAACAATTCTCCTTCCCCACAATCACACAATCCTCTTCCCCTAGAATCACACCATCCTCTTCCCTCAGATTCACTCAACACTCTCCCTCCAAAATCACACAATCCTCTTCCTCCACAAT
Organism: Somniosus microcephalus; assembly: GCF_052327205.1. NCBI lineage: Eukaryota > Metazoa > Chordata > Chondrichthyes > Squaliformes > Somniosidae > Somniosus > Somniosus microcephalus. The sequence goes on along the minus strand of NC_141014.1, from coordinate 4,495,665 downwards.
CACACAATCCTCATCACCCAGAATCACACAATCCTCTTCCTCCACAATCACACAATCCTCATCACCCAGAATCACACAATCCTCTTCCCCCATAATCACACAATCCCCTTCCTCCAAAATCTCACCATCCTCTTCCCCCAGAATCACACAATCCTCTTCCTCCAGAATCACACAATCCTGTTCCTACTGAATCACATAATCCTCTTCATCTCTATTCTCACCATCCTCTTCCCCCAGAATCACACAATCCTCTTCTCCAGAATCACACAATTCTCTTGCCCCAGAATCACACAATCTTCTTTTTCCAGAATCACACAATCCTCTTCCCCGAGAATCACACAATCCTCTTCCCCCAGAATCACACAATCCTCTTCCCCCAAAATCACACAATCCACTTCCTCCAGAATCACACAATCCTCTTCCCCCAGAAAGACATAACCCTCTTCCCCCAGAATCACACAATCTTCTTTATCCAGAATCACACAATCATCTTCCTCCAGAATCACACAATCCTCTTCCCCCAGAAAGACATAATCCTCTTTCTCCAGAATCACATAATCTTCTTTATCCAGAATCACACATTCGTCTTCCTCCAGAATCACACAATCCTCTTCCTCCACATTCACACAATCCTCTTCACCCAGAATCACACAATCCTCTTCCCCCAGAATCACACAATCCTCTTCCTCCAGAATCACACAATCCTCTTCCTACTGAATCACACAATCCTCTTCCTACTGAATCACACAATCCTCTTCCCCCAGAATCACATAGTCCTCTTCCTACAGAATCACACAATCCTCTTCCCCCAGAATCACATAGTCCTCTTCCCCCAGAATCACACAATCCTCTTCCTACTGAATCACACAATCCTCTTCCTACTGAATCACACAATCCTCTTCCCCCAGAATCACATAGTCCTCTTCCCCCAGAATCACACAATCCTCTTCCCCCAGAATCACATAGTCCTCTTCCCCCAGAATCACACAATCCTCTTCCCCCAGAATCACACAATCCTCTTCCTACAGAATCACACAATCCTCTTCCCCCAGAATCACACAATCCTCTTCCTACAGAATCACACAATCCTCTTCCCCCAGAATCACACAATCCTCTTCCCCCAGAATCACACAATCCTCTTCCCCCAGAATCACACAATCCTCTTCCCCCAGAATCACATAGTCCTCTTCCTACAGAATCACACAATCCTCTTCCTCCAGAATCACACAATCCTCTTCCTCCAGAATCACATAGTCCTCTTCCCCCAGAATCACACAATCCTCTTCCCCCAGAATCACACAATCCTCTTCCCCCAGAATCACACAATCCTCTTCCCCCAGAATCACACAATCCTCTTCCCCCAGAATCACACAATCCTCTTCCTACAGAATCACACAATCCTCTTCCCCCAGAATCACACAATCCTCTTCCTACAGAATCACACAATCCTCTTCCCCCAGAATCACACAATCCTCTTCCCCCAGAATCACACAATCCTCTTCCCCCAGAATCACACAATCCTCTTCCTACAGAATCACACAATCCTCTTCCCCCAGAATCACACAATCCTCTTCCTCCAGAATCACACAATCCTCTTCCTACTGAATCACACAATCCTCTTCCTACTGAATCACACAATCCTCTTCCTACTGAATCACACAATCCTCTTCCCCCAGAATCACATAGTCCTCTTCCTACAGAATCACACAATCCTCTTCCCCCAGAATCACATAGTCCTCTTCCCCCAGAATCACACAATCCTCTTCCCCCAGAATCACACAATCCTCTTCCCCCAGAATCACACAATCCTCTTCCCCCAGAATCACATAGTCCTCTTCCCCCAGAATCACACAATCCTCTTCCCCCAGAATCAAACAATCTTCTTCCATCAGAATATCACAATCCCCTTCTGCCAGAATCATTCATTCCTCCTCCTCCAGATACAAACAATCCTCTTCCTGAAGAACCACACCATCTTCTTCCCCCAGAATCACACAATCCTTTTACTCCAGAATCATTCATTCCTCCTCCTCCAGAAAAAAACAATCATCTTCCTCCAGAATCACACAAACTTCTTCCTCCTGTATCAAACAATTCTCCTTCCCCACAATCACACAATCCTCTTCCTCCACAACCACACAATCCTCGTCCTCCTGAATCACACAATCCTCCTCCCCCATAATCACACAATCCTCCTCCCCCATAATCACACAATCCTCTTCCGCCAAAATCTCACCATCCTCTTCCCCCAGAATCACACAAAACTCTTCCTGCAGAATCACACAATCCTCCTCCTCCTGAATCACACAATCCTCTTCCTCCAGAATCACACAAACCTCTTCCCCCAAAATCACACAATTCTCTTCCCGCAAAAACACATCGACTTCCTGCAGAATCACACAATCTACTTCCCCCAGAATCATACAATCCTCATCCTCCAAAATCACACAATCCTCTTCCTCCAGTACCACACAACCCTCTTCCCAAAGAATCACACAATCCTCTTCCCCAGAATCACACAATCCTCTTCCCCAGAATCACACAATCCTCTTCCCCCAGAATCACACAATCCCCTTCCTCCAGAATCACACAACACTCTTCCCCCAGAATCACACAATCCTCTTCCCCCAGAATCACACAATCCTCTTCCTCCAGAATCACACAATCCTCTTCCTCCAGAATCACACAATCCTCTTCCTCCAGAATCACACAATCCTCTTCCTCCAGAATCACACAATCCACTTCCCCAGAATCACACAATCCTCTTCCTCCAGAATCACACAATCAACTTCCCCAGAATCACACAATCCTCTTCCTCCAGAATCACACAATCCACTTCCCCAGAATCACACAATCCCCTTCCTCCAGAATCACACAATCCTCTTCCCCCAGAATCACACAATCCTCTTCCCCCAGAATCACACAATCCTCTTCCCCCAGAATCACACAATCCTCTTCCCCCAGAATCACACAATCCTCTTCCTCCAGAATCACACAATCCACTTCCCCAGAATCACACAATCCTCTTCCTCCAGAATCACACAATCCACTTCCCCAGAATCACACAATCCTCTTCCTCCAGAATCACACAATCCACTTCCCCAGAATCACACAATCCCCTTCCTCCAGAATCACACAATCCTCTTCCCCCAGAATCACACAATCCTCTTCCCCCAGAATCACACAATCCTCTTCCCCCAGAATCACACAACACTCTTCCCCCAGAATCACACAATCCTCTTCCCCCAGAATCACACAACACTCTTCCCCCAGAATCACACAATCCTCTTCCCCCAGAATCACACAACACTCTTCCCCCAGAATCATACAATCCTCATCCTCCAAAATCACACAACCCTCTTCCTCCAGTACCACACAATCCTCTTCCCAAAGAATCACACAATCCTCTTCCCCAGAACCACACAATCCTCTTCCTCCAGAATCACACAATCCACTTCCCCCAGAATCACACAATCCACTTCCCCCAGAATCACACAACACTCTTCCCCCAGAATCACACAACACCCTTCCCCCAGAATCACACAATCCTCTTCCCCCAGAATCACACAATCCCCTTCCTCCAGAATCACACAATCCTCTTCCCCCAGAATCACACAATCCTCTTCCCCCAGAATCACACAATCCTCTTCCCCCAGAATCACACAATCCTCTTCCCCCAGAATCACACAATCCTCTTCTTCCAGAATCACACAATCTTCTTCCCCCAGAATCAAACTATCTTCTTCCATCAGAATATCACAATCCTCTTCCGCCAGAAGCATTCATTCCTCCTCCTCCAGAAACAAACAATCCTCTTCCTGAAGAACCACACCATCTTCTTCCCCCAGAATCACACAATCCTCTTCCCCCAGAATTAGACAATCTTCTTCCCCCAGAATCACACAATCCTCTTCCCCCAGAATTAGACAATCTTCTTCCCCCAGAATCACACAAACTTCTTCCTCCTGTATCAAACAATTCTCCTTCCCCACAATCACACAATCCTCTTCCCCTAGAATCACACCATCCTCTTCCCTCAGATTCACTCAACACTCTCCCTCCAAAATCACACAATCCTCTTCCTCCACAATCACACAATCCTCATCACCCAGAATCACACAATCCTCTTCCTCCACAATCACACAATCCTCATCACCCAGAATCACACAATCCTCTTCCCCCATAATCACACAATCCCCTTCCTCCAAAATCTCACCATCCTCTTCCCCCAGAATCACACAATCCTCTTCCTCCAGAATCACACAATCCTGTTCCTACTGAATCACATAATCCTCTTCATCTCTATTCTCACCATCCTCTTCCCCCAGAATCACACAATCCTCTTCTCCAGAATCACACAATTCTCTTGCCCCAGAATCACACAATCTTCTTTTTCCAGAATCACACAATCCTCTTCCCCGAGAATCACACAATCCTCTTCCCCCAGAATCACACAATCCTCTTCCCCCAAAATCACACAATCCACTTCCTCCAGAATCACACAATCCTCTTCCCCCAGAAAGACATAACCCTCTTCCCCCAGAATCACACAATCTTCTTTATCCAGAATCACACAATCATCTTCCTCCAGAATCACACAATCCTCTTCCCCCAGAAAGACATAATCCTCTTTCTCCAGAATCACATAATCTTCTTTATCCAGAATCACACATTCGTCTTCCTCCAGAATCACACAATCCTCTTCCTCCACATTCACACAATCCTCTTCACCCAGAATCACACAATCGTCTCCCTCCAGAATCACACAATCCTCTTCCCCCAGAATCACACAATCCTCTTCCTGAGAATCAGAATATCATCTTTCCCCAGAATCACACAATCCTCTTCCTCCACATTCACACAATCCTCTTCCCCCAAAATCACACAATCCTCTTCCCCCAGAATCATACAATTGTCTCACTCCAGAATCACACAATCCTCTTCCTGCAGAATCACACAATTCTCTTCTTCCAGAATTACACAGTCCTCTTCCTCCAGAATCACACAATTCTCTTCCTCCAGAATCACACAATCCTCGTCCCCCAGAATCACACAATCCTCTACCCCAGAATCACACAATCCTCTTCCTCCAGAATCACACAATCCTCTTCCTCCAGAATCACACAATCCTCTTCCTCCAGAATCAACAATTCTCTTCCTCCAGAATCAACAATCCTCTTCCTCCAGAATCACACAATCCTATTCCTCCAGAATCACACAATCCTCTTCCTCCAGAATCACACAATCCTCTTCCTCCAGAATCACACAATCCTCTACCCCAGAATCACACAATCCTCTTCCCCCAGAATCACACAATCCTCTTCCCCCAGAATCACACAATCCTCTTCCTCCAGAATCACATAATCCTCTTCCCCCAGAATCACACAATCCTCTCCCTCCAGAATCACACAATCCTCTTCCTCCAGAATCACACAATCCTCTTCCTGCAGAATCACACAATCCTCTCCCCACAGAATAGAGTCTGTCATAGAGTCAGAGAATCTTAACGGCACAGAAAGTGGCCATTCAACCCATCAATTCCGTGCCAGCTCTCTGTAGAGCAATCCCATTCCCCCACCTTATCTCCGTAGCCCTGCAAGTTTATTTCCCTCAAGTGCCTATCCAGTCTCCCCTTGAAAACATTGAGTGTCTCCGCTTCCACCACTTCCGTCAGCAGCGAGTTCCAGGTCATCACCACTCGCTGTGTAAAAAAGTTTTTCCTCACATCCCCGTTGTATCTCCTGCCCAAAACCTTAAATCTGTGTCCCCTCATCCTTGTGCCATCAACTAGTAGGAACAGCCTTTCCCCATCTAACCTATCCAAACCAGTCATAATCTTGTACACCTCTATCAAATCACCCCTCAACCTCCTTTGCTCTAATGAAAACAAATCCAGCTTCTCCAACCTGTCCTTGTAGCTAAGATCCCCCATCCCCAGAACCATTCTGGTAAATCTCCTCTGCACCCTCTCAAGGGCCTTCACATCCTTCCTAAAGTGTGGTGACCAGAACTGGATTCAACATAACTTCTCTACTTTTGTACTCAATACCTCTATTTATGAAGTCCAAGATCCCATATGCTTTGCTAACCTCTCTCTCAATATGTCCCACCACCTTCAGGGACCTATGCACATTATCTTCCAGGTCCCGCTGTCCCTGCACACTCTTTAAAACTGTGCCATTAAGTGTATATTGCCTCTCCCTGTTCCTTCTCCCAAAATGCATCACCTCACACTTCTCTGTATTAAATTCTATCTGCCACTTGTCTGCCCATTCTGCTAGCCTTTCTATGTCCTGTTGCAGTCAATTGGTCTCATCCTCACTGTTTGCCACACCCCCAAGTTTGGTTTCATCGGTAAATTTTGAAATTCTTCTCTGTATTCCAATATCCAGGTCATTTATATATATCAAAAAAAGCAGTGGCCCCAGCACTGACCCTTGTCAATCCCACTCCTCTTCCTCCAGAATCATACAATCCTCTTGCTATTGAATCACACAGAGAGTAAGATGAAGCAGAAATAGTGGGCGTATGGCAGATGTCACGTCGAGAATACATCTGAGAATCATGCTAAATATAGAAAGTTCAGAGAGGAAGTGAAATAGTAAATAAGAGGGGCAAAGTGAGGTCATGAGAATAGAACGCCTGCCAACATAAAAGTTAATCCATATGTCTTCTACAGGCATATAAATTAGAAATGGGTAGTAAGAGGAGGGGTGGGGCTGATTCGGGACCAAAAATGGGACCTATGCATGGAGGCAGAGGGCATGGCTGAGGTACTAAATGAGTACTTTGCATCTGTCCTCACCAAGGAAGAAGATGCTACCATAGACATATTGAAGGAGGAGGCAGTGGAGATACTGGATAGGATAAAAATTGATGAAGCTGAGTTACTAGATAGGCTGGCTGTACTTAAAGTAGATAAGTCACCAGGAGCGGATGGGATGCATCCTAGGATGCTGAGGGAATTGAAGGAAGAAATCGCAGAGATACTGGCCATAATCTTCCAATCCTCCTTACAAACGGGGGTGAATTGCAAATGTTACACCCTTGTCCAAAAAAGGGTGTAAAGATTAACCCAGCAATTATAGGCCAGTCAGTTTAACCTCAGTAGTGGGGAAGCTTTTAGAAACAATAATCAGGGACAAAGTTAACCATCACTTGGACAAGTGTGGATTAATTAAGGAAAGCCAGCACGGGTTTGTTAAAGGCAAATCGTGTTTAACCAACTTGATCGAGTTTTTTGATGAGGTAACAGAGAGGGTTGATGAGGGCACTGCAGTTGACGTGGTGTACATGGATTTCCAAAAAGCGTTTGACAAAGTGCCACATAATAGGCTTGCCAGCAAAGTTGAAGCCCATGGGATACAGGGACAGTGGCAGCATGGAGGAAATTGGCTAAGTGACAGGAAACAGAGAGTAGTGGTGAACGGTTGTTTTTCAGACTGGAGGAAGGTATACAGTGGTGTTCCCCGGTGTCAGTACTAGGACCACTACTTTTCTTGATATATATTAATTACTTGGACGTGGGTGCACAGGGCACAATTTCAAAATTTGCAGATGACACAAAACTTGGAAGTATAGTGAACAGTGAGGAGGATAGTGATAGACTTCAAGAGGACATAGAAAGGCTGGTGGAATGGGCGGACACGTGACAGATAAAATTTAACGCATGATGCATTTTGGTAGAAAGAATGAGGAGAGAAAATATAAATGAAAGGGTACAATTCTAAAGGAAGTGCATGAACAGAGAGACCTAGCAGTTCGGCTGAAGGGTCATCGACTTGAAACGTTAAGTTTGTTTCTCTCTCCACAGATGCTGCCTGACCTGCTGAGTATTTCCAGCATTTTCTGTTTTTATTTCAGATTTCCAGCATCCGCAGTATTTTGCTTTTGTTGTAGACTTGGGGGTATATGTGCACAAATCGTTGAAGGTGGCAGGGCAGGTTGAGAAAGCAGTTAAAAAAGCTTATGGGATTCTGGGCCTCATGAATAGAGGTATAGAGTACAAAAGCGTGAATATTATGATGAACCTGTATAAAACACTGGTTCGGCCTTAACTGGAGTATTGTGTACAATTCTGGGCACCGCACTTTAGGGAGGATTGAAGGCCTTACGAGAATGATTCCAGGGATGAGGGACTTCAGTTACATAGATAGACTGAAGAAGCTGGGGTTGTTCTCCTTCGAGCAGAGAATATTGAGGGGAGATTTGATAGCGGTGTTCAAAATCATGAGGGGTCTGGACAGAGTAGATAGAGAGAAACTGTTCCCATTGGCAGAGGGATCGAGAACCAGAGGACAACATAAGAAAAAACTTCTTTATGTAGTGAGTGGTTAGGATCTGGAATTCACTGCCTGAAAGGGTGGTGGAGGCAGATTCAATCGTGGCTTTCAAAAGGGAGTTGGATAAGTACCTGAAAGAAAATTTTTTGCAGAACTACGGGGAAAGGGCGGGGGAGTGGGACTAGCTGAGGTGCTCGTGCAGAGAGCAGGCACAGGCTCGGCAGGCCGAATGGCCTTCTTCTGTGCTGTAACCATTCTATGATTCTATGATTCCTCTTGAGTTTTCAAGCAGCGTGTGAATAATCTCCAGATTAGCTATCTGGCCTTTATAAGGCCTCCCTGATCTGTAGCATTTTGGTATCTTTTTCTTCCTGTCCACAAGGCCTATATCAGTATTCAACCACCTTCTTCCCTCCACCATCCTTGTCTTCTATTCCACACTGTCCCTGATGCTTTCTACTGATTCACTATTATTCTTTTAGTCTCCTCGTCAGTGCCTCATTTTTATGCAGCGAGTGGTTAAGATCTGGAATGCACTGCCCGAAAGGGTGGCGGAGGCAGATTCAATCACAGCTTTCAAAAGGGTGTTGGATAAGTATCTAAAGGAAAGAAAATTGCAGGGCTGGGGGAAAGGGCGGGGGAGTGGGACTAGCTGAGGTGCTCTTGCAGAGAGCCGGCACGGGCTCGACGGGCCGAATGGCCTTCTTCCATGCTGTAACCATTCTATGATTCATTTAACAGCTCTCTGTATGCCTATTACAGCAAAGTCTGATTGAACACATTTCCAAGCCTGTAATCTGGGCTGGTAGCGGTCTAGTAGAAAGTTTGCACTTCCTGCTATAAATTATTTTCCCCTCGTTTAGGCCACAACATTTATTTGCAATTATTTTTCCATGGAGTCCAGGCACCCTCAATGTCGAAAATGTTCCAAGGCACTTCACAGAGACATGATTCAAAAATGGACGCCAAGCCAAAGAAGGAGGGGTGACTGAAAGCTTGGTCAGAGAGGGGGGCTTTAAGGAGGGTCTTAGAGGAGGAGTGAGAGATGGAATTCCAGAGTGTGGGGCTGAGGCAGCTGACGGCACGACCGCCAATGGTGGAGTTAAAGGAGAGAGTTGTACAAGAGGCCAGTTTGGAGGCATGGAGAGAACAGGCAGAGAGATGCAGTGGCGTAGAGGTTACGTTACTGGACTAATAACTGGACACATAGTGAGAGAGGAAGTATTAAGGGGTTTAGCATCTTTGAAAGTGGATAAATCCCCAGGCCTGGATGAAATGTATCCCAGACTGTTAAGAGAAGTAAGAGAGGAAATAACAGAGGCTCTGATCATCATTTTCCAATCCTCGCTGGCTACAGGTGTGGTGCCAGAGGACTAGAGGACTGCTAATGTGGTACCCTTGTTTAAAAGGGAGAAAAGGATAGACCGAGTAATTACAGGCCAGTCAGCCTAACCTCGGTGGCGGGAAAATTATTGTAAAAATTCTGAGGGACAGGATAAATCTTCATTTAGAAAGATATGGATTAATCAGGGGCAATCAGCATGGATTTGTTAAGGGAAGATCATGTCTGACTAACTTGACTGAATTTTTTGAGGACGTAACAAGGAGGGTCGATGAGGGTAGTGCATTTGATGTAGTCTATATGGATTTTAGCAAGGCTTTTGATAAGGTCCCGCATGGACTGGTCATGAAAGTAAAAGCCCATGGGATTCAGGGCAAAGTGTCAAGTTGGATCCAAAATTGGCTCAGAGGCAGGAAACAAAGGGCAATGGTCGAAGGGTGGCGGAGCCACTGAGTGACTCTGGGCAACTGTATATAATTCCCTTTAACGATGTTCTAACACCAGCCTAAGCCTGTACCATTGTGTTAGACATTACTTCGTTTTGTATATAGTGTTTGTATGCACGGGCGTGGCCCCTTTAAGAGCGCGGGAAAACGCGGGCAAATGCGATGACGTCACGTCGCAAACCACGTGACTGTCCAGGCAGTCCTCGTGGAATCTCCATCTTGTTAAGACCTGTTTTCGTGGTTCTCCTGTATCAATCTCAACAAACTGTTTGAACTCGTTTAGTCTTACATTAAAGACCTGTTTGATTGGTCTCCTGAGTCGACCTCAGTTATTGGTTAGGAATTCGTCAATTCCTACATTGGTGACCCCGTCTTTTGTGAACGTTTTCCACAAAAAGAACACAGCATGGAGGCCAACGCCGTTTCGCTGAAGCTACCGCAGTTCTGGGAGCAGCAAGCGACCTCGTGGTTCATTCAGGTCGAGGCACAGTTCGCCATGAGGGACATCGTTGCAGATCAGACCAAATATCTCTATGTGGGCTCCGCACTCGACAGCTCTACCGCCTCGCGGATCGTCAGCCTCCTCGAGAATCCTCCAACAAGTAAGTAAGTATGAAACCCTCAAGGCGCGGTTGCTGCAAGTTTTCAGGTTCACTAAATCAGAGCGCGCCCGTCGTTTGCTCGCTATGCCCGGGCTCGGGGACTCCAAGCCTTCGGAGTTGATGAGCCAAATGCTCACACTCCTGGGCTCAGAACCGGAATGCTTCCTATTCCGTGAACTATTCCTCAGCCAGCTGCCTGAGCAGGTGCAAGCTGCCCTGGCCAGATCCGAGGTGGAAGACTGCACGGCACTCGCGGCAGAAGCGGACAAAATTTTCACGGTAACGCAGCAGTACTGCACCGCTACGAGGCGCCCATCCCCCACAGACGCCGCCCCAGCTCGTCAGCCTGCTGGGCTGTGTTTCTACCACGCGCAGTTCAGCGCGAAGGCGCGACGTTGCCGCCCTCCCTGCCGCTTTCCCCAAAAACAAAAACAACTGCGACTACTGAGGAACGGGCCTAACAGGCGCCCCGCGGCCGCCAATGCGATTGGCAACGCGGGCAAGTTGCTTTTCATCACCGATACGCTCTCCGGTCGTCGTTTTCTGTGCAACACCGGAGCGCAGTGCAGCATTTTGCCCGTGTCCGCCCTCGATGTGCAGGCAGGGAATCACGGCCTCGTCCTTGAAGCGGCCAATGGCGGAGCAATTCAGACCTTCGGCAGGCGGCGAGTGGAGGTGTGCTTCGGGGGGCAACGTTTTCACTGGGAGTTTGTTACGGCCAAGGTTTCTCAACCCATTCTCGGCGCGGATTTCCTGTGCGCCAACAGCCTCCTGGTCGACGTGAAGAACCGGCGGTTGATCAACGCGGCAACTTTCAATTCTATCCCTTGTTACCGCAGTAACACTACGTCGCGCACTGTCGCCTGTGCTTTCCCGACTCCTGACGAGTTCGCTCGTCTGCTCGCCAAATTTCCCGACCTCACAAGACCCACATTCTCCTCCACAGCCACGAAACATGTTGTGGAACACCACATCACCACCAACGGCCCCCCGGTCTACGCGCGGGCCCGGCGCCTGGAACCTGGCAAGCTGGCGGTCACAAAGGTGGAGTTCGTGACCATGGAACGGTTAGGGATTATTCGCCGGTCGAATAGTCCCTGGTCTTCACCCCTCCATATCGTCCCGAAGCCTGGCGGCGGATGGCGACCATGCGGCGACTATCGGCGCCTAAACGACGCCACCACTCCTGATCGGTACCCGATCCCCCACATCCAGGATTTCTCAGCCCATTTGGCAGGGAGCACCGTCTTCTCGAAAGTCGACCTCGTACGAGGCTACCACCAGGTCCCAGTGCACCCACAGGACGTCCAGAAGACCGCAGTCATCACCCCATTCGGCCTCTTCGAGTTTCTGCGAATGCCGTTTGGGTTAAAGAACGCCGCCCAGGCTTTCCAACGCCTGATGGACTCCGTGCTGCAGGACCTCAAGTTCCTCTTCATCTACCTGGACGATATCCTAATTGCCAGTCCCACTAAAGAAGAACATATCTGTCACCTACGCACCCTTTTTCGACACCTCAGCCAACACGGCCTGATTATCAACCCGGCCAAGTGTCAGTTTGGCCTGCACCAAATTGATTTCCTGGGACATCGCATCACCGCAGAGGGAGCGGTTCCTTTACAAGTGAAGGTAGAGGCGGTAATATCCTTCCCACGCCCGCAAAGCATTAAGGCCCTGCAGGAATTCCTAGGCATGGTAAACTTTTACCACCGTTTCGTGCCTAAGACAACACTACTCATGCAGCCCATGTACGAGGCCCTCAAGGGCAAGACTGGCAAGAACCCGGTAGACTGGACGGACGACATGGCCCGAGCATTCGACGACACCAAAAGCGCCTTAGCCAACGCAACCATGCTGGCGCACCCGCTCCCAGGAGCCACCATCGCCCTCACCACCGACGCGTCAGACTATGCCATTGGCGCCGTGCAAGAGCAGTGAGTGAACGGGACATGGCAGCCATTGGCATTCTTCAGCCATCAACTACGGCGGAACGAGAGAGCGTATAGCACGTTCGACTGGGAGTTGCTCGCCCTTTTTCTGGCCATCCGCCATTTTCGCTTCCTCCTGGAAGGACGTCCTTTCACCGCCTTTGTAGACCATAAGCCACTAACTTTTGCAATGGCCAAGATCGCCGAACCGTGGTCATCCCGACAGCAACGTCAACTGACCTACATATCCGAATTCACCATGGATATACAGCACGTGGCCGGTAAGGACAACCTGGTGGCAGACTGCTTCTCCTGCGCGACCGTCAATACGGTTTATTTGGGCATCGATTACGCCCTTATGGCAGCGGACCAACCCTCAGACCCAGAAGCCCAAGCCTGCAGAACGACCGTCACTGGCCTCCGGTTGGCCGGCGTCAAGTTCCATTCGGCAGGTACCACGCTGTTGCGTGACATCTCCGTACAGGACTCTCAATGGTCGAAGCGTGTTTTTATGACTGGAAGGCTGTTTCCAGTGGGGTTCCGCAGGGCTCAGTACTGGGTCCTTTGCTTTTTGTGGTATATATCAATGATTGGGACTTGAATGCAGGAAGTATGATTAAGAAGTTTGCAGATGATACAAAAATTGGCCATGTGGTTGATAATGAAGAAGGAAGCTGCAGACTGCAGGAAGATATCAATGGACTGGTCAGGTGGGCAGAACAGCAGCAAATGGAATTCAATCTGGAAAAGTGTGAGGTAATGCATTTGGGGAGGGCTAACAAGGTGAGGGAATACACATTAAATGGTAGGACACTGAGAAGTGCAGGAGATCAGAGGGACCTTGGAGTGCATGTCCACAGATCCCTGAAGGTAGCAGGACAGGTAGATAAGGTGGTTAAGGCATACAATATAAGAGCAGGGAGGTTATGCTAGAACTGTATAAAACACTAGTTAGGCCTCAGCTAGAGTACTGCGTGCAGTTCTGGTCACCACAACACAGGAAGGATGTGATTGCACTAGAGAGGGTGCAGAGGAGATTTACGAGAATGTTGCCTGGGCTGGGGAATTTTAGCTATGAGGAAAGATTGGATAGGCTGGGGTTGTTTTCTTTGGAACAGAGGTGGCTGAGGGGAGATTTAATTGAGGTGTATAAAATTATGAGGGGCCTAGATAGAGTGGATAGGAAGGACCTATTTCCCTTAGCAGAAGGGTCAATAACCAGGGGGCATAGATTTAAAGTAATTGGTCGGAGGTTTAGAGGAGATTTGAAGAGTTTTTCACCCAGAGGGTGGTGGGGGTCTGGAACTCTCTGCCTGAAAGGGTGGTAGAGGCAGAAACCTCATCACATTTAAAAAGTACTTGGATCTGCACTTGAAGTACTGAAACCTACAGGGCTACGGACCAAGAGCTGGAAAGTGGGATTAGGCTGGATAGCTCATTGTTGGCCAGCACGGACAAGATGGGCCGAATGGCCTCCTTCCTGCTGTAAATTTCTATGATAATAATCCAAAGAAAGTGAATTCAAATCCCATCGTGGCAGCTTGAGATTTTGAATCCGTTTTTTTTTTAAATCTCAAAATAAAAAGCTAGTGTCAGTAAAAGTGACCGTGAAGCTCTCAATTGTTGTAAAAACCCAACTGGTTCACTAATGTCCTTCAGGGAAGGAAATCTGCCGTCCTTACCCGGTCTGGCCTATACGTGACTCCAGACCCACAGCAATGTGGTTGACTCTTAACTGCCCTCTGAAATGGCCGAGCGAGACACTCAGTTGTATCAAAATTGTTGCTGCAAAGAGTACGGATTGCAGCAGTTCAGGGCATCTAAGAATGGCAATAAATGCCGGCCTTGCCAGCGATGCCCACATCCCAAGAACAAAAAACAGGGGAGGGCTGGAGGAGCTTACATAGATAGGGAGGGGCGAGGGTTAAAGGGACTGAAACATCAGGATGACAACATTTCAATAATGCACTCTTCATGCAACTCCTCTAACTGGTCTTTCACTCCATCTCACTTACTGTGCCAAAATTTGTCGTGAATTATCAATGAACCAGTCGTATGCATTGATCTCCCTGAGCATATCAGCACCGCTAACTGTTTATTTAGAACCTCAATTAGCAGACAATACTTGCAACTGATTCCATAACACTGAATGCAGCAAACACCACACACACAGATTATGGGACTCATTTCACGCTCCATATCCAACTGGTGAAATTAACACCGACATTTCTTTCCTTATTATATCAGCTGCACGGTGACAATTTCATTGGACTTCTTTATGCCAATTTTTAACATTCTCGAGGTATAAGAAGACCTTCCTGATTTATATTTAGCATTTCATTGCTTAACAAGGCGGCAATCTCTGGATTACTCCCACGTGCTAGTGAGTATAGGAGTAGTAAGATAAGACAAGTTACTGCATGGCTGGAGAAATGGTGCAGGAGGGAGGTCTTCAGATTCCTGGGGCATTGGGGCCAGTTCTGAGGCAGGACGGAGATGTACAAGATGGCCGGGTTGCACCTCAACAGGGCCGGAACCAATGTCCTCGCAGGGAGGTTAACTAGTGCTAGGGGGAGGGTTTAAACTAATTTGGCAGGGGGAGGGGGCACCAGGATCAAGCATTCGAGAGGAGATACAAGGTGCACAGAGGACTGGGCGAGACAAACAGCTTTAGAATAAAGAGTAGTTCAGAAATAGGAGGGATCAGACAGTTAAAATGTGAGGCAGACTAAGATGGGTTTGGAGAGGTGCGTAAATGCCCGGAGCGTGGTAAATAAGGCTGGCGAGCTGCAGGCACAAGTAGTCACATGGGACTATGATATTGTGGCAATAACAGAGGCCTGGCTCAAAGAAGGGGAGGATTGGGAACTTAATATTTTTGGCTACAATGTACTTAGGAAAGATAGGGAAGGAAAAAAAGGAGGGCGATGGCAATATTGATCAACGATACTGTTACAGCACTAGAATGGAATGATATATTTGAGGGGTTAAAGACAGAATCTATTCGGTTAGAATTAAGGAACAATAGAGTTATTATGCTGCTGGGAGTATACTATCGGCCACCAAATAGTGAGGAGGAGAACATTTACAGGCAAGTTTGACAAAGATGCAAGAACTATAGAGTAGTGATAATGAGGTGCTTCAATTCTCCTAACATAGACTGGGATAGTAACAGTCAAAAGGGCAAAGAAGGGGAGGAATTCTGAAATCTGTACAAGAGAACCTTCTTGATCAGTGTGTTTCCCGCCCAACGAAGAAGGTATCAGCGCTGGATCTAGTTCTGGGGAATGAAGTGGGGCAAGTGGAGCATGACTCAGTGTGGGAGCATTTGGGAAACAGTGATCACAATATCATTAGGTTTAGAATAGTTATGGAAAAGGACAATGAATAATTAAACGTGAAAATATTCAACTGGAGGAGAGCTAATTTTGGTGAGTTGAAAAGGGATCTGGCCCAGGTGGATTGGAATCAAAGATTGGCAGGGAAAACAGTAAATGAGCAATGGGGGGCCTTCAAAGAGGAGATGGTTCGGGTAGAGGCCAGACACATTCTCATGAGTGGGAAAGGATGGGGATCCAAAGCTAGAGCTCCCTGGATGACTAAAGATATAGAGATTAAAATGAAACAGAAAAAGGAAGCTTATGACAAATGTCAAACTCATAAAACAGTAGAGAACCGAGCTGAATATAAAAAGTACAGAGGAGGTTTGAAAAAGGAAATAAGAGGGGAATTTACTAAATTTAAAAAAACACAGCCTGCACTATGGTTTCATGTGACTTCATATATTTAGATCTGTTCAGCTTCCTGAAAAGGCTTTGAACTTTAAGTAAATTGTGTAGATTTTATTTTGAACACACCTAACAAAATATTTTAATTTTTTTTAAATGACTGTAATCTCTGAGAGGAGGATGGTGTGGTCGACCGTATCAAAGGCAGCAGACAGGTCGAGAAGGACGAGGAGGGATAGGTTAAGTTAAAGTTTTGCTCCTTGTTTCATTAGTACTTCTTTAGTGGCCAAATTGAATAAAGTAAATGCATGATGTGGGTGAGCGAGCGAGTGAGCTGTCTTCACCCAGCTGTCTGCTATAAATAAAGGGAGTGCAACAGTCGGAAGGAGCAGAGAGGAACAGCCAGGACTGTACCTGGGTTTGAACAAAAGAACATGAGAACATAAGAAATAGGAGCAGGAGTCAGCCATTTGGCTCTTCGAGCCTGCTCCGCCATTCAATAAGATCATGGCTGATCTTCTACCTCGACTCCACCTTCCCGCACTATCCCCATATTCCCTTTGTTCTCAAAAGCTTATCGACCTCTGTCTTGAATATACTCAATGTTTGTGTTAGATCCGTGTATTTTGATGTTGTGTGTCTTTCAATAACTAGACACGAGACTGCAGGGAACAATCAACAGGTGTTTACTGGATGAGGGTTACCCTAAAACTAAACGTACAGGTCCCTACTCAGGGATTATATACAGGTGTGGTCACTGCCGGTACTACAGTATACAGGAGCTGTAAAAAGTAGTTCTCCCCTTAAAGGTACATACACTACAATTCCTCCCCTTTTAGATTGACAGTATCATAACATTCATTTAACAATTAACACTTTTAACATGCACATTAACTGAAATAGTCCATTTATAAATTCAGTCTTTGGGGCGGCTTCCTGATCCTTTCTGGATAGCGCCTTTCCTGAGTGTCTTGTTCTTGGTGCAGAGGCCCCCTGTAGTCAGTTGGTTCATCAGCTTCCGATGCTACTGTTTCTGGGGTAGATGCTACCTGTATGTCGGGTTCATCACCAGGTGCGTGAGACATGGGGTTGACTCGTTCCTGTGACTCTAGGATCTGGTCGACATGGCGTCTCACAATGTTCTCCCCAACATCCACTGTGTACATTAGTGGCCCCTGCCGTGTGCATATCGTTCCTGGTTGCCATTTCTCTGTTCGGTAGTCGCGGGCCAAGACTGGTTGCCCTACATTGAAGCTCCTTGTCGGCTTCTCATTGATGTGCTGGAATTGCTTATTCTCAACATCTCTTCGTACATTTGGTCTGAGCAAATCCAGACGAGATCTCAACCTTCGGTGAAAGAACATCATGGCCGGGGTCTGGTTGGTGACTGCATGTGTCGCATTTCTATAGGCTAACAGGAAATTGTCCACCTTATGCTGCAGTGGAATGTCGTCATCGCACATGGCCCTTACTGCTTTCTTAAAGGTTTGTACGAACCTCTCAGCCAATCCATTTGTGGCTGGATGATACGGGGCGGATGTGTAATGCCTTACCCCATTCCTTTTCATGAATCTTCGAAACTCTTCGGACATAAACTGTGGTCCGTTATCAGAGCAAATCTGCTCTGGCAAGCCGTTCCTGGCAAATATGGTCCGTAGGACTGCAATAGTTTTCTCCGTGGTGGTGGACGACATTTTGATCACCTCAGGCCATTTCAAGTGCACATCCACGGTTATTAGAAACATTGAGTCCATGAATGGACCAGCAAAATCAATATGCACCCGTTGCCATGGAGATGAGGGCCACTCCCATGGGTGTAGAGGGGCCTGTGGTGGTGCATTTTGGACCTTCTGGCATCCTGAACAGCTCTTTGTCAGGTCCTCAATTTGCTGATCGATCCCCGGCCACCACACATAAGCCCTAGCAAGGCTTTTCATTTTCACCCCTCCCAGATGGCCTTCGTGAAGCTCATTTAGCACTCTCTCCCTTAACTTGGGTGGAATTACCACTCGGGATCCACACATCAAGGTCCTCTGGCATACTGACAGCTGTTCTCTTCTGGATGAGAATGCTGGCAACAGTGAGTCGCCATGTGTTGGCCATCCCTTCACCGTCAAGTCATATACCCGAGACAGTGTCGGGTCATTTCGGGTCTCCTTCTCTATATCCACGTTAGTTACTGGCAAGCGTTCAATTATAGTCGAATAAAATATTTCGACAGGGTCCACTGCTGGTGCTTCCTCCGCAGTAGGCAGTGGCAGGCGTGATAGCCCATCAGCGTTTCCATGCTGTTTCGTGCCCTTATACTCTATTTCATATTGGTTCGCCCCTAGAAAAAGGGACCATCTTTGTAGCCATTGCGCAGTCATCACCGGCACTCCCTTCTTTGGATTAATGATGGAGACAAGTGGTTGGTGGTCAGTCAGCAAGGTGAACTTCTGCCCGTGCAGATAGTGGTTGAACTTTTTCACTCCCCACACTAGGCTGAGGGCCTCCCTGCCAATCTGGGCATAGTTACGCTCGGCTGAGGTTAGTGACCGAGACACAAAGGCTACCGGCCTCTCCGAGCCGTCCGGGAACTTGTGCGACAGCACCGCTCCAATGCCACAGGGTGATGCATCACACGCCAACCGAATTGGTAGTGCTGGGTTGAAATGAGCCAACACCTCTTTTGATGTGATCAATGCTTTGCTCTTCTGGAAAGCTCGTTTACATTCGTCATCATTCCACTTCCATGGTACCCTCATTTGCAGTAGGGTGTTCAGTGGGTGTAGTACTGTAGACAAATTCGGCAAGAACTTATGGTAGCAGTTCACCAGCCCGAGGAACGACCTCAGTTGTGACACATTTTCCGGTGCTGGAGCCTTAACTACTGCCTCAATCTTTTCAGGGGACTTATGTAACCCCTCTTCATCAATAACGTGGCCACAATACAAGATCTGCTTCTGGAAAAACTCGCATTTGTGGCGATTTGCTCGGAGCCCATATTCTTTCAATCTAGTGAGCACCTGCTCCAGGTTGGCAAGGTGAGCACTGTCATTTTCGCCCATGACCAGGATGTCGTCCAAATAACACTGGGTCCCTGGAATCCCTTGCAGGACTTGATCCATTGCCCTTTGCCAAATAGCTGGAGCTGATGCTACCCCGAACTCCAGCCGGTTGTATTGGTAGAGACCTTTATAAGTGTTGATCGTGAGGTACTGTTTCGAGGCTTCTTCTACCTCCATTTGCAGGTACACCTGGGCCAGATCAATCTTAGTGAAGCGTTTCCCTCCAGATAGCGAGGCGAAAATATCTTCAATCCACGGAAGCGGATATTGTACCGTGTGAAGGACTGGGTTCACTGTCACCTTAAAGTCCCCACAGATGCAAACTTTCTTTGGTTCCCCAGGCATATTACTCAATGACCTCTTCATTACAGGAACGATGGGTGTGGCCCACTCGCTCCAGTCCACTTTGGATAGTACTGCTGAACGTTCCAAACCTTCCAGCTCTGCTTCGACGGCTGGGCGGATCGCATAAGGCCTTAAAAAACTTTGGGCTTGCATTTTCCTCTATTTTGATCGTCGCTGTTATGCCTTTTAGTGTTCCAAGTCCCTCCTGGAACACTTCTTGTGCGTCAGTTAGAATTTTTGACAGTCGTCCAGGTGTGGCGTCCTCATCCTTTTTGGCATCTACAGTCAGTGCTTGTATGGAATGCCAATCTAGCTGTATCTTCCGGATCCATTCACATCCTAGTAGTGGTGGTCCTCCATCTGGCAATACATATAGGTCCATTTTTGGTGTTTCCTTACCGTTATATACAACGTTCACCCTTATTTTTCCTTTGGGGTAGACTGTTTGCCCCGTGTACGTCTTCAAGACAATCTCTGTATCTCTCAAGGGTATATGTGAGAATAGCCGCTTGTAGTCCCTTCAGTTTATGACTGTTAGGGCTGATCCTGTGTCCAATTCCATTTTCACTTGGACTCCAGCTATCTTGAGCGTGACCCAGATAGTTTGGTGATCCTCCGTTTGGATCACCTTATGTAGTTTCAGACAACCCAGCTCCTTGCTTCCGGAGTCTGTATCACTTTTCTGTTCGTCTGAACTACTCTCCGTCACCTTATGTACCTTCTTGTACTTCTCCTGTGGAGATTTCTTGCTGCTGGTTTTCTTTCCCGACCTGCAGACTCTTGCTATGTGTCCTACTTTTCCACACTGTCTGCACACTTTGTCCTTAAACCAGCAATCATTATGGTCGTGTGTTGTTCTGCCGCAGCGATAGCACTTCACTGTTCCGTATGACATTTCATTTGTGCCATATTCTTGCGGTCTCTGTTGTATCTCTGCAGCGCCCTGTGCGGCTGCTTCGTGTGATACTGCCATGCTGAAAGCCTTGTCCAGCGTAAGATCCTTTTCTGATAGAAGCCGTTTCTGGGTTCCTTCACTTTGAAGCCCACACACAAACTTGTCCCTTAAGGTATCTGCTAGTCCCGTTCCAAACTGGCAGTGTTTCGATAGCTTGCGCAGTTCCGTTAAATACTCAGCATTACTTTCATCTTTATGCTGGTTCCTTTTGTGAAACTAATATCTTTCTGCTATCAGCAGCGGTGTGGGGTTTAAGTGGTTCTGTAGGATTGACACTATGGCCTAGAAATTCAGTATAGCCACGTTTGGGGCGCTACAGCCGGGCGGCCGCTAAAGTTTGCGCCCGGCGCAACTTAGCGCCACCTTCGCCGATATTCAGTTGCATCGCCCCAAGAGGTTGCTGCTGCGCTAAAACAGGCGATGCATGACTATCATTAGGCGCTAAGCCGGCGGCCCGGGGCGATACCCCCGAGGGCGGGCGCAGCGCAGGTGCGGCGAGTTGCTGATTGAAGGCAGACACTCTGGCGCCGGTCAGCTCTTAAAGGGGGAGGGTGGATTTGTTTGGCTGCCACGCCCTGCACACTGCAGCCCTGAAGCAAGGCCTGACCACTGCTGCTTGATCTGTACAACGCCCAGGACAATGGAGAAGGCCAGGGAGAGAGCGCAGCGCTTCAGCGACGGTGACCTGAGGGTGCTGGTTGGCGCAGTGGAGCGCAGGCGCCATGTTCTGTTCCCTGAAGGTGGCAGGAGGCCACTGCCCAGCGCCTATCGGAAAGCCTGGAGGGAGGTGTCAAACAGGGTGACCTCCAACAGCGTGGTTGCCAGGACTCCTGTGCAATGCCGGAAAAAGTTCAACGACCTCACTCGGGTTGTCAGGGTGAGTACCCTTTCCAGTGTCCTCCTCATCCCTGCATGTGCACCTCAGTTTATGGGCAAAGGGACCTGAAAGCCCAAATGCCCAGCCCTCATCCAGCAGCTATGGGACTGTCATGAAAATCACTTGCACATTCAGGACTTTACACACTGTCAGGGCTATTCCACCATGGGAGGCAGTGCAAACAAGATCAGGGCTTCACACTGTCAGGGCTATTCCACCATGGGAGGCAGTGCAGACAAGATCAGGGCTTCACACTGTCAGGGCTATTCCACCATGGGAGACAGTGCAGACAAGATCAGGGCTTCACACTGTACTTAGAGGCCGTCCTTTCTCTTGCAGGGCAAGGTGGCGCACAACCGAAGGCAGCAGCGTGAGACCGGGGGAGGCCATCCTGACCTCAAACAGCTCTCCGACCTGGAGCAGCGTGTGGAGCGCATTATGTCAGGCCGGCTGATTGGCCCCGTCGCCAGTGGTGATGCCGACCCTGTTGTGAGCCCCAATGGTAAGGGCATCACCTTTTTGACCTCTCTCTTTCCACTTGCGCCTCAGAACAGCATCCTTTGCCACTGTCGGACCAATGCAGTGCATAGCAGCACTCATGCCTCCCTCGCTGCCGCCCTGTCCTCACTCTAAAGCAACTCTTGTGCCTCCTGGCTTTCAGATGGTGAATCGCCAGGTGAGGAGGCGGGCCCTCAAGCTGGCACTGTGAGTGAATCGGAGGGCGAGGAGGAGGAAGAAGAAGAGGAAGCCAGACCATCAGTGCCACCCTCAGCCGAGGCAGCCCATGGCGATGATGGGGACACGTCTTCCCTGGAGGGGAGCAGGGGGGAAGGGTCGGAGGAGAGTGAAGCTCCGGGGCCCAGCGGGCTGCAGCAACGCGGGAGGGGTGGGGAAGCTCGGCGGCCTTCTCCCCGGAGGGTGAGTGCGGCCTCCAGTCCTGCTACGGTGAGCGCAGAGGAGGTGCGGCTCCTAGCGGAAATGGCCGCCCAGGCTGAGCGCAGGCACACTGAGCTCATGGCTGCAGTGGCAAGGATGCCTGACTCCATAGAGTCACTGGCAAGGAGTGTGCAGGAATTCAGGGCAGCACAGGCCAGGAGTCTGCAACAATTCAGTGCAGCACAGGACAGGAGTCTGCAGGACTTTGCGGCAGCACAGGCGGCTTCTAGCCAAGTGCTCAGTCGTGCCGTGCATTCACTGGCTGGTGTCATGCGGACGCAGACCAGGGCCACACGGGCACTAACTGCTGCCACCCTCGCTGGATCGGCCAGGCATCGCCAGGGCACTCGCCGCGCCGCAGCAGCCCAGCAGTCTGTGCTTCAGCAGATTGCTGCGCATGCTGCAGTGCTGGCCCGTGCGAGTGCCAATGTCTCAGGCAACCAGGGAGTACCTGTGATCTGTTAGGTTGGCAGCATTCCTGCAGCTGAAACTGCCACTCCTCCATTGCAGCTGCCACCAGCCGCTGGACAGACTGCTGCCGCCCAAGCGGAGTTGGAGCAGTCAGCAGCCGGCCCCTCCAGGCTCAGAGCTGGTCCAGGCCGACCCCCAAGGGCATCTGCTGTCTCGCCATCTGACCCTCAGCAGCCTTCCCCCAGCCTTGCTGCAGCCACTGGGGTCCCATTGAGGAGGAGCTGCAAGGCGGGCAGGGGCCAGTCACGGATGCGAAACGCATCACCCTCGCAGGGGAAAAAGTAGAAGGTGTGGCCAAATGTTTTGTTTCACTTGTAAAGGCCGATTCTGGTGTATTTGTTTTTTTGGAAAGGCCGATACTGGTGTATTTGTGTTTCTGTAAAGGCCGAGACTGGTCTATTTGTGTTTCTGTAAAGGCCGAGACTTGTCTATTTGTGTTTTTGGGGGGGGCTTCTCTCCATTAGTTTGTTATGTGGGAAGGGCACAGAGGTATCAAAGTAATAAATGTTCTTAAATCGCACTGTCCATGCTTTCTTTTGGAAGTCCTGGTTGCCCTGCTCGGCTGAGGGCTTGTGGAGCAGCTACATTCATCTTGTTCCATTGGCACAAGCCATTCCCTGAGAGGGGGCCTAGAACCGACGTGCAATAAGCCGCCGACGGGCGGCCCTTGCACTTTCTGCCTCCCTCCTGTGCTGGTCCTCCTCCTCCTCCTCCTCCTCCTCCTCCTCCTCTGGTGGTCCTCCAATGTCTGGTGGCAGTGGCTGAGTCCTGCGGATAGCCAGGTTGTGCAGCATGCAGCACATGACAACGAAATGGGAGACTCGCTCAGGCGAGTACTGTAGGGCTCCTCCGGAACGATCCAGACAGCGGAACCGTTGCTTCAGGACGCCGATTGTTTGCTCAATGATGTTCCT
Source organism: Somniosus microcephalus (assembly GCF_052327205.1). Classification (NCBI taxonomy): domain Eukaryota; kingdom Metazoa; phylum Chordata; class Chondrichthyes; order Squaliformes; family Somniosidae; genus Somniosus; species Somniosus microcephalus. Next base: position 4,471,789 of record NC_141014.1, on the reverse strand, counting down.
GATTGCTTGATGGCTGTCATTGTATCCCTCTTCAGCAGGGGTGCTGGGCGCACGGAGCGGGGTCATCAGCCAGGTGCACAAAGGATAGCCTTTGTCCCCGAGAAGCCACCCTCGTGGGTGAGGCTGGGCCTGGAACATGTCTGCCACAGACGTCTGCCGCAGGATGAAGGCATCGTGGCTGCTGCCTGGAAAGCGGGCATTGACAGCTAGGATGAGCTGCCTGTGGTCACACACCAACTGCACGTTGAGCGAATGGTAGCCCTTCCAGTTGCGGTAATCCTCGGCATTCTCTAGAGGTGCCCGCAAAGCCACATGCGTGCAGTCAATGGCGCCCTGCACCATGGGGAAGCCCGCTAATGCTGCAAAGCCCATTGCACGCTGTTGCTGCTTGTCAACGGCCATGGAGAAGGAGATGAACTGACGTCTCCTTCTGAAAAGGGCATTGGTCACCTGACGGATGCAGCAATGTACCGCAAACTGGGAGATGTTGGAAATGTCCCCAGTAGCGGATTGGAAGGAGCTGGTGGCATAGAAGTTGAGAGACACCGTCACCTTCACTGCCACCGACAGAGATGTCCTGCTCCTCAGCTGCGGCTGCAGATCTCCGCGAAGCAGGTGGCAGATCTCAGTGACCACCGCCCTTCAGAATCGCAGCCTCCGAACACACTGCTCGTCAGACATGTTCAGATATGAGAACTGCTGGCGGTATACCCTGGGTGGGTAAGACTTCCTTTGCCGACGCCTGTTGCCCCTTCTCCGTCTGGCCATGACTGGCACTCTCTCACGGCGTCTCTGAGCCCTTTGAATGCAATGGAGAAGCCTAACGTTTCCACCCATTGCAGCCCCCATTATATGTTTCCAATCAATGCTATGGCTCTGAAGTTAAAGACAAGTGCAAAGCTGTGGCCTGAAGCCACAAGTACCTGTGCGAGTGTTGAGCCAAACCAGAAAGCTCTCTACCTTTGTCTCTCTCCAAAGATCCGTCTCTCTCAAAGAAGGAGTGTTGCAAAATGGCTGCCATTTCTACTGCAGGAGGAGTGCCCTTTAATTTGCGCCCCCTGCGCCCCGCAGCGACTGGGAACCGTCCCCCTCTACCAGTCGCTAGGGGCGCCAGGTGCACAATAGGCCGGCGCCACTGAATTTCCGGTTTGGGGCGCACAAAGGGCGTTGCACGATGAAATGACATCAGGATCTGCGCGCGCAGCTGAGCGCGCGCAAAGGCTTTGCGCCGCCGCTAAATCTTAACTGAAGTTGGCGAGACGCGCAGATCGCGCTGCGCCCGGGCGCTAGCCGCTTAGCACCCCACATCTCCTCCTCCTAAGGCGCTAGCGGCTGGCGCAAACAACTGAATTTCTAGGCCTATGTTTCCAAAATCCTTTTCCACTGGCTTCTCTGGGGTTACTAGGTTTCGCTGTAAGCCATACGTTTTTGCACCCATGGAATTCAACAATACCAGCGCTTTCCTCTCATTTGGCACTTAGATACATAGATACATAGAAGATAGGAGCAGGAGTAGGCCATTCGGCCCTTCGTGCCTGCTCCGCCATTTAATGAGATCATGGCTGATCCTTTAATTCAGTATCCCGTCCCCGCCTTCTCTCCGTAACCCTTAACCCCTTTTGCCCGTAGAAATATATCTAATTCCCTCTTAAATATATTTAATGAGCTGGCGTACACTGCCCTCTGTGGCAATGAGTTCCACAGGTTCACCACTCTCTGAGTGAAGAAATTCCCCCTCATCTCTGTCCTAAATGGTTTAGCCCTTATCCTTAAATTATGTCCTCTAGTTCTGTTCTCACCCGCCAAGGGAAACATTCCTTCTGCATCCAGTCTGTCTAGACCTGTCAGAATTTTATACACTTCTATGAGGTCCCCTCTCAATCTTCTAAACTCCAGTGTGTACATCCCTAAACTACATAGTCTCTCCTCATAGGTCATTCCCGCCATTCCTGGTATCAGCCTGGTGAATCGCCGCTGCACCCCCTCCATGGCAAGAACATCCTTCCTCAGATGAGGCGACCAAAACTGTACACAGTACTCGAGGTGTGGTCTCACCAGTGCCCTGTACAGCTGCAGCAAGGTATCCCTGTTCCTGTATTCTAACCCTTTTGCTATGAAGGCCAGCATACCGTTTGCCTTCTTGACCGCCTGTTGCACCTGCATGCTCGCCTTCAGTGACTGGTGTACAAGAACACCCAGGTCTCTCTGTACTTCCCCCTCTCCCAATCTATTGCCATTTAAATAATAATTTGCCCTCCCGTTCCTGCACCCAAGGTGGATAACTTCGCACTTGTCCACATTATAGTGCATCTGCCATTTATCCGCCCAATCGCCCAGTCTGTCCAAATCGCTCTGGAGCTTCCTGGTCTCTTCCTCTGAGCCCACCCCACCTCCTAGTTTAGTGTCGTCTGCAAATTTGGAAATGCTGCATCCGACTCCCTGATCCAGGTCATTAATGTAAATTGTGAACAGCTGGGGGCCCAGGACAGATCCCTGTGGTACCCCACTTGTTACTGCCTGCCATTCAGAAAATGAGCCGTTTATTCCAACTCTCTGTTTTCTATCTGACAGCCAGTTCCCTATCCACGCCAAAACTTTCCCCTTTATCCCATGAGCCTCAATTTTCCATGCTAATCTTTTATGTGGGACCTTATCGAAGGCCTTTTGGAAGTCCAGGTACACCACATCTACTGGCTCTCCCCCATCTATTCTACCAGTTACTCCCTCAAAAAATTCCAATAGATTAGTCAAGCACGATTTACCCTTTGTAAATCCATGTTGACTCTGTCCTATCCTGTCCCCATTTGCTAAGTGCTCCGCTATTTCATCCTTAATGATGGACTCCAGCATTTTGCCCACAACTGATGTAAGGCTTACAGGTCTGTAATTACCTGCTTTTTCCCTACCCCCCTTTTTGAATAGTGGTACACTTCTATGCGTTTGACATATGTCGTCCAATCTTTGACTTCATTGTCGAACGCTGTGATACTGCCACTCTTCGGCATCCCTGGGTGTGGTTAGACTGGCTCAAAATGGCATTTTCCCGTGCTTTCCCTTCTTCTTGCGGCTCAAAATCGTGTCTTCCCGCGCTCTCCCTTCTTCTCCGCTGCAGCTCAAAATGGTGTTTTTCCTGCGCTCTCCCTTCTTCTCTGCTGCGGCTCAAAATGGCGTTTCCCGCGCTTTCCCTTCCTCTCCGCTGCGGCTGCTCGGCCCTTGAACACCAGCTGCGCTCTGCGCGTTTCCCTTTCTTCCCCGCTGACGCTGCTCGTCCCTTGAACACCGGCTGCGCTCTGCGCGTTTTCCTTCGCGCCTCTCTCTCTTCTCCCATCGACGCCATTCGGTCCTGAACACCGGCTGCACCCTGTGCGCTCTACCCTCTCTCTTCTCCCGTCGACGCCGCTCGGTCCTGAACACCGGCTGCGCCCTGTGCGCTCTACCCTCTCTCTTCTCCTGTCGACACCGCTCGGTCCTGAACACTGGCTGCGCCCTGTGCGCTCTACCCTCTCTCTTCTCCTGTCGACACCGCTCAGTCCTGAACACTGGCTGCGTCCTGTGCGCTCTACCCTCTCTCTTCTCCTGTCGACGCCGCTCGGTCCTGAACACCAGCTGCGCCCTGTGCGCTCTATCCTCTCTCTTCTCCTGTCGACGCCGTTCGGTCCTGAACACCGGCTGTGCCCTGTGCGCTCTACCCTCTCTCTTCTCCCGTCGACGCTGCTCGGCCTTTTCTGTGCCGTCGGTCGGCTCTAGCCGCCGTTGTCCGGGAAGGGTCTGCGCCGTACCTGTTGCCAGCCCGTTTCGCTGGACCACTGTGAATGGAGAACCCAGCCCAGCTCTCAACAGCCTCCCCTGCGATGCTCAAATCTCTGCTGGATGACTGGGCGGTTGCTCGTGGTCGATGCCCGTGCTTCTGGCCTCAACTTTCTTCCACTGTTCTCCAGGAGCGAATCCCTGGGAGGTAATGCAGAGTTGCAGGTAGGTTCGAACCTGCCTCGTCGCCAATTTTAGATCCGTGTATTTTGATGTTGTGTGTCCTTCAATAACTAGACACGAGACTGCAGGGAACAATCAACAGGTATTTACTGGATGAGGGTTACTCTAAAATTAAACGTACAGATCCCTACTCAGGGTTTATATACAGGTGTGGTCACTGCTGGTACTACAGTATACAGGAGCTGTAAAAAGTAGTTCTCCCCTTAAAGGTACATACATTACAGTTTGAGCCTCCACATCTCTCTGGGGTAGAGAATTCCAAAGATTCTCCACCCTCTGAGTGAAGAAATTTCTCCTCATCTCAGTCCTAAATGGCCGACCCCTTATTCTGAGACTGTGACCCCGTGTTCTAGATTCCCCAGCCAGGGGAAACATCCTCCCTGCATCTACCCTGTCAAATTCCTTAAGAATTTTATATGTCTCAATTAGATCACCTCTCATTCTTCTAAACTCTAGGAAATATAGGCCTAGTCTACTCAATCTCTCCTCATAGGGCAATGCCCTCATCCCAGGAACTAGTCTAGTGAACCTTCGTTGCACTCCCTCTAAGGCAAGCTTGTCTTTCCTTAGGTAAGGAGACCAGAACTGTTCACAGTACTCCAGGTGTGGCCTCACCAATGCCCTGTATAATTGCAGTAAGACTTCTTTACACTTAATCTTTAATCCCTTTGTAACAAAAGCTAACATGCCATTTACTTTCCTAATTGCTTGCTGCACCTGCATGTTAACTTTCTGTGATTCATGTACAAGGACACCCAGGTCCCTCTGAGTGCAAACATTTCCCAGTCTCTCACCATTTAAAAAATATTCTGCTTTTTTGTTTTTCCTACCAAAGTGGATAACTTCACACTTCCCCACATTGTATTCCATTTGCCATATTCTTGCCTACTCAGTCAACCTGTCTATATCTCTCTGCAGCCTCTTTGCGTTCTCCTCACAGCTTACTTTCCCACCTAACTTTGTATCATCAGCAAACTTGGATACGTTACACTCAGTCTCTTCATCTAAGTCATTAATATAGATTGTAAATAGCTGAGGCCCAAGGACTGATCCTTGCGGTACCCCACTGGTTACAGCCTGCCGACCTGAAAAAGTCCCGCTTATTCCTACTCTCTGGTTTCTGTACATTAACCAATCCTTAATCCATGCTAATATATTACCCCCAATCCCATGAGTCCTAATTTTGTGTGGCACCTTATTGAATGCTTTCTGAAAATCCAAATACACTACATTCACTGGTTCCCCCTGATCCATCCTACTAGTTACATCTTCAAAAAACTCTTAACAGATTTGCAAAAAACACAATTTCCCTTTCATAAACCATGTTGACTCTGCCTAATGGTATTACGATTTTCGAAGTGCCCTGTCACCATGTCCCTAATAATAGATTCTAGCATTTTGCCTACTACTGATGTCAGGCTAACTGGCCTACAGAGAACTTGGGCTGGATTTTGTCAATGGGGACATGATGGAGGCGGGCCTCCCACTTTTTGGGTTGTAGTCCCGCCTCCATCGACTTGTGGCCAACCCACGCTATTTTCCCTTGATTGACCTTGTTAAGCCCGCCCAGCGGGCTCAGCAGGCCAATTAAGGGACACCTGGTTACTGGTGACGTCAGCGATTGACATTTCCTCTGTCAAGAGCTTTTGACAGATGAAAAATCAGTATTTGACAGCTCTGTGAAGCCGTCAAACGCTGACAATCTGTCTTCTAACTTGAGTCCTTCTACTCAGACTCAGTTAGAGATCTCTCCAGACCAGAAAGCAGAGGCTGCAGCTTTTCACAGTTCAGCGGCCATTCTGCTTTCTGTGCCGGTGAGCTGAGGGACTCCTGAGACCTGAAGGAAGGAAGCCTGCAGGAGAAAGTAAAGGTAAGTAAAACTTATTAAAACACTTTACACTTACCTCACACACTTACCTCTGCACACATGCACCCATCACTCACCTGCACAACGGACAACTCGACCCCTCCAACCCCTTCAGACCGACGGTCCGCCTCGCTAACTTCGCGCGCTTCAGAGCCGTCGGGAAGCCCACACTTCAGGGCTAAAAATAGGGATTAGGCAAAAAACTGCCTGTTAACTACCTGTTAACAGGCAGTTAATTGGCACTAATCCCCTTCCCGCCTCGGGGAGGCGGCTCCCAGCATAGGTTGGATACGCGCCCCCTGGGACATTGGCACGGAGGCGGGATGGGTTCCTGCACCCCCGATTCTGCAATTTTCCCACCACTCCCGCCTCCAAATCCGCCTCCATGGGGCTTGGAAATTCAAGCCCATGTCCCTGCAAAACAATCCTCTGCAGGAGGAGCTGACTCATACCAGGGTTCTCCTGCCTATACCTCACTGAGCATTAGGCAGGCTGTTCAACCACGTGTGGCAATGCCTGATGACTGGAGCAGCAATACTGAGTGGGGGGGACAGTGGGGTAACAATACTGAGTGGGGGGGACAGTGCGGCAACAATACTGAGTGGGGGTCAGTGGGGCAACAATACTGAGTGGGGGGACAGTGGGGCAACAATACTGAGTGGGGGGGACAGTGGGGCAACAATACTGAGTGTGGGGGACAGTGGGGCAACAATACTGAGTGGGGGGGACGGTGGGGCAACAATACTGAGTGGGGGGACAGTGGGGCAACAATACTGAGTGGGGGGGACAGTGGGGCAACAATACTGAGTGGGGGGGACAGTGGGGCAACAATACTGAGTGGGGGGGACAGTGGGGCAACAATGCTGAGTGGCGGGGACGGTGGGGCAACAATACTGAGTGGGGGGGACAGTGGGGCAACAATACTGAGCGTGGGGGACAGTGGGGCAACAATACTGAGTGGGGGGGAAGGTGGGGCAACAATACTGAGTGGGGGGACAGTGGGGCAACAATACTGAGTGTGGGGGACAGTGGGGCAACAATACTGAGTGGGGGGGACAGTGGGGCAACAATACTGAGTGGGGGGACAGTGGGGCAACAATACTGAGTGGGGGACAGTGGGGCAACAATACTGAGTGGGGGACAGTGGGGTAACAATACTGAGTGGGGGGACAGTGGGGAAACAATACTCAGTGGGGGGGACAGTGGGGTAACAATACTGAGTGCGGGGGACAGTGGGGCAACAATGCTGAGTGGGGGGGACAGTGGGGCAACAATACTGAGTGTGGGGGACAGTGGGGCAACAATACTGAGTGTGGGGGACAGTGGGGCAACAATACTGAGTGGGGGGGACAGTGGGGCAACAATACTGAGTGGGTGGGACAGTGGGGCAACAATACTGAGTGTGGGGGACAGTGGGGCAACAATACTGAGTGTGGGGGACAGTGGGGCAACAATACTCAGTGTGGGGGAGAGTGGGGCAATAATACTGAGTGGGGGGACAGTGGGGCAACAATACTGAGTGGGGGGACAGTGGGCCAACAATACTGAGTGGGTGGGACAGTGGGGCAACAATACTGAGTAGGGGGGACAGTGGGCCAACAATACTGAGTGGGTGGGACAGTGGGGCAACAATACTGAGGAGGGGGGGCAGTGGGGCAACAATACTGAGCGGGGGGGACAGTGGGGTAACAATACTGAGTGGGGGGACAGTGGGGCAACAATACTGAGTGTGGGGGGACAGTGGGGTAACAATACTGAGTGTGGGGGACAGTGGGGCAACAATGCTGAGTGTGGGGGACAGTGGGGCAACAATACTGAGTGGGGGGGACAGTGGGGCAACAATACTGAGTTGTGGGGACAGTGGGGCAACAATACTGAGTGTGGGGGGACAGTGGGGCAACAATACTGAGTGGGGGGACAGTGGGGCAACAATACTGAGTAGGGGGGACAGTGGGGCAACAATAATGAGTGGGGGGGACAGTGGGTAACAATACTGAGTGTGGGGGACAGTGGGGCAACAATACTGAGTGTGGGGGGACAGTGGGGCAACAATACCGAGTGGGGGGACAGTGGGGCAACAATACTGAGTAGGGGGGACAGTGGGGCAACAATAATGAGTGGGGGGGACAGTGGGGTAACAATACTGAGTGGGGGGACAGTGGGGCAACAATACTGAGTGTGGGGGGACAGTGGGGCAACAATACTGAGTGTGGGGGACAGTGGGGCAACAATACTGAGTGTGGGGGACAGTGGGGCAACAATACTGAGTGGGGGGGACAGTGGGGCAACAATACTGAGTTGTGGGGACAGTGGAGCAACAATACTAGGTGGGGGGGGACAGTGGGGCAACAATACTGAGTGTGGGGGACAGTGGGGCAACAATACTGAGTGGGGGGGACAGTGGGGCAACAATACTGAGTGTGGGGGACAGTGGGGCAACAATACTGAGTGGGGGGGACAGTGGGGCAACAATACTGAGTGGAGGGGACAGTGGGGTAACAATACCGAGTGGGGGGACAGTGGGGTAACAATACTGAGTGGGGGGGGAGAGTGGGGCAATAATACTGAGTGGGGGGACAGTGGGGCAACAATACTGAGTGGGGGGGACAGTGGGGCAACAATACTGAGTGGGGGGGACAGTGGGGCAACAATACTGAGTAGGGGGGACAGTGGGGCAACAATACTGAGTGTGGGGGACAGTAGGGCAACAATACTGAGTGGGAGGGACAGTGGGGCAACAATACTGAGTGGGGAGGACAGTGGGGCAACAATACTGAGTGGGGGGACAGTGGGGCAACAATACTGAGTGGGGGGGACAGTGGGGCAACAATACTGAGTGGGGGGGACAGTGGGGCAACAATACTGAGTGGGGGGGACAGTGGGGCAACAATACTGAATGGGGGGGACAGTGGGGCAACAATACTGAGTGTGGGGGACAGTGGGGCAACAGTAGTGAGTGGGGGGACAGTGGGGCAACAATACTGAGTGGGGGGGACAGTGGGGCACCAATATTGAGTGGGGGGACAGTGGGGCAACAATTCTGAGTGTGGGGGACAGTGGGGTAACAATACTGAGTGTGGGGGACAGTGGGGCAACAATACCGAGTGGGGGGGACAGTGGGGCAACAATACTGAGTGTGGGGGACAGTGGGGCAACAATACTGAGTGGGGGGGACAGTGGGGTAACAATACTGAGTGTGGGGGACAGTGGCGCAACAATACTGATTGGGGGGGATAGTGAGGCAACAATACTGAGTGGGGGGACAGTGGGGCAACAATACTGAGTGTGGGGGACAGTGGGGCAACAATACTGAGTGGAGGGGACAGTGGGGCAACAATACTGAGTGGGGGGGGACAGAGGGGTAACAATAATGAGTCGGGGGGACAGTGGGGTAACAATACTGAGTGGGGGGGACAGTGGGGTAACCATACTGAGTGGGGGGACAGTGGGGCAACAATACTGAGTGTGAGGGACAGTGGGGTAACAATACTGAGTGGGGGGACAGTGGGGCAACAATACTGAGTGGGGGGGTCAGTGGGGCAACAATACTGAGTGTGGAGGACAGTGGGGCAACAATACTGAGTGTGGGGGACAGTGGGGTAACAATACTGAGTGGGGGGGGACAGTGGGGCAACAATACTGAGTGGGGGGGACAGTGGGGCAACAATATGAGTGGGGGGCGGTCTGTGGGGCAACAATACTGAGTGTGGGGGGACAGTGGGGCAACAATACTGAGTCTGGGGGACAGTGGGGCAACAATACTGAGTGAGGGTACAGTGGGGCAACAATACTGAGTGGGGGGGACAGTGGGGCAACAATACTCAGTGGGGGGGACAGTGGGGCAACAATGCTGAGTGGGGGGGACAGTGGGTTAACAATACTGAGTGGGGGGACAGTGGGGTAACAATAATCAGTGGGGGGGAGAGTGGGGCAATAATACTGAGTGGGGGGACAGTGGGGCAACAATACTGAGTGGGGGGGACAGTGGGGCAACAATACTGAGTGGGGGGGCAGTGGGGCAACAATACTGAGTGTGGGGGACAGTAGGGCAACAATACTGAGTGGGGGGGACAGTGGGGTAACAATACTGAGTGGGGGGGACAGTGGGGTAACAATATTGAGTGTGGGGGACAGTGGGGCAACAATACTGAGTGGGGGGACAGTGGGGTAACAATACTGAGTGGGGGGGACAGTGGGGCAACAATACTGAGTGTGGGGGACAGTGGGGCAACAATACTGAGTGTGGGGGACAGTGGGGCAACAATACTGAGTGGGGGGACAGTGGGCCAACAATACTGAGTGGGGGGGACAGTGGGGCAACAATACTGAGTAGGGGGGACAGTGGGGCAACAATACTGAGTGGGGGGGACAGTGGGGTAACAATACTGAGTGGGGGGACAGTGGGGCAACAATACTGAGTGTGGGGGACAGTGGGGCAACAATACTGAGTGTGGGGGACAGTGGGGCAACAATACTGAGTGGGGGGACAGTGGAGCAACAATACTGAGTTGTGGGGACAGGGGAGCAACAATACTGAGTGGGGGGGACAGTGGGGCAACAATACTGAGTGGGGGGACAGTGAGGCAACAATACTGAGTGTGGGGGACAGTGGGGCAACAATACTGAGTGGGGGGGACAGTGGAGCAACAATATTGAGTGTGGGGGACAGTGGGGCAACAATACTGAGTGGGGGGACAGTGGGGTAACAATACTGAGTGGGGGGACAGTGGGGCAACAATACTGAGGGGGGACAGTGGGGCAACAATGCAGAGTGGGGGGGACAGTGGAGTAACAATACTGAGTGGGGGGACAGTGGGGTAACAATACTCAGTGGGGGGGAGAGTGGGGCAATAATACTGAGTGGGGGGACAGTGGGGCAACAATACTGAGTGGGGGGGAAAGTGGGGCAACAATACTGAGTGGGGGGGACAGTGGGGCAACAATACTGAGTGTGGGGGACAGTAGGGCAACAATACTGAGTGTGGGGGACAGTGGGGCAACAATACTGAGTGTGGGGGACAGTGGGGCAACAATACTGAGTGGGGGGGACAGTGGGGCAACAATACTGAGTGGGGGGACAGTGGGCCAACAATACTGAGTGGGGGGGACAGTGGGGCAACAATACTGAGTAGGGGTGACAGTGGGGCAACAATACTGAGTGGGGGGGACAGTGGGGTAACAATACTGAGTGGGGGACAGTGGGGCAACAATACTGAGTGTGGGGGACAGTGGGGCAACAATACTGAGTGGGGGGACAGTGGGGTAACAATACTGAGTGTGGGGGACAGTGGGGCAACAATACTGAGTGTGGGGGACAGTGGGGCAACAATACTGAGTGGGGGGACAGTGGGGCAACAATACTGAGTGGGGGGGACAGTGGGGCAACAATACTGAGTGGGGGGACAGTGATGCAACAATACTGAGTGTGGGGGGCAGTGGGGCAACAATACTGAGTGGGGGGGACAGTGAGGCAACAATACTGAGTGTGGGGGGCAGTGGGGCAACAATACTGAGTGTGGGGGACAGTGGGGCAACAATACTGAGTGGGGGGGACAGTGGGGCAACAATACTGAGTGTGGGGGACAGTGGGGCAACAATACTGAGTGGGGGGACAGTGGGGTAACAATACTGAGTGGGGGGACAGTGGGGCAACAATACTGAGGGGGGACAGTGGGGCAACAATGCTGAGTGGGGGGGACAGTGGGGTAACAATACTGAGTGGGGGGACAGTGGGGTAACAATACTCAGTGGGGGGGAGAGTGGGGCAATAATACTGAGTGGGGGGACACTGGGGCAACAATACTGAGTAGGGGGGACAGTGGGGCAACAATACTGAGTGGGGGGGACAGTGGGGCAACAATACTGAGTGTGGGGGACAGTAGGGCAACAATACTGAGTGGGGGGGACAGTGGGGTAACAATACTGAGTGGGGGGGACAGTGGGGTAACAATACTGAGTGTGGGGGACAGTGGGGCAACAATACTGAGTGGGGGGACAGTGGGGTAACAATACTGAGCGGGGGGACAGTGGGGCAACAATACTGAGTGTGGGGGACAGTGGGGCAACAATACTGAGTGTGGGGGGACAGTGGGGCAACAATACTGAGTGGGGGGACAGTGGGCCAACAATACTGAGTGGGGGGGACAGTGGGGCAACAATACTGAGTAGGGGGGACAGTGGGGCAACAATACTGAGTGGGGGGGACAGTGGGGTAACAATACTGAGTGGGGGGACAGTGGGGCAACAATACTGAGTGTGGGGGACAGTGGGGCAACAATACTGAGTGTGGGGGACAGTGGGGAACAATACTGAGTGTTGGGGACAGTGGGGCAACAATACTGAGTGGGGGGACAGTGGGGCAACAATACTGAGTAGGGGGGACAGTGGGGAACAATACTGAGTGTGGGGGGACAGTGGGGCAACAATACTGAGTGGGGGGACAGTGGGGCAACAATACTGAGTAGGGGGGGACAGTGGGGCAACAATACTGAGTGGGGGGGACAGTGGGGCAACAATACTGAGTGGGGGGGACAGTGGGGTAACAATACTGAGTGGGGGGACAGTGGGGCAACAATACTGAGTGTGGGGGACAGTGGGGCAACAATACTGAGTGTGGGGGACAGTGGGGAACAATACTGAGTGTTGGGGACAGTGGGGCAACAATACTGAGTGGGGGGACAGTGGGGCAACAATACTGAGTAGGGGGGACAGTGGGGAACAATACTGAGTGTGGGGGACAGTGGGGCAACAATACTGAGTGGGGGGACAGTGGGGCAACAATACTGAGTAGGGGGGACAGTGGGGCAACAATACTGAGTGTGGGGGACAGTGGGGCAACAATACTGAGTGGGGGGACAGTGGGGCAACAATACTGAGTGGGGGGGACAGTGGGGCAACAATACTGAGTGTGGGGGACAGTGGGGCAACAATACTGAGTGGGGGGACAGTGGGGCAACAATACTGAGTGGGGGGGACAGTGGGGCAACAATACTGAGTGGGGGGGACAGTGGGGCAACAATTCTGAGTCGGGGGGGGACAGTGGGGCAACAATACTGAGTGGGGGGACAGTGGGGCACCAATACTGAGTGTGGGGGGACAGTGGGGCAACAATACTGAGGGGGGACAGTGGGAAAACAATCCTGAGTGGGGGGGGACAGTGGGGCAACAATACTGAGTGGGGGGGACAGTGGGGTAACAATACTGAGTGTGGGGGGACAGTGGGGCAACAATACTGAGTGGGGGAGACAGTGGGGCAACAATACTGAGTGGGGGGGACAGTGGGGCAACAATACTGAGTGGGGGGGGACAGTGGGGTAACAATACTGAGTGTGGGGGGAAAGTGGGGCAACAATACTGAGTGGGGGAGACAGTGGGGCAGCAATACTGAGTGGGGGGGAACAGTGGGGCAACAATACAGAGTGGGGGGGACAGTGGGGCAACAATACTGAGTGTGGGGGGACAGTGGGGCAACAATACTGAGTGGGGGGACAGTTGGGCAACAATACTGAGTGGGGGGGACAGTGGGGCAACAATACTGAGTGTGGGGGACAGTGCGGCAACAATACTGAGTGGGGGGACAGTGGGGCAACAATACTGAGTGGGGGGGACAGTCGGGCAACAATACTGAGGGGGGGCAGTGGGGCAACAATACTGAGTGGGAGGACCGTGGGGCAACAATACTGAGTGGGGGGGACAGTGGGGCAACAATACTGAGTGGTGGGGACAGTGGGGCAACAATACTGAGTGGGGGGGACAGTGGGGCAACAACACTGAGTGTGGGGGGACAGTGGGGCAACAATACTGAGTGGGGGACAGTGGGGCAGCAATACTGAGTGTGGGGGACAGTGGGGCAACAATACTGAGTGTGGGGGACAGTGGGGCAACAATACTGAGTGGGGGGGGACAGTGGGGCAACAATACTGAGTGGGGGGACAGTGGGGCAACAATACTGAGGGGGGACAGTGGGGCAACAATACTGAGTGGGAGGACAGTGGGGCAACAATACTGAGTGGGGGGACAGTGGGGCAACAATACTGAGTGGGGGGACAGTGGGGCAACAATACTGAGTGGGGGGGGACAGTTGCACAACAATACTGAGTGTGGGGGGGACAGTGGGGCAACAATACTGAGTGGGGGGACAGTGGGGCAACAATACTGAGTGGGGGGGACAGTGGGGCAACAATACTGAGTGGGGGGACAGTGGGGCAACAATACTGAGTGTGGGGGGACAGTGGGGCAACAATACTGAGGGGGGGACTGTGGGGCAACAATACTGAGTGGGGGGGACAGTGGGGCAACAATACTGAGTGGGGGGGACAGTGGGGCAACAATACTGAGTGTGGGGGACAGTGGGGCAACAATACTGAGTGTGGGGGACAGTGGGGCAACAATACTGAGTGTGGGGGACAGTGGGGCAACAATACTGAGTGTGGGGGACAGTGGGGCAACAATACTGAGTGGGGGGACAGTGGGACAACAATAATGAGTGTGGTGGCAGTGGGGCAACAATATTGAGTGGGGGGACAGTGGGGCAACAATACTGAGAGTGGGGGACAGTGGGGTAACAATACCGAGTGTGGGGGACAGTGGGGCCACAATACTGAGTGTGGGGTGACAGTGGGGCAACAATACTAAGTGTGGGGGACAGTGGGGCAACAATACTGAGTGTGGGGGACAGTGGGGCAACAATACTGAGTGGGGGGACAGTGGGACAACAATAATGAGTGCGGGGGCAGTGGGGCAACAATATTGAGTGGGGGGACAGTGGGGCAACAATACTGAGTGTGGGGGACAGTGGGGTAACAATACTGAGTGTGGGGGACAGTGGGGCCACAATACTGAGTGTGGGGTGACAGTGGGGCAACAATACTGGGGGGGGACAGTGGGGCAACAATACGGAGTGGGGGGACAGTGGGGCAACAATACTGAGTGTGGGGGGACAGTGAGGCAACAATACTGAGTGTGAGGGGACAGTGGGCCAACAATACTGAGTGTGGGGGGACAGTGGGGTAACAATACTGAGTGGGGGGACAGTGGGGCAACAATACTGAGTGTGGGGGGACAGTGGGGCAACAATACTGAGGGGGGGACAGCGGGGCAGCAATACTGAGTGGGGGGGACAGTGGGGCAACAATACTGAGTGGGGGGACAGTGGGGTAACAATACTGAGTGTGGGGGGACAGTGGGGCAACAATACTGAGTGGGGGGGGGACAGTGGGGTAACAATACTGAGTGTGGGGGGACAGTGGGGCAACAATACTGAGGGGGGACAGTGGGACAACAATACTGAGTGGGGGGGACAGTGGGGCAACAATACTGAGTGGGGGGGACAGTGGGGTAACAATACTGAGTGTGGGGGGACAGTGGGGCAACAATACTGAGTGGGGGAGACAGTGGGGCAGCAATACTGAGTGGGGGGGGACAGTGGGGCAACAATACTGAGTGGGGGGGACAGTGGGGCAACAATACTGAGTGTGGGGGGACAGTGGGGCAACAATACTGAGTGGGGGGGACAGTGGGGCAACAATACTGAGTGGGGGGACAGTGGGGCAACAATACTGAGTGTGGGGGACAGTGCGGCAACAATACTGAGTGGGGGGACAGTGGGGCAACAATACTGAGTGGGGGGGACAGTGGGGCAACAATACTGAGTGGGGGGGACAGTGGGGCAACAATACTGAGGGGGGCAGTGGGGCAACAATACTGAGTGGGAGGACAGTGGGGCAACAATACTGAGTGGGGGGGACAGTGGGGCAACAATACTGAGTGGGGGGGACAGTGGGGCAACAATACTGAGTGTGGGGGACAGTAGGGCAACAATACTGAGTGGGGGGGACAGTGGGGTAACAATACTGAGTGGGGGGGACAGTGGGGTAACAATACTGAGTGTGGGGGACAGTGGGGCAACAATACTGAGTGGGGGGACAGTGGGGTAACAATACTGAGCGGGGGGACAGTGGGGCAACAATACTGAGTGTGGGGGACAGTGGGGCAACAATACTGAGTGTGGGGGGACAGTGGGGCAACAATACTGAGTGGGGGGACAGTGGGCCAACAATACTGAGTGGGGGGGACAGTGGGGCAACAATACTGAGTAGGGGGGACAGTGGGGCAACAATACTGAGTGGGGGGGACAGTGGGGTAACAATACTGAGTGGGGGGACAGTGGGGCAACAATACTGAGTGTGGGGGACAGTGGGGCAACAATACTGAGTGTGGGGGACAGTGGGGAACAATACTGAGTGTTGGGGACAGTGGGGCAACAATACTGAGTGGGGGGGACAGTGGGGCAACAATACTGAGTAGGGGGGACAGTGGGGAACAATACTGAGTGTGGGGGACAGTGGGGCAACAATACTGAGTGGGGGGACAGTGGGGCAACAATACTGAGTAGGGGGGACAGTGGGGCAACAATACTGAGTGGGGGGGACAGTGGGGCAACAATACTGAGTGGGGGGGACAGTGGGGTAACAATACTGAGTGGGGGGACAGTGGGGCAACAATACTGAGTGTGGGGGACAGTGGGGCAACAATACTGAGTGTGGGGGACAGTGGGGAACAATACTGAGTGTTGGGGACAGTGGGGCAACAATACTGAGTGGGGGGACAGTGGGGCAACAATACTAAGTAGGGGGGACAGTGGGGAACATTACTGAGTGTGGGGGACAGTGGGGCAACAATACTGAGTGGGGGGACAGTGGGGCAACAATACTGAGTAGGGGGGACAGTGGGGCAACAATACTGAGTGTGGGGGACAGTGGGGCAACAATACTGAGTGGGGGGACAGTGGGGCAACAATACTGAGTGGGGGGGACAGTGGGGCAACAATACTGAGTGTGGGGGACAGTGGGGCAACAATACTGAGTGGGGGGACAGTGGGGCAACAATACTGAGTGGGGGGGACAGTGGGGCAACAATACTGAGTGGGGGGGACAGTGGGGCAACAATTCTGAGTCGGGGGGGACAGTGGGGCAACAATACTGAGTGGGGGGACAGTGGGGCACCAATACTGAGTGTGGGGGGACAGTGGGGCAACAATACTGAGGGGGGGACAGTGGGAAAACAATCCTGAGTGGGGGGGACAGTGGGGCAACAATACTGAGTGGGGGGGACAGTGGGGTAACAATACTGAGTGTGGGGGGACAGTGGGGCAACAATACTGAGTGGGGGAGACAGTGGGGCAACAATACTGAGTGGGGGGGACAGTGGGGCAACAATACTGAGTGGGGGGGACAGTGGGGTAACAATACTGAGTGTGGGGGGAAAGTGGGGCAACAATACTGAGTGGGGGAGACAGTGGGGCAGCAATACTGAGTGGGGGGAACAGTGGGGCAACAATACAGAGTGGGGGGGACAGTGGGGCAACAATACTGAGTGTGGGGGGACAGTGGGGCAACAATACTGAGTGGGGGGACAGTTGGGCAACAATACTGAGTGGGGGGGACAGTGGGGCAACAATACTGAGTGTGGGGGACAGTGCGGCAACAATACTGAGTGGGGGGACAGTGGGGCAACAATACTGAGTGGGGGGGACAGTCGGGCAACAATACTGAGGGGGGGCAGTGGGGCAACAATACTGAGTGGGAGGACCGTGGGGCAACAATACTGAGTGGGGGGGACAGTGGGGCAACAATACTGAGGTGGGGGAAGGGGACAGTGGGGCAACAATACTGAGTGGGGGGGACAGTGGGGCAACAACACTGAGTGTGGGGGGACAGTGGGGGCAACAATACTGAGTGGGGGACAGTGGGGCAGCAATACTGAGTGTGGGGGACAGTGGGGCAACAATACTGAGTGTGGGGGACAGTGGGGCAACAATACTGAGTGGGGGGGACAGTGGGGCAACAATACTGAGTGGGGGGACAGTGGGGCAACAATACTGAGGGGGGACAGTGGGGCAACAATACTGAGTGGGAGGACAGTGGGACAACAATACTGAGTGGGGGGACAGTGGGGCAACAATACTGAGTGGGGGGACAGTGGGGCAACAATACTGAGTGGGGGGGGACAGTTGCACAACAATACTGAGTGTGGGGGGGGACAGTGGGGCAACAATACTGAGTGGGGGGACAGTGGGGCAACAATACTGAGTGGGGGGGACAGTGGGGCAACAATACTGAGTGGGGGGACAGTGGGGCAACAATACTGAGTGTGGGGGGACAGTGGGGCAACAATACTGAGGGGGGGACTGTGGGGCAACAATACTGAGTGGGGGGGGACAGTGGGGCAACAATACTGAGTGGGGGGGACAGTGGGGCAACAATACTGAGTGTGGGGGACAGTGGGGCAACAATACTGAGTGTGGGGGACAGTGGGGCAACAATACTGAGTGTGGGGGACAGTGGGGCAACAATACTGAGTGTGGGGGACAGTGGGGCAACAATACTGAGTGGGGGGGACAGTGGGACAACAATAATGAGTGGGGTGGCAGTGGGGCAACAATATTGAGTGGGGGGACAGTGGGGCAACAATACTGAGAGTGGGGGACAGTGGGGTAACAATACCGAGTGTGGGGGACAGTGGGGCCACAATACTGAGTGTGGGGTGACAGTGGGGCAACAATACTAAGTGTGGGGGACAGTGGGGCAACAATACTGAGTGTGGGGGACAGTGGGGCAACAATACTGAGTGGGGGGACAGTGGGACAACAATAATGAGTGCAGGGGCAGTGGGGCAACAATATTGAGTGGGGGGACAGTGGGGCAACAATACTGAGTGTGGGGGACAGTGGGGTAACAATACTGAGTGTGGGGGACAGTGGGGCCACAATACTGAGTGTGGGGTGACAGTGGGGCAACAATACTGGGGGGGGACAGTGGGGCAACAATACGGAGTGGGGGGACAGTGGGGCAACAATACTGAGTGTGGGGGGACAGTGAGGCAACAATACTGAGTGTGAGGGGACAGTGGGCCAACAATACTGAGTGTGGGGGGACAGTGGGGTAACAATAGTGAGTGGGGGGACAGTGGGGCAACAATACTGAGTGTGGGGGGGACAGTGGGGCAACAATACTGAGGGGGGGGACAGCGGGGCAGCAATACTGAGTGGGGGGGACAGTGGGGCAACAATACTGAGTGGGGGGACAGTGGGGTAACAATACTGAGTGTGGGGGGACAGTGGGGCAACAATACTGAGTGGGGGGGGGACAGTGGGGTAACAATACTGAGTGTGGGGGGACAGTGGGGCAACAATACTGAGGGGGGACAGTGGGACAACAATACTGAGTGGGGGGGACAGTGGGGCAACAATACTGAGTGGGGGGGACAGTGGGGTAACAATACTGAGTGTGGGGGGGACAGTGGGGCAACAATACTGAGTGGGGGAGACAGTGGGGCAGCAATACTGAGTGGGGGGGGACAGTGGGGCAACAATACTGAGTGGGGGGGACAGTGGGGCAACAATACTGAGTGTGGGGGGACAGTGGGGCAACAATACTGAGTG